>NC_141699.1:356210137-356692637 GCF_964263255.1 Lissotriton vulgaris
TGCCACCTTTTCGTTTGAATTTTTCAGAATTTGGATTTCTGGAGTTTTTCTGCTTGGCTATAGTCAATAAAACCATGTGGCAACTGTGAAGATGGGGCTAGTTTGTTCCTTTAGGAGCTACCTCTGATCCTGGCAGACAATCGTGCCTAGCTTTTTTCGATACACATTTTCGATACAATATTCAACTGCTTAAAGTTTCTCTGGCACAGTAAGATTAGAGACTCTTTGTTTGATGTACCCTGACCTTCTCCTTTTTGGAGTCCTTATTATACTCTTATAGGGAGATGTGTACCTCCACTAATCCTTCCTCGGAATTAGGGCAGTAGAAATGGGATCTCTTACTCATTGTTCAGCCTCAGGAGATGAGCTAAGGGGTTCAAACTGGCTCCCTCTGGCAGTGTCTGGAAGGGAAACTGGTTGCTCTGGAGCTGTTGTAGAGCTTACATTTAGCCCCCAATTTTGGTTTTCTTTTTAACTTGACATCTTTTTCTGATGGTGGTTTGCACGTTTTCCCTTACTACCAGGAAGTGCCATGTACGCATTTATTCCTGATAGATATTGTCGTCCTGTAGTCTGCACAATTTATTGCCAGGGTCACATATTAGAACACTATGCCCTTGTTATGTTTTGTGCTCCTAGCAGCCAACTTTCTCTCTACACATTACAGAACCTGTTGGATGTGTGCCTGAAGTATGTCTGTTGGGCTAGGTGCAGAAGCTTAAACCCTGTAATAGGCGCCTCGTAGCAATATCTACCCTGTTTGCTAAGAGAGAGGTGGCACAATGCTGGGTGGCAAAGGCTGTACCATCGGTTAAGAGGTGGATCCATGATTTACTTTATTGGAGGGACCAATTGGAAATCTATGTAGAAGAGTTGCCTGAAGCATCCCGACCGAAGGACTTTTGGGCTCCCTCTCTGGGTATCTCCTTGCAAATCTAGATTTGACATGATCTGCTGTCTGGGTGAACGCTGTATCCGGGCTGGGAGGAGAGGGACTGTTTTATGGGACTACAAGGTGCCACACTGTTCTACTGCCAGAAGCCACAACTTGTATATACTAGTGCCGGGGTGGGGGGAAGGATGGGGTTGAGGAGTTGTTTACAATCGGTGGTTTGTTTTGACATGCAAAAAATGGCTTGGACTAAATATATTGGCTCAGAAAATGTTTTCTGCCCACCTTAATGGGGGACTATGTCTGTTTACTGCACTTACAAGCTGCTCAATATACAATTTTTTTTAAAAAACCTTTCTCTCTACAGAATAATTAAAGACCCTGTTCTGCAACTCCGGCTCAGTACGACAAGAATGGTGTTTCATTATTTAAACAGCTTCCATGCTGAGTTTGGTGAAAGGCACTTTGCCTAAGTTATCATAGAACCAGCTGTGACTAAGATGCAGCTCTGCAGACCTCAACCTTCATCCTGAGTAGGAAGATAGCTATGCAAGAGAAGTGGGCAGGTCTGCATACTCACACGGGGTGATTTTGTTAATGCACGAAGGCCGGCTTCCTGACACATTATACCAAGGTATGGCATTAGATCATTCCAACAGGTCTGGCAGAAGGGTACTTCCGATATGTTCTCACTAGTGTAGAGGTGTTAGTGATAGATAGGAGTAACATTAGGAACAATTAAAATGGCTGAATTGTCTGTGTTTTTCACCTTTTCAACAATGCTTAGACCAGTGTGTTTCATCTCCTTAATATTCGCAGCTCATGTTTTATTACCAAGTATTAGATCTTTTCAATAAATATTTGAAAATATATTCTTGAATCTTTTCTTTGTGACACCCTGGGCATGCAAAAGTGACAAATATAAGGGTTAGATCGGTTTCCACAAATTCTTTGGGAATTAGAGTGGTCATGTTCGAGGTTACCAATAACATATATACCTCTGAAAGTTTAGGGGTTTAGATGTGATAGTGTGAGCTAGCTAAAAGACAACATTTACGGATGATATGAGTAGACAAAGGGCCCGATGTAGGTATTGAAATACCGGTCGGAAACGGCCGAAAATACCGATTTTCGGCCGTTTCCGACCGGTATTTTGATATTGATATGTATGGGCATTTCAAAATACAGAATCGGTAATTTTACCGATTCTGTAAAATACCGAATCGGTAAAAATACCGCATCTGTATTTTGGAATGTAGGTAGCACTGAAATCAGTGCTACAGGGGTGTAAGAATTCATAATTTACCACCAACTAGAAGTTGGTGGTAAATAATGAAAACCCTCTAAAAAGTATTTTTTTTGCTTTTTAAACGGTGCCATGTTGCAGACATACATGCCCTTAGGGCATGTATGTCTGCAACATGTGCACCTATACATAATTGAGGGTAGCAACAGGGTGTCAAAGTGACACCCTGCCACCCTTCAATGTTTCCTTAAATTACCGAATCGGTAAATACCGATTCGGTAATTGGCATTCATTCCTATGGGCCTCCAGGCCCATAGGAATGAATGGCAATTACCGAATCGGTATTTACCGATTCGGTAATTACCGAATCATTCCGATTGGGTAAATAGTTCGGTAAATATACCTACATCCCGATTGCCAGTTCTTAAATACCGAATCGGTATGATTCGGTATTTAAGAATCGGTAATCTGGGATTACCTACATCGGGCCCTAAGTCTTTATATTGTGAAGTTTTGTTGACCTAATACACAGTCCTACTAATTTTGTAGAACTGTATAACATGGTGCCACCAGCGTTCTAGGTCTGGTACCTATTGAAAGCGTCTTCTGAGTAGTTTTGTTGTGTGTGCCCAAGGCTCCTTTGTCATCTTTATGCAAGACGTCCGTGGTGATAAGGATTTATCCTCACACAACTTTAATAGGAAGCACCAAATTATGTCTGTAGGTTGATCAAGCTTGATCTTTTAAAAGGCTTGCCCCCTATAGTTGATTTCCATTCATTAAATATGGTGCAACCAGTGGTTATTACTATTAATTGCAGACAAGCAGTAACTCAACATTTAACTAGGTATGTGCTCACCAATGGTGGTGGAGAGGTTACCTTCATGGTAAAGGCACATGGAGCCTATCAATGAAAAAACATTTTTTTAGTCCTGCGGTCAATGGCAATATAGTAACATTTCACACATATGATGAAGCAGCTGTTCCAGCAGCATTCAGACTTTATGAAAATGTTGAAATTCTATTAATATTCCAGAAACATCATAATTGGTTAAAAGGCGCCCTCTCACTTACACTTTAAAATGTAAGGCTTGCCCCTCTCATTAATGAAGGAGCAACCTGACCAGTCTTAGCAAGCTATATGCCTTAACAGCATACAAATACATTAAACCTTCATGAAGTGTTTGCTCTATTGAACCATTTGGTTTTGCTATCTCGACGTCTGATGCAGTACATTATGCATACATTAACATCTGCCCTAGCAGGGGCTCCTCAAGTTGGACAAACACAGTGGCCATGCCTGCAATTAGTTAAGTTACCATTAATACCAATATGGGTAAAATCCCTATCAAACATGAAATTGCGTATGGAATGCAAAAAAAACAAATCAGCCTGGGGCCAGTGTTTTGCCATATGGGACCCCAAGATACATTTATAATTCTCACTAAGTGTCTTGAACTTGGTATGGTTCCCCTAATTGAGGAGAGTAATACATGGGGTACTTTATTTGCTGCCTTTTACACCATTACTCATGGTACTCCCTCAATTGCAGTTTCACCTGAAGTCCTTTCACAGATTCAGGCTGAACATGGAGCGGCCCCTGCCCTTCATTTGGGGATAAAACTCATTAGCAACTTTACCACAGTGTCCTCAATTATTTTACGTAATATCAATGGGGAGGCACCTTCCATGGCGAAGCCCCAATAGCTCGCTTTAATTCCCACTGTAGATCAGGAAAGTGAGCTATCTAAAATAATTTATCTATAGGTCGTGATAGTCTGGGAACCAAACCTAATAAACCGCAACTGAACAGCAAATCTGATGCCGATACTACCAAGCAGACACCGGAGTCTTCTAAAAATGTGCTAGGATCAAAATAAACACGGACTGGATCTCCGCAACAGGAGTCTTCTGAAAAATGTTACAATCTATGTAATGTGATGCACTTGAACAGCCTGGTAGGTTTCAGTATTCTGATACGTGTCCTTCTGATTCCTTTCAGGACTCTATAGGAAACAGTGAGAGAAGGGGGACGTGGTGACCGCAGACAGGAGTAGTATGTGAAATCAAAAATGGTCTTACAACGCTCCTCTGATGTCATCATAACAAAAGAAGAGAAAACTACACAACAAAAACCAAAATGTAAAAAAAAAAGAAAATTTAAAAAGAAGTGGCAAGAAAATCCCACTAAATATGCCACAAATACTCAAAACTCTTCTTTGGAACAAGACGGGGGCAAGAACAGTTCTCAACCGCGCAACAGACGTCACAATAGTTCACCAGACTCTTCGAGAGTCTTGGTGAGACTGACTGACTATGTACAGACTGAAACTCCAGATCAGCAGTTAGGCCCTCCTGATAGATTTTATCATTTGGAAATACGGCACACTATTAAAGTAATATTTTGGCAAAATGTAACTAATGAATACAACATTCTCTTTGTTGAGACTGATTTGCCGCCATATTTAGATAGAAATGTCCTACAAGGGGAGGATGAAATCAAGCTTTCCTTTTCCGTTCTTATTCCTGAAAAAGTTAAAGCAGTGTATGCTGCAGACTGGGCTCTTGCACATTATATCGCAATCAGGCAGGTTGGGATAAAGACTCACCTTATGTTATACCTAGAAACTTCAGCCTGTAGGTGCAATCACGATACTAAAAATGAAGCTAAACCTCTGTCATGGAAATTCTATTACAATTAGAATATCAAAGTGTGATTGAGTCTTATGTCTTCCTTATGAATAATTCATAATTGTTCTTCAATCAGATTATTCTCACTGTATAGTCTTGGACTAACAACATTTAACAGTCACACACAGACTTTTGCTGTACAAAATTCACACAATACCAGCTTAATAAATAGAGTTCATAAAAAAAAACTACATTGGACATTTCCTATGGCTTTTTCTGTCAAAATATAGTGCCTGAAAGCCGTCATTTGACTGTGTTCACTGTGCTCGTAGCACAACGAAGTTTCTGTAAGCTCCTACAATGGCATAAGAACAGTCCAGGTCTGTTTGCGTAACGTAAATTTTACAAGAAATGGACTCAGAAATATCGCCCAATGTTGATTGCATTTACATCACAGATGATTTAAACACGCATTTGTGCAGAGTGCATAGTATTATTTTGGGATTTGCTTACTAGGGCTATTAATTAAATTTTACAAACTCTAAAATTGCTTTTCTCAGTGTCCTGTTTTTTGGCATATGAACTATCAAAGAAGGCAAAACCGTAGCACCACATTTCTTACAGAAATGTGCTATTTTGTAAACACCAAATACCTTAAAATGCTTCAATTGCTTTAATTATTTCTCAACTTTGGTAGAACATACATACCAGACTATGTGCTCTTTTGTAAACACCAAGGGGCACATGTAGGTAATTTTCATTTTGCGATTCTCAAATTGTGATTTTTAGGGAATTGCAATTAGAGAATCGCAAAACGAAATGTACGTAGGATTAGCACATTTTATTGCGAATCCCACTTATTCCTTATTTGCGAATCGCAAATTGCGATTCGCAAATAAGGAATACCTTTTCATTCATTCCTATGGGCTAGAAGGCTCATAGGAATGAGTGGGAAGACATTCTCAATTTGCGATTCTCAATTAGAGAATCGCAAATTGAGAATGCAATTTCAGGGTTGTAAGGGTGTCAATAGAACCCTCTTTTGCACCCCCCTGAAATTGACATGTGTGCATATGTGGCCCACATACATGCCCTAAGGGCATGTATGTGACCCACATGGCACTTCGAAAAATGCCAAAAAGTGCATTTTTCAAAGAAATTGCAAAATACAACCAACCTGAAGTTGGTGATATTTTGCTATTCCTTAAACTAAAAGTCGCACAACTTGGGTGGTTCTTACATTGCATTTAACGAATCGCAATTTGCCATTCCTTAAATGCAATATCAAAATAAGGAATCGCAAATTGTGTGATTCCTTATTTTGCATGTGGGTTTTTGTGTTCTACATAGCACACTGCCCTAATTGCGATCGCAAATGCTCAAATTCTGCGAATTTCAGCAATTGCGAGCGCAATTAGGCTTCCTACATATGGCCCCAAATACCTTAAAATGCTTCAATTGCTTTAAGTATTTCTCAACTTTGGTAGAACATACATACCAGACTATGCACAATGGTTTAAGCCTTTGTACAATTTAATTTGTCCCGACTTTTCCAATAAACACCAGACTGCTGAACATACTATTATTCTTAGAAACTTACAGACAGACATGCTTGCTTCTAAACACTTACCTACTTGTTTAATACTAATAATTTTGTAATCCGCATAATTCTGTACAAGGTATTATTTAGGGATCAAATGTTTGTTCCAGATCTTGATAACTGTCACAGTTGCAGCAGATGCACCCTTTGATATCAATGAACGTTTCACTGTCTTACAGGAATTACAAGACTTCTGAGATATACACTCAAATTTACATTCTAAACGTTGTGGCACTGACGAAGTGAAGGAGCAACCAGCAGTTTCAGACTGGATTACTAAAGTTGTAGATCTAGTCCAAGAGAAGATTGCAGACCAAAAAAAAATTCTAGCCCGTCCTACTGTGCAGCGGTGCCTATGCTCTTGTCTCAGGTTCTCAAATTGTGATTTTGCTACCGCTTACTGGCTGTAAACAGAAACAACAAGTTTCTGTTGATTTGGTTAAGTTACAACACGTGGTTTGTTCTCCATAGGAGGTCACTGGGGTTTCTAGGTAGCGCCTAGCATCATCTCTCTACCCTGCACAAAATCCCTGTATAGGCTATGAGTCGTCCTGATCTTCTACACACCGGCTGGGATCTTCACATGCGGAACAATCATTCCAGTTAATGATGAAAACACAGAATGTGTTTCTAGTATGAATTTATTGTTTTCTGCTGCTGATCCTTGCAATGAAATGATATACTATCAACCGCCTTTGGAGGTGCCTACGTGCTCTCCTTTGCTTGAGGAGGTCCCTGTTTTTTACTCAGACTGCCTCTGGATACTTTGCTAAAATTGATGATTTTTCTTTGTATTCTTCACAAACCTCCTTGTGTGGTGAGTCTGCACTGTTCTATGGCTGAAACAGACTTAACTGATTCCTCCCTGGTCATACTATTGGACTTTTCATTCATTCATTTTTCTCTTCCTCTGGATTGGATTTGTTATTCTTTTTTTTTTTACTGTTGAATGGAAACTATCTCCCAGATCACTCTTCTCCAGAACTAGTAGTTGAGGTACTTAGGTCTCATTTTTCTTCAGATAAGGTATGAAGAGACTTGTCTCTTATGAACATTACTACATTCCATGTCCATGATGGTATTGTTTGGTATAAAGTCCCATATGAAATCTTTGGTCCTACAGAGACATTGCCAATTCGATAAGCTTTCAAAATTGCTATGGATGATGTTATTACCGAAGTTTATATTTCTGATTAATTTAATGGGATGTTACGATTGGTACTCATATGCTATTTGTGTTAGAATCATACACAGTATTTGAAAGTGAGGATTTGTATTTGAATTCTGCAAATTACGATGAAATGTTTTGCTACCATCATTATGTACATCACTATTTACACAGAGCTGGTACTCTGCTTGCTGTTTTTAATTATACACAGTGAGAACACTGCCTGAGGCCACCTATAGGTAGATCTAAACATATGTAAAGAAATTCCTTTATTTTCAGGCCATGCCCCTACTGACCCGGTTTCATATTATTAAAAGCTTTACACCTTCCACACCGTTAAACACTATGCTGATACAAGTGAAACTGATTTATTCTGATGCATTTATTTTACAACTAGCCCTAAAGAGTTATGAGTATTGGAAGGATAATATTTAACAAATCTGTTTGGAGCACACAAAACTGGCAGGTCCAGGCCATTAATGCTATATTGAGGTCTAGTCTGAATCCTGATTCAGAAAAGGGGGTGGTGATGAACAGAGTGTCTGAATTAAGCAGACCACTCTTAACCAGTCCAAAGATCAGGGCTTGATCCATCACCGTTATTTAGCTCACTGCACCATCCCAGCTCAGAACCTGGCTATATGCAAATTAGTCTGTCCCTGGCCCAGTGCATCATGGGAACAGGGCAGACCAAACTACCAAGCCAATTCTTCACCAGAAAGGAGACAAGCTTCCGGGGACCGGTTTCTGGCATTTCAGCCGTCGTCGGCCCGGCTTGCTTGAATCCTGATGGTGCAGTGAGCAAGGGACTCATGTCTGAGTATACCCTGCCACACCTATAGTGGCCAAAAACGATTCAGAAAAGGGGGTGGTGATGAACAGAGTGTCTGAATTAAGCAGACCACTCTTACCCAGTCCAAAGATCAGGGCTTGATCCATCACCGTTATTTAGCTCACTGCACCATCCCAGCTCAGAACCTGGCTATATGCAAATTAGTCTGTCCCTGGCCCAGTGCATCATGGGAACAGTGCAGACCAAACTACCAAGCCAATTCTTCACCAGGAAGGAGACAAACTTCCTGGCAAAATGATCTTTTTAAACAAAACAGTACAAAAGGTTAGATGTCTTGGCGTAGGCAATGCTAAACATTTAAATACACCAAGCATTCCCTCTGTGGTGAGATTTGATCACTGGTAACACTTCATTAATTTTACGGAGGAATAGTGTCACGGGGCGGGTGTACCCAGGGAAAGGACGGACCAACCAAGAGACTGGTGGGAGGTACAAGACGTTATCGGACCTCTTATGTTTCTAGAACAGGATGACTGGTTCTGTTTGTCACAAACCCACTCAACAGAAATGAGCCCCGGTCCCTTTAAATGGGACTCAGTAGTCGAGGACTCCACCCCCGGGGATGACGTCGCCAGGCTCGGATCAACAAGAGGAGACGGTGTGTAGCATCACCGGAGGACGAGAAGAGAGACGAGAGGGAGGTGTTGCGGAGAACGAGAAAGAGAGCGGAGGAGGATGGAGAGGACATTTAGCCGAGGAGGAGCAGAGGAGGGTCCAGAGACGACTTGAGAGCCAGGAGCCCACCGGGAACACGCTTCGCTCAGCCACGCTCCTGGAGGAGCGTGGCTAACACAGGTATGAGAGCAGTTCGCGGGGTGGGTAGGGAGGCAGGAGAGGCCTGAAGCGTAGAGGCACCAGCCCCTTAATGGTCGTTGTAAATAGATAAACCCCAACCCAACATCATCACCCCACTTTGCTATACGTGAATTACTGGTTTGTTTGGGTTGCTCCCTCACTCCCGTTCCCAAAAAACGCACCACATCACAGGAACACTTACACCTTGTTTTCATCTTCCTTTTTGGGGCTCCTTAGGAAAAAAAAACACATTACTTTCCGACCCCTGGAATATTGCAGAAGGAGAGCGCACGGTGATCCATGAAGGAGTCACCAGGAGACGGGAGAGCGGAGGACGAGGAGGTGTGCCGATTTTCACATATCTGTATCTGCATACTGGCTACACGTAGGAGACGAGTTCTTCATACAATAAAACCTGCTTTACCTCGCCCTAGTGTCCTGTGCATTAATTCGGAAACGCTACAACTGGTGAAGAATGCGGGCATAGAAGAGCGCATCTGTGTACCTAAGATGGAAACATTAATACAGCACCTGATTAAGGGCAAAAAAAGCTCAAATGGACCGTTGAGCGACAGATAACATCGGCCCAGGCCGACCGTGATGTGTTTAAAGATTCCATTGCGGCTCAGATGGAAGGACTTCAGGAAATGGTTACAGAGCAACTCTATGAGAGGTCCGGGGTACAAGTCACACACCGTCAGGAGTCTCCTTACAAAAATACGTGTCCGGTGAGGACCCAGACGCATTCCTGACAAACTTTGAGAGTAGCAAGAGCATGTAGCTGGCCCTTGGACAAATGACCGTTTTTTTTAGCCCCACTTCTAAAGGGAGAGGCACAAGCCGCATACCAAGTGGCAAATGCCACTGGGGACACTTCCTAAGCTGAAATAAAGAATATAATCCACAATCACCTAGGGCTCGATGTCGAAGCCTATAGGGTGCGGATCCGTTAAAAGAGAAGAGCACCCGGGGAAAACCCCAAGACTCTGTTCTTCAGACTAAAGATGGTGGCAGACAAGTGGTTGACCGCAGTTACCAGTATCTAAAGAGGAAATCATGGAAAACATCTACTTAGAACAGTATTTATATGTGCTCCCCTATAACACACAAAAATGGATATGTCAACACGCTCATCTGACAGCCGCACAGGCCATAGAGATGGCAACGACGTATTCTCGGGCACAACCCAAGGTGATGTTGTGAGACACCAAGAGAACGCACCAACACAACCGGAGGCTGGAAAAGAAAATCAGACCCCCACAGGAACTAGGAAAACCCGACATCAGAAATCGGAACTACCCAGTGTCAGAGAGCCCCCATGTTTTGAGTGTGGGGATTAGAGGCACATAGCTTGTGTGTACCCTCGGAGGAAACCAACGGAGGAACCCATGGAAGTGGGTTATATCCTAAGGTCCATTATGTATACGGCCGAAATGGGGACGGCCTTCCATGTAAGTGTACAGGTGAATGGTAGACTAGTCAAAGCCCTCCTTGATTCTGGGTGCAAACAGTCTGTTATACAGGGGGTGTTGGTTAACCGAGAACAGATATTGCCAGACACAACCGTACAAATCCGATGTGTATATGGCGATGTCAAACCCTATCCTCTGGCATTAATGTCCCTCACTCACTCTAATGGGATAAAAAGTAGCATAAAGGTTGGAGTATTAGAGGCCCTTCCGGAGGATCTAATCATAGGAACTGACAATCCGGAGTTTCCCAATTTATTTAGACACGAACTGCAGGTAGCAGGGCGGAAGGAAGAGACTGACTGAAATCCCCTAAAATGGTTCCAGCTCTAACAACCCCGGAACCGTGGCTATTAGTCTGCAGCTTTAAGTTGGCCCAGGCCAACAATACAACCCTATATAATGCGTGGGAACAGGCACATTGCTCCCAAGATAGCAATACCACTCCGTATCCCAGATTCCTCATCAAGCAACCCTATATAATGCGTGGGAACAGGCACATAGCTCCCAAGATGGCAATACCACTCTGTATCCCAAATTCCTTATCAAGGAAGTGTTGCTCTATCGACAGACGTCCTCCACTGAGCCCCACCAATTATTAGTACCCCTCTCTTTTCGGGATCAAATACTATTTTTCGCCCATTCTCACCTTACGGCTGGACACACCGGGGGGAGAAAACCACTCAGAATGTCTCACGGCATTTCTTTTGGCCATGGGTTTACAAAGATATAAAAATACACTGTCAGGCATGTGCTATATGCCAAAAAAGGAACACCCATCGACCACCAGCAGTTCCCCTGCAACCCCTCCCCATTATAGGCCCACCATTCGAGAGGGTAGGGATGGACTTGATAGGACCACTACTCCGCACAAAAAAGTGAATGTATATGCCCTAGTGATAGTGGATTACGCCAACGGTTTTCCGGAGCAGTTTCCACTACGAGCATCCACCACCCGTAATATAGCTGAGAAGTTCTTGGAGTTGTTTTCTAGAGTAGGCTTCCCGATGGGGATACTGACAGATCAAGGCACTCCCTTTGTGTCTCGCCTTAAGACGGAAGTATGCCAAATTCTCGACTTGCGCCACATCAAGACATCGGTTTACCACCCCCAAACCGATGGACTTGTTGAGCGCTATAACGGGACACTCAAGGTCTCACTGAAAAAAATGTTGGAGGTGAACGGTACGGAGTGGGATCAGCTATTACCCATGGCATTGTATGTGATAAGAGGTCAAGCACAAAGCAGTCTCGGCTGCTCGGCCTTTGAGATGCTTTACGGAAAACAACCACAAAGTCTCCTAGAGATGACGAAAGAGGCCTGGGAGAAAGAGGAGGCGATCGAAACCAGAGGAATGTTGGAATATACAGAAGGCCTCAAAGCTTTGGTAGGAAAACTCTGGGACCTAGTGTATTCCAACCTCGTAACGAAACAGGAATGGCAGGCTCACTTCTATAATAGAGGAAAGAAGTGGAGGACCTTAAGCGTAAACGACTGGACGCTGGTGCTACTACCCACATCCACAAAGAAATTCAAAAAGGAGTGGAAAGGCCCCTATAAAGTCATCGCAACCATTGGGAAGACCACGTATAAACTACAAATAACTTCCAGCTGCATCCAGACGTTTCAAATAAACATGCTGAAAAAATGGTTGGGACCTATACCCAAGACCACCAATCTAACTGTGCCAACTTCCTACCCCAACCATAGCACCCTAGAGCATTTGGTAGTCAACGAAGCCCTTACTTCACAAGAAAAAGCGGAGTTGAAAGAAACACTCAGCCACTTTGCTCCTATGTTTTCTGACAATCCGGGTAAAACAACCTTAGCGGAACATCGGATTGAGACCCCTCCCAGAAAGGTAATGAAACAACGACCTTACAGGATCCCGGCCGCAAGAAGGAAAGCCATTAAAAAAGAAGTACAGGACATGTTGAAACTGGGAGTGATGAGACCATCGAGAAGTGAGTGGACCTCACCGATCGTGATGGTACCCAAACCGGATGGCAGTATTCGATTCTGGATGGATTTTAGGTCCCTCAACGAGATCTCGTCCTTCGATGCCTACCCTATTCCTCGAATAGACGAGCTAATAGAAAAGCTAGAAGAGGCCAGTTACATCACTACGCTGGACCTTACCAAAGGCTATTGGCAAGTGCCTTTGAGGGAAGAGGACAGAAAGAAGACTGCCTTTTCGACCTAAGACGGACTCTATGAGTTTACAGTGCTCCCATTCTGGTTACATGGGGCCACAGCAACCTTTCAGTGACTCATGAACACTGTGCTGCAAAATCACCATTCCTTTTCATCAGCATACCTTGATGACATCGTGGTCTTCAGCCCCGACTGGAAGACCCATCCGAAACATCTCCACACCATCTTACAGTCTCTAAGGAAAACGGGCTGCATGTAAACACCAGGAAGTCCCGGGTAGGATACCAAAAAGTAAAATACCTGGGGTATGTTCTAGGACATGGACTGATCACCACTCAAACTGAAAAGGTTAGAGTCATTGCAGAAACCCGTTTTCCAACTACTAAATGAGACATGAGAGCGTTTCTTGGCCTGATAGGCTATTACAGGCGTTTTATACCCACATTCTCGGACGTGGCTTCCCCATTTAGGGACATCTACAAAAAGATGTAAAACCACAGGTCCTGTTACACCCTACGGCCCCAATGTTAAATGCATTTCTAATCCTAAAAAGAGCCATAACCACAAGCCCCGTACTGTCCTCCCCTGACTTTTCCAGGTTCTTTCTCCTACATACTGATGCCTCCAATCAATGTATGGGTGCAGTTCTCTACCAACTATCCCCAGAAGGAATAGATCATCCTATAGTATACATCAGTAGGAAACTGTTCCCAAGGCAGAGGAAAAATCCCGCCATTGAGCGTGAATGTCTGGCGGTAAAATGTGCTATAGATAAGTTACGCTTCTATCTAGAGGGACACCATTTCTCCCTGTATACGGACCATGCACCCCTCCAATGGATGAGCCGTAACATCGCTCATAACCCCAGAGTTCTCTGTTGGTTTCTCCCTCTCCAACGCTTTTCCTTTACAGTACAACACGGCAGGGGAGTCGACAAAGGTAGGCCGGACTATCTCTCTAAGGCGTTTCCTCTCCCCAATCAGGAGAATCCAGGGGAGGAGGAGTGTCACGGGGCGGGGGTACCCAGGGAAAGGACAGACCAACCAAGAGACTGGTGGGAGGTACAAGATGTTATCGCACCTCTTCTTTTTCCATGACAGGATGACTGGTTCTGTTTGTCACAAGCTAACTCAACAGAAATGAGCCCGTCCCTTTAACTGGGACTGGGTAGTCAAGGACTCTGCCCCCGGGGATGACGTCGCCGTCCTAGGACCAACAAGAGGAGACTGGATCCGGAAGACGGTGTGTAGCATCACCGGAGAATGAGAAGAGCGACAAGAGGGAGGTGTAGCGGAGAACGAGAAAGAGAGCGGAGGAGGATGGAGAGGACATCTAGCTGAGGAGGAGTGGAGGAGATGGCAGGAGAGTCAGGAGGCCACTGGGAACACGATTCGCCCAGCCACGCTCCAGGAGGGGTGTGGCTCACACAGGTACAAGAGTGGTTTGAGGGCTGGGTAGTGTGGCGGGAGAGGCCTGAAGCGTAGAGGCGCCAGCATCTTATCGGTCGTTGTAAATAGATAATCCCCAACCCAACACCATCACTCCACTTTGCTAGACGTGAATCACTGGTTTGTTTGGGTTGCTCCCTCACTCTCTTTCCCAAAAAACGCACCACGTCACAGGAACACTTACACCTTGTTTTCATCTTCCTTTTTGGGGCTCCTGAGGAAAAAAACCATGCTACTTTCCGACCCGTGGAATATTGCAGAAGGAGAGCACCCAGGGACCCCCGAAGGAGTCACCAGGAGACGAGAGAGTAAAGGAGGAGGAAACGTGCCGATTTTCACTTATATCTGTATCTGCATACTGGCTACACCTAGGAGACGAGTCCTCCATACAATAAAACCTGCTTTACCTCGCCCTAATGTCCCAAGCATTAATTTAGAAACGCTACAGACAGTCTAATCAACTGATGCAGAATGAAACTTACAATTGATCACTTTCAGGTTCAGATGGGTGGTTACTATGGCCAGTAGATGTTAATACAGTGTAATGCTTTTTTTTTTTTAACTCTTCCAGAGGTTCTAAGGCAAGAAGGCCAGACCCCCTGTATATTCAGTCATAATACTCGGTAGTAATAACTACCCATAGTGTAGGAAAATTTAGCCAGCAATAGTTGGAACATTCCACTTTGTCAGCAGTTAAAGACCAATTATTCTTCTTTCAGATAATATGGATTTGCATGATAGCAAGTTAAGATAAGGTTTTTGTTGGTCACAATATGTAAAGAGAACACTAGCTAGAGTTTGTAATGTGTACATGACTAACCTTGTGTGTTGTTTGAAGGATGTTCCTGAACCATTAATAAAGATTTTTGCTGCTTTATAATGGGAGCTCCTTAATTTTAAACAATCAGTGTTGCTGCAGGATGAAACCAGGTGTTCCTTATGTAGTCACTGATTGCAAGGTTGGGACTTGCTGCATGAAGATCTTAAATCCTTCCACATGTTTAGTTACTTTGTTGCCGAGGATCCTGTAGCTAAAATGTACTTTGACTGACTAAGCAGACAGAAAGCCCTATTGCTTCAGAAAGATGTGTCTCTTACATCTGCCCAGGAAACGTTTGATCTCCAAACAGCACGTTTCACATGTGAGGTACAATCACTTTAACACACTCAATTGCCACTGCATTTTGGGGAGCTTGTACACTGTATTTTTAATGTTTCTAACACTGCTGGAGTGGCCCACTTTTTTAAAGTGGCTGGTTCTGGATGTGTTTGTATTTTTTAGACTGTGCTTAAAGTAGTTCCGTCTTTTTGACATACATTTTCAAGCGATTTTGGAGGCATTCCGATGGTGCTATTTCTTCTGGTTCCTATTTTGGTTCTATTTGTGTTGCTCTGCAATGGATGTTCCACAACAAGGTCTAATTGTGTTGGAATTGCCACACGTCCTTCTGTGCCCTGAAAACATGACACAATATTTTGGAGTATCTTTGGTATCGGACTTGAATGAGAACTAGACTATGTTCTTCCCATCCATGTGGTTTCAGAGAGTGCAGCCTGTGTTTTGTTGTCTATGGTACTCTTTTGAGCGTAAACTCGACTTGTGCCTTGCTACGAAATTGTTGTAGTGTCCAGATATGAATCTGCTTGTGTGCCCTTTGCGGTCACATTGGCTGTGTTGTCCTGTGATAATGCTTCCTCTGCTGCAAGATGCCTACTATGAGTCACCTTCGCTGAAGCCCAATGCTCTTTCGACTTTGGGTTTCCTAGCATCTGCATCCTCTTCTGAGGCTGCACCCCAGGCACTACTGCCTTCGGATGGGCTGATAATGACCATATTTGTTCCTTGGATTTTACGTTTTAAGCCTCTTTTGATGAGTTGTCTGCAGATGCACGTTCCTTCCTATGCTCTGATGACACTCTGGACAGAGATGTTGCCCCTCAGTTCAGGTGCCTCCTAGACTCTTTAATTGCCTAACTTTTTTAACATTTTTATTATTTCCTTCATATTTTTATTAATTCGTGTTATTTTAATTTGCCATTTTATATGCTTTGTCATCTGCTTATATTGTTAAAGTGTTTATATGAAACACAAGGCTTTTTACATATATTCCTTGCTTTTGTTATTTGTCTATCAGTTATCTCATACAACCAAGGGGAGGGTGTTGTAGAGGTTACATTTAAACCTCCATTTTATCTGCCTCTTTTTCTGATGGTGGTTTGTACGTTTTCTCCTAATATGAGGAAGTGCCATGTACGTATTTATTTCTGATATTGTCACATGTAGTCTCCATTATTAGTTCCAGGTCACACATATTAGAATGCAATAACCTTGTTGTATGTATGAGCTCGGAAGCAATAGTGGAATGTGGGGGAAAGTGGGAGGGAGTGGGGCGGTTGCCCCGGGTGCAAAATTCTTAGGGGCATTCTTGTGTGTGTGGTGGGGGCAGAGATTTCAAAAGAAAAGTTGAAGGATACTTGCCTGCCTTGAGCGTAGGCAATCAACTTACGCTGCTGCTCATAGGTGACGGCTCTTTCTCTCCAGACTAAAGATGATGATCTGCACCTCAAGCACAGTACAATAAGGATGGTGTTTTATTATTTAAACTGCTTACATGTTGAGTTCAGCAAGAGGCACTTTCCACCAAGAGTTTAATGGAACCTGCTGTGAGCTGTGACTAAGATGCAGCTCTGCAGGTCCAGACCTTCATCCTGAGAAGGAAAATAGCTTTGCAAGAGAAGTGTGCAGGCCTGCACACTCCGTCTACACAATCAGATGGGGTGCATTATTAATGCACTGAGGCCGGCTTTCTGACAATTATACAAAGGTATGGGGTTTGATCATTTCAACAGATCTGGAAGAAGTGTACTGCTGGATATGCTCACACTTGTGTAGAAATATTAGGGATAGATAAGGGTAACATTAGGAAAAATTAACATGGTTGACTTGTTTGTGTTGTTCAACATTCTAATAATGCTTATAACAATAATGTGCTTAATCTGCTTAAGAATCACAGCTCATGTTTTATTTACAAGAATTAGATATTTTCAATAAACATTTGAAAATACATTCTCATGTCTTTTCTTGGGGACAGCTTGGGCATGTAAAAGTGACAAATGAAAGGGTTAGATCTGTTTCCACATATTCCTTGGGAATCAGATTGGTCACGTTAGAGGTTATCAGTGACATCTATAACTTTGAAAGTTAGGAGTTTAGTGTGGTATTGTGAACTAGCCTAACACCAACATTTACTGATGATATGAGTAGACTCTGTCTTGTGAAGTTTTGTTGACCTAATCACAGTCCTACTAATTTCTTAGTAACTGTGGAATAGAGCCCGGTTAGGATAAAGAGGGGAGATTTGGGGTCCATGGGATCATTCTAAAAGTCACGATGGAAGACTATGGGTTCCGTTTGCAAAATGACCGAAAGGTGAGTGGCCAAAAATGCAGGGAAAGTACAAAAAAAGACGCTTGCGGATGTGGACAGAAGCACTCTGCAACTGGAGGGTTTATTAAAGGGTGTTCTTTCACAAGAAAGATAAACATTCCAAACTCTATACAGTGACGGCAAATTGGCACGCAAGATGGAAGCCCCACCCCTCCAATTAAGTATTATGTAGTACCCAGAAGGCAAACGCTTGATAACATGAGCCCATGCATATATTTCACAGATATAACAATACAATTGTAATCTTACAACATGACTTTTTAAAGCTTTTGAAAAGAGACCCTTACAATTTATACAGGTTCCATTTGGTATAACATGAATTCCACCTAAATTTGTTGCTTTGCTTATTCTTCCATGAACTGAGATCAAAGTCCTTTCTACTAAATTATCTTCAGTGTGCTGCATATGTGCGGACCACTTCCAACACTACTCACCAAGTGAGTTTCTTTTAACTGATCAAAGTCCAACTACCAAAAGCTTCAACATTGTTGAAGCACATACTGCCTTCCCTATGTTAAGGCAGAGACTGATAACACCAGTGCTGTTTAAATCTTACTTTATTCAACTGTAAATACTGGTACTCTTGCTGATTTCTATGTTTGGACCACATGATCAAATTGAACACATCCCTCTCAACTTTATTTTACTCAGAAGTCCACTATGACTATCAAAATTGGAAACACATGAAGGACTACATGTCCCAGTCAATGCGGCCAATCACAGTCCTTCATTCCCCTGCAAAGCAATCCACAAGGAAAAGCACTTCCTCTTTCTTTGCTGCTCAGCAGCCAGATAAGTGCTTTTCTTTTGTGTACTTTTCTCTGGTACATTTAATAGCAATGATGACTAATGTTCCAGTAATTGTTATAGTTACATTTTTTTTGGACTGCAGGCTCTTACAGCTTCACGAATAGATCACATTTTGCAGGGCTAACTGTAGTGGTGCCACCTCGGTGGCTCCGCTCGAACACAACAGGTTGCTCAATGGATTGGGTGGAGGAAGGCAGTTAGCGTGTTTACATTTCTCTCGACGGAGCACGGCAGAATTGGGTCAATCAATCACAAAGACCTGCCCTACGGAAAAGATAAAGGAGCCGCTTGGATGGTTCATTTGGGATGGCTCCAGAGCTTGAAGGCAATAGCAGCTCGGTCCCACTAAGGGGCGCTTACATCCTGTGATCTTTTAACGGAAAGCATCTTGCTGGTCTCAACTTCCATAGCAGGAGAGACAAATGCAACAAACATGGATAGAGACTTGCTGAAGCTGCAATCTTTCAAACTGTAGGATCATAGGAGGCTCCAGCACAGATCACACAGACCGCTGGCTTTTCTGCATGATTTAACCCATAAATATATATGAAGGATGACAGACGCAAAGGTAGAAATGTATTTTACTCTCGGACTACCAATAACGCAGAAGGAAAAGCAGTATGAGTTCATTATTACACCTGAACCACGTGGTAAGTGCGCACAGAGGGG
The DNA here is from genome assembly GCF_964263255.1 of Lissotriton vulgaris. Classification (NCBI taxonomy): domain Eukaryota; kingdom Metazoa; phylum Chordata; class Amphibia; order Caudata; family Salamandridae; genus Lissotriton; species Lissotriton vulgaris. Next base: position 356,229,322 of record NC_141699.1, read on the forward strand.
ATATTGAAGAAAAGATGGAGGATGAATAATTCTGTAAAATCAAAAATTCCCTTGGCAAGATTACTAAGGAATCGAGCCCAAATATTAATATTGGACACTACTAATAAACAATTATGACAGAACATATGTGTATATATAAAAATTATACCAAATGTATTTGTATGTTAAAAACAAACAATGCACAGTAAAAACAAATTAACATTCCATTGGCATATTATGCTAAAATTGTCACAATCATAATTCATCTAAAAACATATACCTCTTTGCCTTCTGTTTGGTCCACCAACTTTCTCACTTCTACAGTTGGCAGCCAGCCCTCTGGAAGAAGCAACAGCGGCATTCCTGTAATACTGGAGTAAAGATCTAGGGTGTGAAATTCTCCAGTTTTCGATTATCACAAGGTTGTTGGTGCAATTAAGAAAGAGAAGGCAGAGACCAGTTTGGCACCACTGCTTTGTTGATTGCAAGCCTAGTTTCCTGTTCTGGAACTTTTGCGGGGTTCACCAATTCCACTTCCCAGACTCAGTACCTTCAGACTGATGTACTTAGCAACTTTCACAAAATGGTGCTAGAGAGGACCCTCGCACTGATGGTATGGAGGATTATAGGGGGTGATGGGATGTCCAGAGACTATCACAAGCTTCTAACATTATCAGGAAGGCATGGCCGTAATCTACTGTCAGTCTCTATAGCTCAGCTTGGCATAAGTATTCACACTGGGTCTGGGACAAGGTTTGGATCTCATGGGGGCAGATATGTTACGTATACTGAATTTTATCCGCGTTGGCAACTGCAGGGCCTGAAGATTAGCCATTTCAGTGGACCATTTCCCATTCAATGGGGTAGCGGTGGCTTACAGTACATCGGGATGACAACTCGTCCCGTCAAGACCCGCATTATTGAACACCGCAGCAATTTTCGCGGCAAGAAGACCCATACAAAAATGTGTAAACATTATGTAGACTCCAACCATGATGAAGACTCTATGAAGTGGGTAGTGTTAGAATCCAGCCCCAACTGCCCGAAAAATGCCCTCTTCCGCAAGGAACAGAGATGGGTACATCGATTGTCTTCTGATAAACAGGGTCTTAACGAGGACATTCCCTGGCACTCACTGTAAATTACCTAGTCTCTTCATTTGTACCGTGGCCACCCCCATACCCTTGCTCTCACATCTGACAAAGGTCCACATCGAGTGTCAATACAACACGCAGTTACACCCACCCTTGTTATTACTACTACCCCTTCTGACCTTGACCCACTCGCTGACATCGGTTTCCCACCACCGATACACTATGGTCTACCGGAATACAGGACCCCTATACAGCCACTTGACCTGCATACTCACGTTACTGTCTGCACAGGCTAGGCTTCGAGCCCATTACATCATGGCCGCCGTTATTTAGACATACATCAGGCTGGGCGACACCTTTGATCTATACGTAGAAACTCGAAAGGCACAACGTTTGATAAACACGGGACCCCCTTTGCTCCCAAAGGTCCTGCCAACTAAGGCCCTTCCGAGTAAAAACCGGGCACTACAAACCCAAGTAAGTAGCGATCACGCACTTCCTCACCATCTTAAGATGGCTGCCACATTATCGGCCCCTAACACGTGACTTGGTACAGTGGGCGGCGACGCGTCTCTGCACGCCGGTCTGGTTGTTTGTTTAAATAACCCCGACCGCCGAGCTCACTCATCTACTCGAGCTCGGCGGTTATGGGTAGGTCTCCCCACGCGGACACAGGAGATTAGAGGTGAGTGCAACAGCGCAGAGCGGGAGAAGGGAGGCTAGACCCCCGTTCCTTGAGCATTACTTTACTTTGCCTGCATTTAATAACCCAGAGGCGCGTTTTATGTGCTCCTACTCTAGCTACACCCTATGGGCTCATCCCTGATGTTCTGTCCCGCCGATCCCTCATGTGGCAATTAGTGTTTGACCAGTAGGTGAGTAGGGAACGAGAGCTTCACCTCCTTAACGCTTGACAGGTCACAGTGTGAGTTTGATTATGTATCCAGCCACAGTATGTTTTAACTGGTGCCTTTTACATTAGACCTGCTCATTATTTCACACCCTATGGGCAGTGCATCACTCCAAGACTGCTGCATTTTAACCATTGTTTTTAGCCATCACCCTCTCCCACCATAGTCCTCCTCACAGATTCAGTTATTGCGTGTGCTCCCCACTCTGCACGTTGCACGCTCAATACACAAGGCATGTAGTGGTTGTGCTCAATAGTTCACAGTACCACCAGCATGCCACAACTTTCACATGCCCTGGCAATGATGCGACTTGTATTGGTTTACTGCAAATTCGTATTAACCATTGTTTCCTTATCTTTTCTCTATGTATAGGCATAGGAGAATCCACAGAGGTAACATACACCACACACATGACACTAGCATGTTGTTGTTTTTCTCACTTTTGTAAGGTCCTGAAGAATCGCGGGTGATTTTCCCATTGCGAGAAACATGTCGACCACGTTCACTTCTAGTCTCCTCTAGGGTCACTCGACCTAACCTGTTGACACCTAACGAGCTAGCCCCACGTTTTAATTGCAGACAGGGGACCCCCAGAATAAAGTGAATTCCGGTACCCCTTGCTACATTTTAATAACCCTACCACAACAATACACCATCCTGCCCACACACCCCCACCTCACCATAAGGCTGTTGGATAAAAAGATCTCCGCCAAAGAGCCCCTCTTTGAGGTGAGCACGTCGGGGGTTGCACCGCCTCCCCGACGAGGAGCAACCGCCTATGATGAAGCATGACACCCTTCTGGGTGTGTGAGGCAACTACATCCAACATAATGGATGCCCCAGGGTGTCATTCTAACACCCTTGGTCACGCCAGGTAAATTTTCCCTATCTCTCCATAGGAACAGTTCAGCAACCCCTTTTGTATCCTCAGTACTAGATACGGACACAAGCTGCTACTGGACCTTCCACCACCCTGAGTGGTAAACAGTGTCCGTTGATCAAGTGATCGTTTGTCCTTTCTCCCCCTTTTTGATATGTAGCGGTGGTAAACACATGCTAGTCTGTAGGCACCTGAGGGGGCTCAGGCTGTCCACACCCTCAGAACCCCAATATGCACATGTGGGATGCATAAACGTTGTCCTGTGACTCCATGAATCATGGCAGGATAAACATTTCATGTCAAGGAAACAGTTATCACTTAAGTTAGCAATTTTGTTAGGTCTTATTTCCTGAAATAGGGTGTCAGATGTGACAGCTTTCAATGTTTCACCAGATCCTTGACAGGAGGAATATATTTTACGGTGCGAGAAAGACCGAGTCACACATTCGAGTGGTACTGTACAAAGTCTTTCCGGAACACTGAGTTGCATGTGGTGAGATACATCAGACGTTATGAAGTAGGATATTAGGCCTTATGGTACATCACAACTTTTGATTGCACACAAGAAACCCTTTACGCTTGTTTTAGCACTGCACAATGGGTTTGCTTGTTAAATATTTTGTCCACCCTAAGCGTGGAAGGGTATACTCAGATGTGAGTCCCTTGCTCATTGCACCATCAGGATTCAAGCAAGCCGGGCCGACGACGGCTGAAATGCCAGAAACCGGTCCCCGGAAGCTTGTTTCCTTCCCAGTGTAAGAATTGGCTTGGTAGTTTGGTTTGCCCTGTTCCCATCATGCACTGGGACAGGAACAGACTAATTTGCATATAGCCAGGTTCTGAGCTGGGATGGTGCAGTGAGCTAAAAAACGGTGTTGGATCTAGCCCTGATCTCTTGACTGGGTGAGAGTATTCTGCTTAATTCAGAAACTCTGTCCATCACCACCCCTTGTTGTTAAATATTTTGTCCACCCTAAGCGTGGAAGGGTATACTCAGATGTGAGTCCCTTGTTCATTGCACCATCAGGATTCAAGCAAGCCGGGCCGACGACGGCTGAAATGCCAGGAACCCGTCCCCGGAAGCTTGTTTCCTTCCCAGTGTAAGAATTGGCTTGGTAGTTTGGTTTGCCCAGTTCCCATCATGCACTGGGACAGGAACAGACTAATTTGCATATAGCCAGGTTCTGAGCTGGGATGGTGCAGTGAGCTAAAAAACGGTGTTGGATCTAGCCCTGATCTCTTGACTGGGTGAGAGTATTCTGCTTAATTCAGAAACTCTGTCCATCACCACCCCTTGTTGTTAAATATTTTGTCCACCCTAAGCGTGGAAGGGTATACTCAGATGTGAGTCCCTTGCTCATTGCACCATCAGGATTCAAGCAAGCCGGGCCGACGACGGCTGAAATGCCAGAAACCGGTCCCCGGAAGCTTGTTTCCTTCCCAGTGTAAGAATTGGGTAGGTAGCTTGGTTTGCCCTGTTCCCATCATGCACTGGGACAGGAACAGACTAATTTGCATATAGCCAGGTTCTGAGCTGGGATGGTGCAGTGAGCTAAAAAACAGTGTTGGATCTAGCCCTGATCTCTTGACTGGGTGAGAGTATTCTGCTTAATTCAGAAACTCTGTCCTTCACCACCGCTTGTTGTTAAATATGGTTAATAGAGAAAGCTGGCATAGATGCATCCAGTTTTGAAGAACACTGGACCTGGGGAGCCATAGTTTGTACAGCCTTTTCTTAAAAGAGTGCTTGGAGGACATCCTGAAAGCTGCAAATTGGCCATTGGGCTCTATCTTTAAGAAATTCGACTTCAAACTAGTGAAGGGGTGGCATCTCTGGAGGTCAGTAAACTTTGAACTCGCATAATTAGAGCTTCGGGTCCTGACATAGAATGCTAAATTTCCTAGCAAATGTGAAGGAAAGTTTCAAATATTGTAAGCACACAGAGGCAAGGAGTATGCCACCCAAGTAAGTAAACGCCTCCTTCCCAAAGGAGCCTAAGAAGTTAACATAAGGCATAAGTATTTTATCAGCATCTTCATTTGTGAGAAGCATCTTCATTTGCAAGAATTTTCAATGGATTCTGATATCTTCTGTTTAATAATGATACTCTGGTGCAATATGTGGTCAGACACTGATGGTTACATTCTTGTTCTCTTTTCCAGGGACAGACCAGAAGCAGGGATACTAATGGCAGGACTAATATGGATTAGAAACTTGCACTAAGACAGAGGAAGTGCTTTTCCTTTGTGGATTGTTTTGAAGGAGAATGATAGACAACGATAACTCAGTGTTCTAAGTGTAATTGACTCATGGGACAATTAGCCTGGTTCTGTTTCTAATTTGATAGTCATCGTGAGCTGCTGAGCAAAATAAATTTGAGAGAGATATGCATAATCCTCCCCGTCATGCTCCAACTAGAACTTAAACTTCCTTTGACTATAGCTAAGTTTACATTGTGTGTTCTATTGTGGTTGCTGATGGGGATGCCAACTGTCTGACAGTTTATAACAAGTACACAGACTAGGATGCGGTGTGCACTGTTCACAATGAAATTAAAAAAAGATTTTGCTTATCACAATATGACACACTCTGCTGTTTACTTCATAACAATACTTTTATTTATTCTATCAGTATTCTTTAGTACTTCTGTTGGTACTTTTTCATTATGTTAGGAACCATAGAGTCAGAACCACATATTTATTCTAGTGGATGGCAGTCTAAGTAAAAATGGCGATATTCCTTACTAGATCCAATTAGGTCTCAATAATTTAACCCTGAGCTCAACACTTTGTCTATGTAGCACCAAATAGACAGGCTTAACCTGAGAGAAATGTGCAAAGCATTTTTCAGTACCAAAACAGTTAAAAAGTAGAAAACATAACATTGTAAAAATACCACTCCACTTGATAAAAATAGAGAAAATATTAATGAAAAAAAGACCCCAAAATGACAAAAATCTGATGTAGGGACTGGAGATATGCTTTTTCAAAGTTTTTACGTGTTTCTAGTGCCAAAATGCACAAAGCGCCAAACTTGGATATTTGGCTGCGCTGAGCCAGGTCAAAGTCAAAAGTTAAGGCTGACTGCGATGGAGAGTGCGTCAGATACAGGGACCAGGTTCGTCCTGTTGGAAAGTTTACCTTCGGACTTAGTCGGTTTCTGGAGAAAAATCTTCAGTGGGGAGGTCCTCGGTGGGACAGGGGCCAGCTGAATCCAAATAGAGGTTGTCGAGGGTAGTTGACTGCAGTGCAGGATCTCATGGGAGCTTCGGCTCTGGAAGGAAGTTAAAGGCTCTTAACATTAGGAGTGTGAAAAGTCCAAGCAGCAGAATTCAGTGTTCAACAGCAGAAGAGTCCTTAGACAAAGTACTCGCTCAGGAAGGCATTGTTGTTGTTGGGTTGCTGATTGGTACTGGTGAAGTCCTCGACATTCAAACTTAGAACATTTCCTGGAAGTCAGGACCCTTTCAGCGGATCAAACCAGAAAGTTGAGTACGACCTGCAGTTTGACATTGGCCGCTGCAGCTTGGCAGCGGTCTGGTGGTAGTCTGTGGTTCAGTTTACAAAATGTTCCGAAAATGTTTCTAAGTGTACAGTCTTGCAATTTTGAGGGGGCAAAGTACACTCTAACACCAGGACCATTTGACCACCACTTGGGGGTTAGGACTCAATCAACCAAAATTCACCAGCAGCGTCCAGGTCAAATCCAGTTGGAACTAGTCAGCTGGGCAGCTATTTGGGCTTCTTGCAGCTTTTATGTTCCTGGACATGGACATTAAGCTAGCCAAATAGTTCTTTGAGTCCACTCTTCTGTCCAGGCCTTGGGATTTCTTCTCACAGGCTCAACAGCAGCTACAGTCCTCCTTCCGCTTTTCACAGGTCCAGAGGCGTACTAAAGAGGGTACTGAGGATGCCACTATTATTTCCTGTGTCAACCTGTGGGAGAGGGAGACTCCTAAACACTGCCTAACCAATGGGATAAAACAGGTACGTAAAGCACATAAAACACATGGACCCCTATTTTTTGGGGGGGTTGGAATAAAAAAATAGAATGCAAGGTGAATATCAAACGAAGACTAACACCTAAGCAACTAGGGGCCAGGGGGAGCACGGAACCACCACAGTAAGTAACTAGTTGCTGGGCAACCTTGTGCACAGGCGATATCCCCGGTCAGTGTCCACAGGATAACGTGGGGAAGTCGCAGTTGGTGTTTTACTACTCCAGGACTCTTCCCAGAGGACCACGAGGAATCTTTAGGACCCAGGAAGGTTGGAGGACACCCCAACCCGTGGATACCCAGCGAACCAGAATAGTTACATCAGGGTGCCGGAATCCATAGGTACAAAGTGGTGTTGGAACCACCCATTGTCGTCAATATAGAGCCTCCGATGTCCAGATGCTACAGAGACTTGTGGACCAGATGAGGAGTACCTGCAAAGAGAGGGGACAGAGTCCAAAACACCTAGAGGTGTCCAGGAGCAGCAGGAGCACTATGCGAGTCCTTGTCAGAGGTACTTTACTGTAGCATGCATGTCTTAAAGCTGCAGCTGTGGAACCCAGCCGACATTGCATAGGCATTGGAGACGTCCACAAGCTTTCCCGCGTTATTTGACGAGATTCAGGAAGGTCAGTGGCCGGCAGGACCAACAACAAGCTGTGGCAAACGCAGTAGATGTGCTGCACGAAAAAATACCTAGCTGCAGACCAGCAAGGTCTGACGGACTCACCGTGCCAGGGTTAGTCGGGGATGGCCCTCAGCAAGCAGGAGGGCCAGCAAGAATCGATGAGGACCTAATGGCAGCAGGCACAGGGAGTCGCAGGGAGCCTTCAACAGCACACAAAAGATGGATGCCCACGTCACGGGGGAAGCAGGGAGAATGTCACTCTTGGAGCTGTGATGCTGGGGGCTAGGGTATCTTGGAGCTCGAAGATCTTTGATCTGGAGAAACAACAAGTCTTGGCAAAGGCAAAAAACGCAGTGCACAGGAATGCAGTTCCAGTTGGCTGGAGAGGGATTCCATTCTCCCAAGTTGGAGTGAAGACTGGTAAGGCCTCTGGAGATCCAACAAACCACCACTTTTGTTGTAAAGTCGGGGGACTCCGGAGGATGCACAGCCACGGAAGTTGCAGAACCTGGAAGAGCACGGAGACAAAATTGTAGTAGGAGTCTTCCTATCAGAAGCAGTCTTTGTCTGGGTTCCTGGCTCGGTCCAGCAGCAGAGTTCAGTATCCAACAGCAGAAGAGTCTTTAGACAAATCTTCCAGTGAAGTCAGTCGATTCTTGAAGACGAAGTCCGGAGGATTTAAAGGACCCATCCTCAGGGGAGCCCTTCAGTAACCCAGAAATTGGGGGACTACTTCTGCGGTGACCCACCTATCAGGTGGGGTCAGGGACGCTACTCTGATGGACTAACCAGTCAGATGCTCCCAGGGTCCTCTGACCATCTAAGAATCAAGATGGCAGAATCAAGTGGCCACCTGGCAAAGCTCTGGGCACCTCCCAGTGAAGGAGTTGAACAGGAGGGTGGTCACTCCCCTGTCCTTTGTGTGGTTTCGCGCCAGAGCGGGAGCCAAGGGCTCCTGGGCTAGGGCAAACTGGTTTATGCAAGGAGGGCGCCAAATGTGCTCTTCAAAGCAGCCTGGAGGCACTCAGAAGCACCCCTCCTCCCAGTCTAAGACAAATATTTCTAAAGGTAGCTACGGCTCTCCCCTACAGGAAATCCTTTGTTCTGCCTTCCACTGACCGAGTTAAGCTAAACAGCAGAAGGGCAGAACTGAGTCTGGGGTCGGCAGCAACACTGGCTGGCATGCAGACCCAGCAAGGCTACATATGTTTGTTTTGTTTAAAGCTTTATTTCGATATATTTGTCATATCATAAAAGCATTACAATACAAAAATAATGTAAAGTACAGTACATTATGACAATTCATTCCTCTGTTCACATTATACAATTTATCAATTCTTTGATTTCATGTAAACTAACAATAAAAAATCATAAAAAGGAGCTCAATTGCCAAAAAGTTGTAAACATAGCTAAAATATGGGACTGGGTCAATGCAGTTCGTGTTACTGGAGAGACAATTGCCTCACGGATCTTATCCGCCATACCCAACCCAGGAATTTTGCCAGACAACAGGCGAACAAAGGGCGAGCAACAGATCTTAAGATGCGTAGAGCCTCCAGGTGGGATCTAGTGCCAAGGCTACTGCATAGTGGTTTCAGCCATCTGCATCGAGGGGCTGCATAGGCTGGACACTCAAACATTAGATGGGCAATAGACTCATACCTATTCTCGCAAAAAGGGCAATATGGTGTAGTTTGCAGCGGTGGCTTCCAGCTTGCTGTCAACTGCCCTAAAGGTAGTACTCCCACCCTGAATTTAAAATACAATGACCTATCCCTCGAATTAAGGATCATGTCTAAATAAGGTTCTCTAAAGGGGAGCTCCTTGATTAGCAGAAACTCTACAGCAGATCTGCATAATTTAGAATTGCCAATTCTCCAGTTTGCCACCCAAGACCAGTATAATTTCTTTAGCATCTGTTTGGGTGGGGCAGTTCTATTGACCCACGCGTCACCAAGGCCCAGTTCACAAAGAAGCCGCTTAACTTCCTTGAGCCAGGCGACCTTGTACCAGCCGGGTGTTGAAAGGAGTTCTCTTAGGGCTTCAGCGTAACTGGACAGTTCTGGTACCTTCCATATTCGAGCCCACAGTAAGAGGGGGCGTAGCCTTGCCTGCTCGCTTATTGGGCGTGTACCTGCATCTAATAAGAGTGGGAGTGTGGGGGTGCTATGTGGTAGCCTCATGAGATCTTTGTGGAATTTGTTTTCAAGATGTGTCAAAGTATCAGCTTTCTGGACACCCCACAATTCCGACCCATACAACGCCGCACTCACCACCTTTGCCCTATAAATGTCTAATACCGCCCCAATGGGTTTAAGGGACGAGGCACGTTGTTCTTTTAGCAGGGCCCCTGTAACCCTCTTATGAGTCAGAAAGACTTTTTGATGGTGAGCCTTCCAGTTCATGGAGTCACAGAGTCGGATACCTAAATAATCAAACTCCTTTACCCTTTCAAGTGGGACTGAGTCTAGGGTGGGAGGGATGACGGTTTTCCTAGGGGGGTTTAGGACCAGGAATTTGGTTTTGCTTACATTAATAACTAGGCCCTTAGAGTCACAGAATTCCTTGAAACTAGAAAGTAACGTTTGGAGGCCTATCAGGGTTTTTGAGATCAGGAGGGTGTCATCTGAAAATAGGAGGGTAGGAATTTTTCTGCCAGCCAGGGAGGGTGCATCTGCTGGATGTTTGAGTAGGTGCTCCACCACTCCGTTAACATAAAGTGAGAACAGAGTGGGGGCTAGCACACAACCCTGGCGGACACCCCTATCTACAGGAATACGTGATGTTTTTTGCCCCTGATCTCCCCACCTGATCTGTGCGAAGTTATTTTCATGGAACTTAATGAGCAAACCAAGTAGATACGGAGGGATACCCAAACCCTCTAAGACATTCCACAGCTGGTCACGTGGGACCAGGTCAAAGGCAGTCCGCAAATCTATAAATGCGAGATACAGACTGCCTTTGCCCAATACGACCACTTTCCAGTAAAGCATTAGTAGGCGGAAAGTCTGTTCAATGGTACCAGTTCCTGATCTAAAACCAGCCTGGAAGTCTGACAATACCTGTTTTTCTTCAGCCCACTGCAAGATCCTGCCTAAGACTACTTTGCTGGCTACCTTCTGGGTGGAATCAAGCAAGCTGATTGGACGATAGTTAGCAGGGTCGTCCCGACATCCTTTCTTGAAAATCGGGACGACCTCCGCACCCCTCCAGGAATCAGGAAGGCAGCCTCCCATCACGGCCTCGTTCAGAAGTGAGGCAATAAGTATGCTCCACACTTCTGAATTGGCCCGTAACAAATCACCTGGGATGCCATCTGGGCCTGCAGCCTTGTTGGCAACAAGGCACTTGATTGCCCCTTCGACTTCCTTAGCAACAAAGAGGTGGTCCTTAATTGTGTTGGCGACCGACGCTCTATGCGAGAAACCCATATTTGATTGTAGTGCGCCTATTGGGATGGAATAAAGCTTAGAGAAATGGGCAAACCAAGCCTCACCCGTGATGTTACAAGTCAATTGGGAATCAACGGGCTTATCCCTAGCTCTAAGCAGTTCCCAGAACCCCTTCGAGTCCTTTTTAGAACTCGCAATCATTAGCTCTCTCCAGAAATTGGTTTCGTGTGCTTCCCTAGCCAAGGATAGAGCTTTTTTATAGCTTTTCCTAGCGAGACTAATGTGGCCTGGGTCTTTTGATTTCACGGCTAGAATGAGTTCCCGTTTGGCAGCATGGCAAGCAGAGGAGTACCATTTATCTATACCCTTAGTTGCGGCTCCGTTTGTGGCCCTTGCCCTGCTCTGTGGGACAATGAACAACTCACTTAGGGCTGAAATAGTTTCTGAGAAGGCCGTAAGGACCGCATGATTAGTGGTTTCCAATATATCTAGTCGCAACTTCACAGATGTCATTATGGTCTTAGCTTGGGTCATCCTTCCCCCGTCAGCGGCAACTTTCGCCCATTTTAGTCGCCTGCCACAGTTCGAGGGGACAAGTTCGTGGGATGATTTCCATATGTGTAGAGACGTGGTTGGGTTCCTGTCTTGCCACGGGGGGTGAGGGTTAGGGCCAATGGGTTATGGTCACTATCGGAAGTCAATAGGACTTCCATATCTTGGTGATACGCCCATAGATTGTGGTTCAACAATATGTAATCGATTCTTGAAGTGTGTCCCACCCTATTGTAGGTATGTGCTCCCCTGGGATCAGACTTGGATCGACCATTAGTTGCTCTAAGATCGTATTCCATACATAGTGAATTAATATCTATGGCACTCTGGGTCCATTTTTTGATCGGGTCTAGAGAGAGCATGAGAATGCCTCTCCTAGCATAGTCTACCCAGGTGTCTAAAATGTCCTCACTGGCTAGGGGTTCGAAGCAGCAGTTAAGGTCTCCTGCCAAGACAACAAAGGAATCTATGTTACAGGATCCAAGCTCCTCCTCAATTCCGGATGAGGATAGCATTGAGGCCCCGCCCCTAGTCCCCCTTAAGTAGAGGTTGAACACTTCTAGCTTCCTACCCCCGTGGCACTGTATTGTTAATCTCTGGAGATCAGGAGATCGTGTGATTATATGCCTTATGGTTAGTCCCAATGAGATACTGACCCAAATGAGAAGGCCACCCGACGGGCGACCTTTATTGCCCTGTGGTTGGGATGCAGGCACAAAGTAGGTTGTATACCCTACCCTGTGACGAGGTTCCAAGCACCATGTTTCTTGCAAAAGACAAATCCCGAAGGGTTCCACAAGGGAATTGCAATCTGGATTGTCAAAATTACGTGCAAGCCCTGCCACATTCCAACTTAGGATCCTCAGCTGTAGATTTCCTGTGGCTCTCTGCCTGAGCATTGGGGCAAAAGCGGGGGGCTCAGAATCAGAAACAGGGCCCAACCTTCTTGAGCCATGTTCCAACACTGTCACCACCGCATCAGCACTGGTTGGTATTAGGGTGTCCTCTTCTTGATTCGGATATTTGCCCTGGTGGCAATGAGCCGTTTGCCAGTAGGCAGGGCCAATTGGTGCAATAACAGAGGGGTCGGTGGGGGTGCAGCTATCTCATGCACTATTGCATGTGTTCTGTAAGTGTTAGACGTGTTCAGCACTCCCCGCGCTGGCGAGGCTTGTACCGTTGATTGGGCAGTGTAACGGGGCTATTTCCGTCAGGCTTGGTTGCCAAGGATAAGGAGTCAGGGTCCCCATGAGATAAAGAAACATTTGTATGCAGTGGTGAATCAACTGGCTTAAGGAGTCAATCCACTTCTTCAAGGCAGCCAAACCTATTCGAGGTAGGTGCCCCGAACCACCGACTAATTGGAACTTGCTCTTTATTTCTTAACCCACTCCGGGCCTGATGGTGTATGAAGGACCAATCGCCCCCATGAATATGTTTGGTGCGTGGTGGATAAAAGAAAGTTAGTGGCCTGGGTACAATAGATGAACCTTCACCATCAATAAACCATGAGCAAATGTGGTGGGCCGTGTATGGGTCCTCAAACGTCACAACTATACAGTCACCAGGACTAGATTTCCGCGAGGGACCTACCCAGGGAACTCTTCGCACCATTAATACTCTACTTCTCAGACCATTTGGGATCGGTCTATTCACATTAAGCCAGTGCATAACCTTGTTCTTCAGGGACCAATGGTTTTCGTGGTGGTCATTCTCAATCTCAGGCACACCCGTCAGCACCACCACGTATTGGTTGGCCTCAGGGGGGAGATCAATATAACTCGAAAATTACTCTTATTATGTGAGCCCTGGGGGGATCGGTAGACAGCGTTGCTAGCATTCAGCCTTGGAGGAGCACCTGCATTAGTGTGTATAGGAGCTTGGGGAGTAGGATGCTTTGGTGCCCTAGGCGGAGGATCAGAGTTTTTGTGTTCGAATCCCTTAGTACGAGGTTTAGGGACAGGCCGTGTTATAGCTGGTACCTGAGGGGGAGGGTTTGGTGTCTGTGGGACTGGGTTATTCTCTAGGAGACCTTGGTTTTCTAGACCTCGCAAACCAAGGGTTGCCAAAGCTATAATACTCTTTTCCATCTCTAAGAGATGGTTCTCAATACGTGAGAGTCTTAGATCCAGGGGAGATAGGAGCTTTTTTAAAGTTTCCCAGACTATTCCTATAAACTCCCCATCCCTCCCTTCCTGCTCCTCTAATTGTGATCCAGTTTCCTCTGCTATTGTATTATCTTTAGCGGTTGCAGGGGCAGCTCCATCGTTATCTGTTCCTCGAGGTACCTGTAGCGATAGAGCAGACCCTCCTGTAGCGCTAGTCGCAGGGAAACTACCAACATTAAGTTGATGTGCCCCAACAATTTTAGCCTTCTTACGTGAATAAGCAGACCTTGAGTTACGTTTCCTTTTGTGTAATTTACCCTTGATGCTATTACATGCAGATACGTCGGGAATTTCCAGGGTATGGGGTGTATTAATGATTGGTTGATCAAGAGTAGCCACGGGTGGAATCTGGCTAGGAGACTGGTGTGTGGGACACAAAGTTGGAGGTGGGAGGAGCGAAACTGGAGTGTAATGGACATCCGCCTGCGTAATTACGCAGCGCGGATTGGTCAGACGCTCCGGAGTAATAGCAGATGCTATGTGTCCCAAGGAGGATTTTTTAGAATTAGCGATGTCCTGCGACAATCTTCTAGCAGCCGCCAAATCTAAGGAGACACGAGTTTGCAGTTTGATTGATTTCCTTATCTATAGCAATATTTGTGCGTGTAATGAAATCATCCATAGGTCCATTTTGTTTCAGCCCCCCCTTAGCAGCTCTACTACAGCTTACCCGAGTGCACATATCTAGAAAAAGTAAGCAACCAGCATAAACAATAGTAAAGAGCAATGAAAACAGTACCGGTGGCAGAGCAAGGGGCAAAGGGGGGTGGCCCAGCCCAGACCTCTCTGACCTCGGCCCGGTCGTCGCCCCGTGCTGCGTCCCGCGCTGCGGGAGGGCCGTACCTGTATATAGGAAGTGAGTGTTATGGGCGGGCCAACAGGGAGAGCGGACCGGAAGCTGTCACACGGTCACGCAGGGACTCCTGGGAAAAGGAGTCCCTGCAACGCTCGCAGCCCTGCTGCAGCCCTCAGCCCGGGTCCTAGACTGTTACACCCCTGGAAAGGTCCAAAGTCCAGCCCCACTCTGGAACGACGAAGCGGCACCCGCGGAGCGGGTGCGGCGAGGTCCCAACACAGGACAGATCAAGGTAGGCTCGTGAGAGAGTCAGCGCCTCCGGCCAAGTGCGCTAGGTCAAGGATTGGTGTCCCAAGGATGCGATGCAGGCAGGGGTTTAAAAAGCTCTCCAGTGGGCGGTGGGCGGGCCAACAGGGAGAGCGGACCGGAAGCTGTCACTGTCACACGGTCACGCAGGGACTCCTGGGAAATGGAGTCACTGCAACGCTCGCAGCCCTGCTGCAGCCCTCAGCCCGGGTCCTAGACTGTTACACTCCTGGAAAGGTCCAAAGTCCATCCCCACTCTGGAACGACGAAGCGGCACCCGCGGAGCGGGTGCGGCGAGGTCCAAACACAGGACAGATCAAGGTAGGCTCGTGAGAGAGTCAGCGCCTCCGGCCAAGTGCGCTAGGTCAAGGATTGGTGTCCCAAGGATGCGATGCAGGCAGGGGTTTAAAAAGCCCTCCAGTGGGCGGTGGGCGGGCCAACAGGGAGAGCGGACCGGAAGCTGTCACACGGTCACGCAGGGACTCCTGGGAAATGGAGTCCCTGCAACGCTCGCAGCCCTGCTGCAGCCC
Source organism: Lissotriton vulgaris (assembly GCF_964263255.1). Classification (NCBI taxonomy): domain Eukaryota; kingdom Metazoa; phylum Chordata; class Amphibia; order Caudata; family Salamandridae; genus Lissotriton; species Lissotriton vulgaris. The sequence continues at coordinate 356,244,556 of NC_141699.1, forward strand.
TCAGCCCGGGTCCTAGACTGTTACACTCCTGGAAAGGTCCAAAGTCCAGCCCCACTCTGGAACGACGAAGCGGCACCCGCGGAGCGGGTGCGGCGAGGTCCAAACACAGGACAGATCAAGGTAGGCTCGTGAGAGAGTCAGCGCCTCCGGCCAAGTGCGCTAGGTCAAGGATTGGTGTATGTAGACATGGGGGGGTCCTCTGAGGAGACCCCCAGTACATGGGGTCATGCAACTGGTCCTCTGAGGAGACCCCCAGTACATGGGGTCATGCAACTAACACTGAAATCTTTGTAGTGGAATGATTCCAACATGTTTGATACCAAACATGACTAGGTTCTGTGAAGTCATTATGTAGTTGGACATCTCTACTTGGTCAGTTTCCACTACATACCTTAAAACGTCTTCCCTACACTTACAAAGCCCAGAGAATGGACTTCAGGGTTTTTAGAGGTGTCTCTGCTAGTGCATGGACACCTTTTATATTAGAACCATGCTCCCTGCCTGTGGGCTGTAAGACATACCTTAGGTCTTAGGTTTTAAGTGCAGTGACAACATCGGAATCCAGGACAAGGCGCTGGAATGGATCATCTCCTTCCTCGACGGAAGAACACAGAGAGTCCGCCTACCACCGTACAAGTCAGAGGCCTCCGAAGTCATCTGTGGCGTCCCTCAAGGATCATCTCTGAGCCCCACCCTCTTCAACGTCTACATGAGCCCCCTCGCGGCCATCGTACGCAAACACAACCTCAGCATAATCTCCTACGCCGACGACACCCAGCTGATCCTCTCCCTGACCAACGACCCCACCGCCGCCAGAGCCAACCTGCACGAAGGGATGAAAGAGGTAGCCGAGTGGATGACGACCAGCCGCCTGAAACTGAACTCGGACAAGACGGAGGTCCTCATCCTGGGCCCCTCACCCTCCGCCTGGGACGACTCCTGGTGGCCTCCCGCCCTGGGCACCGCACCCAAACCGACAGACCATGCACGCAACCTGGGCTTCATCCTGGACTCCTCCCTCTCCATGACCAGGCAAGTCAACAACGTCTCCTCGGCGTGCTTCAACATCCTGCGCATGCTACGGAAGATCTTCTGGTGGATCCCCACCGAGACCAGGAAGATCGTCACCCAGGCCCTCGTCACCAGCCGACTGGACTACGGCAACGCCCTCTACGCCGGGACCACCGCCAAGCTCCAGAAGAGACTCCAGCGGATCCAGAACGCCTCAGCCAGACTCATCCTCGACATCCCACGAACCAGTCACATCTCCGGACATCTGAGAGACCTTCACTGGCTCCCCGTCAACAAAAGAATCACCTTCCGCCTCCTCACCCACGCACACAAAGCCCTACACGACCAAGGCCCGAGCTACCTCAACAGCCGAGTCAACCTCTACGCTCCCAAACGCCACCTCCGTTCAGCCAACCACGCCCTCGCCGCCGTCCCCCGCATCCGAAGAGCGACTACAGGAGGAAGGTCCTTCTCCTACTTGGCTGCCAAGACCTGGAACCCCCTCCCGACCGACCTGCGCCTGACCCAAGACCACCTCTCCTTCAGGAAGAAGCTGAAGACCTGGCTGTTCGAGCAGTAGCGGCACCCCCCCCCCCCAGCGCCTTGAGACCCTACGGGTATGTAGCGCGCTTTACAAGTGTCATTGATTGATTGATTGACCGAGATATAAGGAAAACCTTCTATCTGAAGTGAAAGGTACACGCACCATTTCACACAGGCAGCAATGGCAGACCCACAGACACAGTTTGCATGGGCTCCCATGGGTGGCACAGAGTACATGCTACAGCCCATGGGTTATCCCTGGTGTACCAATGCCCTAGGTACCTTAGTACCATATATTAGGGACTGACAGGGGTACACCAGTATACCAATTGTGGGGTGTACAAAGTAGGATTAGTTACTTACCTGTAATCCTAGTTCTCTTCCAGGGTCATACTCATCAAAGTCATAAGCACTGAATTATTTCCACCTATAAGCGGTAACCCAGAACATAAAGACTAATACATATATATGTGTAAAATATGTAAAAAGAGTACATAGTACTAAAAGAATTATACATATATACATGTATAAACTAATAATATGCAGCCCTAACCATAACCAATAGGCTAATACAGCCCTAATTACATGCCTTCTGCAGAATGAAAATAATCTATAAAATCAAATGCAAGAAAAGGACCTGAGCTTTAAATGCATTCCACAGAAAACAACCTTTTATTTTCATCAAAGAACAGGTAATAAAAGGCAATAAGCCTAAGTAGGCTGCATAAACAAATAACATCCCTCTACAGAAAAGGAGAATGTCACCTTGTGTTTAAGGCCTCAGAGAATCTGAACACTTTGTCTTTAAGGCCTCCTGGGGAACTCTGCTCCTATCATGCCCCACAGGTGACAGTTAGGTCAGTTCTTTTGTACGGTATTTGAAACCTTGCAGGAACCTGCATACAGAATGCAATAATAACATATCAAAACACAATGCTACTGCTCGCCCGGAGAGGCGGGAGGGTGCTTATGACTGATGAGTATACCCTTGGAAGAAAACTAGGATTACAGGTAAGTAACTAATCCTTCTCTTCCAGGGGATACTCATCAATAGTCATAAGCACTGAATAGAGTAGCAAGCTCATACCCCCTTCCAAGCGGGCGAGCAGAAAATAAAGAACCAAATACATTGACACATATAAAATTCAGGTAGCATGAGCAAATAAGTTTCTCAGTGATGCTTGCCCAACCTGAGCATCTGCCTGTGTGTCTGAATCAAGACAGTAATGATATCTAAAAGTATGGACTGAACGCCACGTAGCTGCCTTACACATTTCTGCCATTGTTACATTCCTAAGGAGAGCTGTGGTAGAAGCTTTTCCCCTTGTAGAATGGGCTTTTGGTCTACCTGACAAATACCTGTTAGCTAACTGATAAGCTAGTATGATGCAAGAAACAATCCACCTAGATATAGATCTTTTGGACGCTGCAGACCTCGTATTGAGAGGACTGTAGTTAACCCCTTCGATGCTGATGACGGAGCGGTTCCGTCATCAGCATCGGTTGGGCTGTGCTGATGACGGAACCGCTCCGTCATCAGTACAGCCCTGGGGGGGAGCGCTGGTGCTCCCCCCCCCCTGTGCAGCGATGTTAGTTATTTGTGCAGGGGTGACAGCGGAAGACTTTCCGCTGCCACCCCCTGGCCCCCCCACGCTTCCTGGTGACGTCAGCGCGCACAGCGCGCGCCGACGTCATCAGGAAGCGCTGGACGCGCTGGAAGCCATTTGTTTCCAACGCGTCCAGGAGCAAGGTGCGTGTTTGGTGCTCCGGTGGGGCGGGGGGGCGGTTTTCGGTGCCTTGAGGCATTGGGGGGGGGGGGGGGGGGGGGGGGGGGGGGAGGAAACTGTGTTTCCTCTCCCCTGATGTCCCAATGCAGGGCATTCCTGGTGCACGATCGCGCACAGCGTCGCGATCGTGCACCAGGAATGCCCCACTAGACACCAGGGATTGTGTGTGGGTGTTTATTTATGTGCAGGAAGCGACCCCTTGGGCAAGGGTCGCTTCCTTTGGGGGCCAAATTATGTTTTAGACTTTTCTGCCCCCCCTGGGGCAGATCGGCCGTTTATTTGGCCGATCTACACCCAGGGTGGGCAGAAAAGCCCACTAGAGCCAGGGATTACATTGTGTTTGAAATCGGAAGCGACCCCTTGGGCAAGGGTCGCTTCCTTTTGGGGGCAAATAATGTTTCAGACTTTTCTGCCCCCCCGCGACCCCTTGGGCAAGGGTCGCTTCCTTAGGGGCATACAATAATTTTCAGACTTTTCTGCCCCCACCCTGGGGCAGATCAGCCGTTTTTTCGGCCGATCTGCACCCAGGGGGAGCAGCAAAGCCCACTAGTCACCAGGGATTTGTTTTGATTTGAAAAGGAAGCGACCCCTTGGGGAAGGGTCGCTTCCTAGTGGCCCTAATATTTTTTTAGACTTTTCTGCCCCCCCCCTGGGGACAGATTGGCCGTTTTTTGGGCCGCATCGGGACCCAGGGGGGGCAGAAAAGCCAGGGATTGGGTTATATTTATAAAGGAAGCGACCCCTTGGGCTAGGGTCGCTTCCTTAGGGGATAACATATTTTTTCAGACTTTTCTGCCCCCCCCCCCCGGGGCAGATTGGCCGTTTTTTGGCCGATCTGCACCCAAGGGGGGGGGGGGGGGTGCAGAAAAGCCCACTAGACACCAGGGATTTGTTTGTATTTTGAAAAGGAAGTGACCCTTTGGGGAAGGGTCGCTTCCAGGGGGCATTATAAATATTGTAGACTGTTCTGCCCCCCCTCGACTGTTTTTTACCGTTTCTGGACCCAGGGGGGGATAGAAAAGCCCACTAGACTTCAGGGTTTTTTTTCATAGGGAGCGACCCCTTGGCCAAGGGTTGCTTCCTTGTGCCCATTTCAAAAGTATGTTCTACCGAGTCTGTATTTGGGCTCTCTTCCCTCCGTAGCGTTGCTTCCAGGGGGCCCACGTTTATAATGATTTATAATCTTCCCCCCTTGGGGACAGACCCCCCATTTGTGACATAGCCTGTTGTAATGTGTGTTGTTTTTGTTTCTTCTAATGTGTATTGTTTTTTTTCTCTTTAGAGTGTTGCAGTGTGCGGTTCCGTTACTGGTGGTTCTGTTGTTCTGCTGTTTCTGTAGTTGTATGTGTTTGGTAAGAGACCTCTTTTTTGTTCAATTGCACTGTAATTGTATTTTTTTGCAAAGTGTGTAGTAAAATACGAGTATGTTTGGTTTCTGTTTGTCGTGATTGTAAAACATGTTTTGCATTTGTTTTTGATGTGTCCTTCTGTAGATGTAAGTTTTTTTTCTTCTTCTTTCTAGTGGGATATCGTTGCCTCTTTGCTGTGTCTTTGCAGAGTAGGTGCTGGTGAGTGTAGTTGTGTCTTGTAATTGAATTGTATATATTTTCTAAATTAGTTTTTTTTGAAAAAGGCTTACATTTTTTATCTTACTTTGCGCAGTGTTGGGGTTGTTGAGTTGTTTGTGCAGACTCCTTTATTTGTAAGGATAATGGCTAGCCGCCGGATTACTGCTCAGCAAGTTGTTGGATTGCTTTTTGATTCTTCCTCTGACCATGGTCCAGAGTCTGACTCTGATTCTGATCCAGAGGTGGGAGGTGAAGATTCAGGTAGTGAGTTTTCTCTACACATGGCTTCATCTGATGATGAAGACACTCTGAGTGCTGATGAAGCTACTTTTGATGTGGATGATGTGCCTGTGGTTGCGGAGGACATTGCTGCGCCTGTGGTTGCAGAGGACATTGTTGTGCCTGTGGTTGCGGAGGACATTCCTGTGCCAATAGTGCGGCAAGAGACATCTGGGCTGCAGCCTGGGGTTGCTAGTCTTCCAGTTGGTGCAGTGAGACGAGAGGCAGCTGGGCGGCAGCCTGCGGCTGCAAGACTTGATGTTGAAAGTTCTGACCTCTGGGTTGCACCAGGCATGGTGCAGCCGGCATTGCCTTAATTTACTGGTGTTCCAGGGTGTAGGGTGAACACTGAAAACTTTTTGCCTATTGATTTTTTCAAGTTGTTTATGGATGATGTGTTTGTGGCAGAGATTGTAGAGCAGACTAATTTGTATTCTGAAAGTTTTTTGAGGGTGAACAGTGCCAGCCTTAAGCCCCACGCTAGAGCTACCCGGTGGACTCCCACAAATTTGGAGGAGATGAAAAAGTTTTTGGGTTTAACTTTTTTGATGGGCTTGCTTAGGACACCATCAATGGCTTCATATGGCAACAGCTATATTTCCGGCAGTCATGAGTCGTGATCGGTATTTGCTTCTGCTTCGGATGATGCATTTTGTTGACAATAGTCTTGCTTTACCACGAGATCACCCTGATTGTGACCGTCTTTTCAAGATTCGGCCTGTCATTGATCATTTCGTTGATCGATTTTCTGAGATCTTTTATCCTGGGAAAGAAATTGCAGTGGACGAGTCTTTGCTGTTGTTCAAAGGCCGCTTGGTATTTCGGCAATACATTCCTAGTAAGAGGGCACGCTATGGAATCAAACTGTATATGCTGTGTGACAGTGAGACTGGATCTGTCTCTTAATTTCAGGGTGTACACTGGTAAGGAATCCAGGATTAACCCCCCTGGTTGTCCGTCGACTTTTGGAGTGACTGAGAAAATTGTGTGGGAACTTGGTCGTGGATTTTTTAACAAAGGCCATCATTTGTATGTCGATAACTTCTACACTGGTGTGCGGTTGTTCAGGGAATTGGGCAAAGTGGAAACTGTTGCTTGTGGCACAATCTGCTCAAACCGTAAAGGTTTCCCAAAAGAACTTGTGTGTCAGAAGCTTGCTCGGGGACAGTGTAGTGCATTGCGTTGTGAGGAGCTTCTAGCTGTGAACTTTTCAGACAGGAGAGATGTCTACATGTTGACTACAATACATGATGAAAGTACTGAACCGGTGACTGTTTGGGGTCAGGTTGCAGAAGTGCGCAAACCTGTGTGCATAATGCACTACAATAAGTACATGGGTGGTGTTGACAGAGTAGATCAGAGGTTGGAACCGTATGCTGCTCTTCGTAAGGCTTACATTTGGTACAAGAAGTTGGCTATCCATCTTTTCCACTTGGCAACCTTTAATGCTTTTGTTGTGTTCCAGAAATCTTGTCCCCAGTCAAAGATGACTTTTGAAAAGTTTCAGGAGTCTGTAATAGGCAGCCTTGTTTTAGTGGAACAGGCAAGTGTTCCTAGAGTTGGAGTGGTGGAGGATATTGCCAGATTGAAAGATCGCCACTTTCCTGATACAATTCCTCCTACAACCTCAAAAGACTTTCCCAGTCGGAGATGTAGAGTCTGTTGGCGAAGAGATTTGCGGAAGGAGGTTCGTATGTACTGCCCTGACTGCCCTTCAAACCCCGGGCTGTGTGTACCTGCTTGTTTTAGATTGTCCCACACGCAAAAGAATTTTTGGGAGTATCAATGAGTGGTAAAGTGAACTGGTTGGTCTTATTGTTCAGTTTAAAAGTTTGCATTTGTGTAGTCTTTTTAGTTTAGTTGTTGAGTTAGTAGATTTGTATCAATTTGCAATTTGTTTGTGTTTTTCTTTTATTTTCAAAAAAAACTAAAGTATGATGTTGGTTTGCGTGTAGTGTCCATTGTCTGACGGTGTGCATGGTTTGGCGCTTGGCTGCCGGTGTCTGTGGACTGGTGCTTGTCTGGCGGTGTCTGTGGACTGGTGCTTGGCTGGCGGTGTGCGTGGTCTGATGTTTTGTTGGCTGTGTGTGTGCTCTTGCGCTTGCCTGGTGTTGTGTTTGGATTTGTCCTTGGCTGGTGGTGTGCGTGGAGTGGCGCTTGGCTGGTGGTGTGCGTAGAGTGATACTTGGCTGTCTGTGCACGAAGTGGTACTTGGCTGGCGGTGTGTGTGGAGTTGCGCTTGGCTGGTGGTGTGTGTGGAGTGGCGCTTGGCTGGTGGTGTGTGTGGAGTGCTACTTGGCTGTCTGTGCACGGAGTGGTGCTTGCCTGGCGGTGTTTGTGGAGTGGCACTTGGCTTGCGGTGTGAGTGGAGTGGTGCTTGGCTGGTGGTGTGTGTGGAGTGGTCCTTGGCTGTCGGTGTGCGCTGAATGGTGTTTGGCTGGCGGTGTGCATGGTCCGGTGCTTGGATGGTGGTGCGCGTGGAGTGGCGCTTGGCTGGCGGTGTGTGTGGAGTGGTACTTGGCTGTCTGTGCACGGAGTGGTGCTTGGCTGGCGTTGTGTGTGGAGTGCCGCTTGGCTTGCAGTGTGCGTGGAGTGTTGCTTGGCTGGTGGTGTGTGTGGAGTGGTACTTGGCTGTCGGTGTGCGCTGAGTGGAGTTTGGCTAGTGGTGTGCATGGTCTGGTGCTTGGATGGTGGTGTCGGTGGACTGGCGCTCGGCTGGCGGTGTGCGAGTAGTTACTTTCTGTTGGTCACTACACACACTGCTAGGTGAGTGACACTCCACGCAGTCCATCATTTTGTGTTGTTGCAATGTCAGAAATGTGGGGGTGTGAAAGTGATGGGCCCTTGAATGGCGCTGACTGCTGGTGTGAGTGTTGAAATGTGATAGGTCCGCGGCTGGCGGTGTGAATGTTTTGTATGTGTCACACGTACGAAAGGTGTATGAATGGCCTGTAAAGAGGTTGGTGCCTTGACGTGGCTTTACAGCTCACGAGCTGTGAGTCAGTGGTTCAGTTTATCATACTTTCAATTATACGCAGTCTATTTCATTTTTGTAAAATTACTTGTGAATACAATTGTATGTACTGAATCATCACTCACCCTCGTGCCAAATCCAACCAGAATGTGTGTGTGCTTGCGGATTAGATGGCTGTGCAGTAATGTTTGTCTTTTATCTCTTTCTGAAGTAGGGTGTACCTTGTCCCTTATTGTGATTGTTGTAATGTGTTGCTGTTCTTTCCGGATGGTGTCAATGGTCTGGTTTGTATCAGGTATGAAAGGTGCGTGAATGGCCTGTAAAACGGTTGGTGTCTTGTCGTGGCTTTACAGCTCACGAGTTGCGAGTCACTGGTTCGGTTTTTATGCATTTATTTATTGACAGAGCATTTCATTTTTTGAAATATCTTGTTAATAAAATTTTATGTACTGAACCATCACTCGCCCTCGTGCTAAATCCAACCTGTATGTGTGTGTCTTTGAGGAATAGTTAGCCGTGCCTTGAATGTTTGACTTTTGAGTAACTCTGTTACAGTGTACATTATAGCTATAAATAACTTACTAAATTTAGTTATTATTGTTAAACCATGGAAGTATGTGGTCATGTCTTTCTGGTGAATTCTATTGTTGATTTTTATTCAGAATCTCCTGCAAACTTAAAATTGTCTGTCACAATTTCCTTGAATCACACGCTCTCAAATTGAAAACTTAATTCTCCACCATACGATTTGGACCGTTTCCTGTTGCAGCCACTATGCCTACCCACGCAAGTGAGGTACCATTTTTATCGGGAGACCTGGGGGAACGCTGGGTGGGAGGAAATTTGTGTGAGCCCAGTGATGCCACGCTTTCCCATGCAAAAACGTGTGAAAAAACTGATTTTTTTAGCTAAAATTGAGGTTTGCAAGGGATTCTGGGTAAAGGAACGTTGGAGTATCCACGCAAGCCATACCTCCTTGGAAGCCCCCGGGTGTCTACTTTTCAGAAATGTATGGGTTTGGTAGGTTTCCCTAGATGGCCGTCTAGCACGGGGCCAAAAACCCAGGTAACCCCTCTTGCAAAAGCTGGTTGTATTTTTATGCGTGGGAAAGCGTGGCGTCACTGGGCTCACACAAATTTCCTCCCACCCAGCGTTCCCCCAGGTCTCCCGATAAAAATGGTACCTCACTTGCGTGGGTAGGCATAGTGGCTGCAATAGGAAACGGTCCAAATCGTACGGTGGAGAAATTACAATAACCAATAGCAACATTACCTTCTTTTTTGGGGGGTTGGATTGAGTTTTTGGACCGGGGCTCGGCGGGCATCTTTGGAAACTACCAAACCCAAACAGTTCTGAAAACTAGACACCCGGGGGAGTCCAGGGAGGTATGGCATGCATGGATCCCCCAATGTTTTCCTACCCAGAAATCCCTGCAAACCATGAATTTAGGTTAAAAAAACAGTTTTCCATACATTTTTGCGTGGGATCTCCGTGTCGGCACAAATGTCCTACCACCCAGCGTTCCCCTTGTTCTCCCGAGTAAAATGATACCTCACTTGTGTGGGTGGGCCAAAGACCTGTGTCTAATGCAGGGGCGCTTAATTTGTAAAACTCAAATACTACTTTTTCAAAATTCATTTTCGGACTGTTCTGCTTTGGGGCACCCACACAAGTGAGGTATCCTTTTACTCGGGAGAACAAGGGGAACGCTGGGTGGTAGGACATTTTTGCCGGCACAGAGAGCCCACGCAAAAAAGTTTGGAAAAGTGATATTTTTACCTAATTTTAAGGTTTGCAAGGAGTTCTGGGTAGGAAAACATTGGGGGACCTACGCATGCCATACCTCCCTGGACTCCCCTGGGTGTCTACTTTTCAGAACTGTTTGGGTTTGGTAGTTTCCAAAGAATACCACCGAGCCCCGGGCCAAAGACTCAGGTGCCCCCCCCCCCCCCCAAAAATCAAGGTTGTTTTGCATTTGGGTATTGTAAATTCACCACCGTACAATTTGAACAGTTTCCTGTTGCAGCCACTATGCCTACCCACGCAAGTGAGGTACCATTTTTATCGGGAGACCTGGGGGAACGCTGGGTGGGAGGAAATTTGTGTGAGCCCAGTGATGCCACGCTTTCCCATGCAAAAAAGTGTGAAAAAATGATTTTTTTTAGCTAAAATTGAGGTTTGCAAGGGATTCTGGGTAAAGGAACGTTGGAGGATCCACGCAAGCCATACCTCCTTGGAAGCCCCCGGGTGTCTACTTTTCAGAAATGTATGGGTTTGGTAGGTTTCCCTAGATGGCCGTCTAGCACGGGGCCAAAAACCCAGGTAACCCCTCTTACAAAAGCTGGTTGTATTGAATGTCAATACCGCCAGCTTTTGCAAGAGGGGTTACCTGGGTTTTTGGCCCCGTACGGCCATCTAGGGAAACCTACCAAACCCATACATTTCTGAAAAGTAGACACCCGGGGGCTTCCAAGGAGGTATGGCTTGCGTGGATCCTCCAACGTTCCTTTACCCAGAATCCCTTGCAAACCTCAATTTTTGCTGGAAAAATCCGTTTTTTCACACTTTTTATGCGTGGGAAAGTGTGGCGTCACTGGGCTCACACAAATTTCCTCCCACCCAGCGTTCCCCCAGGTCTCCCGATAAAAATGGTACCTCACTTGCGTGGGTAGGCATAGTGGCTGCAACAGGAAACGGTCCAAATCGTACGGTGGAGAAATTACAATAACCAATAGCAACATTACCTTCTTTTTTGGGGGGTTGGATTGAGTTTTTGGACCGGGGCTCGGCGGGCATCTTTGGAAACTACCAAATCCAAACAGTTCTGAAAACTAGACACCCGGGGGAGTCCAGGGAGGTATGGCATGCGTGGGTCCCACATGTTTTCCTACCCAGAAATCCCTGCAAACCATGAATTTAGGTTAAAAAAACAGTTTTCCATACATTTTTGCGTGGGATCTCCGTGTCGGCACAAATGTCCTACCACCCAGCGTTCCCCTTGTTCTCCCGAGTAAAATGATACCTCACTTGTGTGGGTGGGCCAAAGGCCTGTGTCTAAGGCAGGGGCGCTTAATTTGCAAAACTCAAATACTACTTTTTCAAAATTCATTTTCGGACTGTTCTGCTTTGGGTCACCCACACAAGTGAGGTATCCTTTTACTCGGGAGAACAAGGGGAACGCTGGGTGGTAGGACATTTTTGCCGGCACGGAGATCCCACGCAAAAAAGTTTGGAAAAGTGATATTTTTACCTAATTTTAAGGTTTGCAAGGAGTTCTGGGTAGGAAAACATTGGGGGACCTACGCATGCCATACCTCCCTGGACTCCATCGGGTGTCTACTTTTCAGAACTGTTTGGGTTTGGTAGTTTCCAAAGAATACCACCGAGCCCCGGGCCAAAAACTCGGGTGCCCCCCCCCACCCCCCCCAAATCAAGGTTGTTTTGCAATTGGGTATTGTAAATTCACCACCATATGATTTGATCCGTTTCCTGTTGCAGCCACTATGCCTACCCACGCAAGTGAGGTACCATTTTTTCCAGGAGACCTGGGGGAACGCTGGGTGGGTGGAAATTTGTTGATCCATGCAGATTCCAGAACTTTCCACCACAGAAATGTTAGGAAAATGTGTTTTTTTGTCAAAATCTTAGCTTTGCAAGGGATTCTGGGTAATAAAACCTGAGGGTATGCAGAGGAGTCACCCCATCCTGAATTCCCCTGGGTGTCTACCTTTCAAAAATGTATAGGTTTGCTAGGTTTCCTTAGGTGCTGGCAGAGCTAGGGCGCAAAAACAAAAGGTAGTCTTTTTGTCCAAAAAGTGAAAAATTTTACTGGGAAATTGAGGTGCGACCATGTTGCGTTTTGCGCTGTTTCATGTCGCAGCCACTATGCCTACCCACGTAAGTGAGGTACCATTTTTTTCGGGAGACCTGGGGGAACGCTGCGTGGGTGGAAATTTGTTGATCCACGCAGAATCCAGAACTTTCCACCACAGAAATTATAGGAAAATGTGTTTTTTTGTCAAAATCTTAGCTTTGCAAGGGATGCTGGGTAACAAAACCTGAGGGTAGGCAGAGGAGTCACCCCATCCTGAATTCCCCTGGGTGTCTACTTTTCAAAAATGTATAGGTTTGCTAGGTTTCCTTAGGTGCTGGCAGAGCTAGGGCGCAAAAACAAAAGGTAGTCTTTTTGTCCAAAAAGTGCAAAATTTTACTGGGAAATTGAGGTGCGACCATGTTGCGTGTTGCGCTGTTTCATGTCGCAGCCACTATGCCTACCCACGCAAGTGAGGTACCATTTGTTTCGGGAGAGGTGGGGGAACGCTGGGTGGGTGGAAATTTGTTGATCCACGCAGATTCCAGAACTTTCCACCACAGAAATGTTAGGAAAATGTGTTTTTTTTGTCAAAATCTTAGATTTGCAAGGGATTCTGGGTAACAAAACCTGAGGGTAGGCAGAGGAGTCACCCCATCCTGAATTCCCCTGGGTGTATACTTTTCAAAAATGTATAGGTTTGCTAGGTTTCCTTAGGTGCTGGCAGAGCTAGGGCGCAAAAACAAAAGGTAGTCTTTTTGTCCAAAAAGTGCAAAATTTTACTGGGAAATTGAGGTGCGACCATGTTGCGTTTTGCGCTGCTTCATGTCGCAGCCACTATGCCTACCCACGCAAGTGAGGTACCATTGTTTTCGGGAGACCTGGGGGAACGCTGGGTGGGTGGAAATTTGTTGATCCACGCAGATTCCAGAATTTTCCATCACAGAAATGTCAGGAAAATGGTTTTTTTTGTCAAAATCTTAGCTTTGCAAGGGATTCTGGGTAACAAAACCTGAGGGTAGGCAGAGGAGTCACCCCATCCTGAATTCCCCTGGGTGTCTACTTTTCAAAAATGTATAGGTTTGCTAGGTTCCCTTAGGTGCTGGCAGAGCTAGGACGCAAAAACAAAAGGTAGTCTTTTTGTCCAAAAAGTGCAAAATTTTACTGGGAAAATGAGGTGCGACCATGTTGCGTTTTGCGCTGTTTCATGTCGCAGCCACTATGCCTACCCACGCAAGTGAGGTACCATTTTTTTCGGGAGACCTGGGGGAACGCTGGGTGGGTGGAAATTTGTTGATCCACGCAGATTCCAGAACTTTCCACCACAGAAATGTTAGGGAAATGTGTTTTTTTTGTCAAAATCTTAGCTTTGCAAGGGATTCTGGATAACAAAACCAGGGGGTAGGCCGACGAGTCACCCCATCCTGAATTCCCCTGTGTGTCTAGTTTTCAAAAATGTATAGGTTTGCTAGGTTTCCATAGGTGCTGGCAGAGCTAGGGCGCAAAAACAAAAGGTAGTCTTTTTGTCCAAAAAGTGCAAAATTTTACTGGGAAATTGAGGTGCGACGATGTTGGGTTTTGCGCTGTTTCATGTCACAGCCACTATGCCTACCCATGCAAGTGAGGTACCATTTTTTTCGGGAGACCTGGGGGAACGCTGGGTGGGTGGAAATTTGTTGATCCACGCAGATTCCAGAACTTTCCACCACAGAAATGTTAGGAACATGTGTTTTTTTTGTCAAAATCTTAGCTTTGCAAGGGATTCTGGTAGCAAAACCTGAGGGTAGGCAGAGGAGTCACCCCATCCTGAATTCCCCTGGGTGTCTAGTTTTCAAAAATGTATAGGTTTGCTAGGTTTCCATAGGTGCTGGCAGAGCTAGGGCGCAAAAACAAAAGGTAGTCTTTTTGCCCAAAAAGTGCAAAATTTTACTGGGAAATTGAGGTGCGACCATGTTGCGTTTTGCGCTGTTTCATGTCGCAGCCACTATGCCTACCCACGCAAGTGAGGTACCATTTTTTTCGGGAGACCTGGGGGAACCCTGGGTGGGTGGAAATTTGTTGATCCACGCAGATTCCAGAACTTTCCACCACAGAAATGTCAGGAAAATGTGTTTTTTTTGGTCAAAATCTTAGCTTTGCAAGGGATTCTGGGTAACAAAACCTGAGGGTAGGCAGAGGAGTCACCCCATCCTGAATTCCCCTGTGTGTCTAGTTTTCAAAAATGTATAGGTTTGCTAGGTTTCCATAGGTGCTGGCAGAGCTAGGGCGCAAAAACAAAAGGTAGTCTTTTTGTCCAAAAAGTGCAAAATTTTACTGGGAAATTGAGGTGCGACCATGTTGCGTTTTGCGCTGTTTCATGTCGCAGCCACTATGCCTACCCACGCAAGTGAGGTACCATTTTATTCGGGAGACCTGGGGGAACGCTGGGTGGGTGGAAATTTGTTGATCCACGCAGATTCCAGAACTTTCCACCACAGAAATGTTAGGAAAATGTGTTTTTTTTGTCAAAATCTTAGCTTTGCAAGGGATTCTGGATAACAAAACCTGGGGGTAGGCCGACGAGTCACCCCATCCTGAATTCCCCTGTGTGTCTAGTTTTCAAAAATGTACAGGTTTGCTAGGTTTCCATAGGTGCTGGCAGAGCTAGGGCGCAAAAACAAAAGGAAGTCTTTTTGTCCAAAAAGTGCAAAATTTTACTGGGAAATTGAGGTGCGACCATGTTGCGTTTTGCGCTGTTTCATGTCACAGCCACTATGCCTACCCACGCAAGTGAGGTACCATTTTTTTCGGGAGACCTGGGGGAACGCTGGGTGGGTGGAAATTTGTTGATCCACTTAGATTCCAAAACTTTCCACCACAGAAATGACAGGAAAATGTGTATTTTTTGTCAAAATCTTAGCTTTGCAAGGGATTCTGGGTAACAAAACATGAGAGTAGGCAGAGGAGTCACCCCATCCTGAAATCCCCTGGGTGTCTACTTTTCAAAAATGTATAGGTTTGCTAGGTTTCCTTACGTGCTGGCAGAGCTAGGGCGCAAAAACAAAAGGTAGTCTTTTTGTCCAAAAAGTGCAAAATTTTACTGGGAAATTGAGGTGCGACCATGTTCTGTTTTGCGCTGTTTCATGTCGCAGCCACTATGCCTACCCACGCAAGTGAGGTACCATTTTTTCCGGGAGACCTGGGGGAACGCTGGGTGGGTGGAAATTTGTTGATCCACGCAGATTCCAGAACTTTCCACCACAGAAATGTTAGGAAAATGTGTTTTTTTTGTCAAAATCTTAGCTTTGCAAGGGATTCTGGGTAACAAAACCTGAGGGTAGGCAGAGGAGTAACCCCATCCTGAATTCCCCTGGGTTTCTACTTTTCAAAAATGTATAGGTTTGCTAAGTTTCCTTAGGTGCTGGCAGAGCTAGGGCGCAAAAACAAAAGGTAGTCTTTTTGTCCAAAAAGTGCAAAATTTTACTGGGAAATTGAGGTGCGACCATGTTGCGTTTTGCGCTGTTTCATGTCGCAGCCACTATGCCTACCCACGCAAGTGAGGTACCATTTTTTTCGGGAGACCTGGGGGAACGCTGGGTGGGTGGAAATTTGTTGATCCACTTAGATTCCAAAACTTTCCACCACAGAAATGACAGGAAAATGTGTATTTTTTGTCAAAATATTAGCTTTGCAAGGGATTCTGGGTAACAAAACATGAGGGTAGGCAGAGGAGTCACCCCATCCTGAAATCCCCTGGGTGTCTACTTTTCAAAAATGTATAGGTTTGCTAGGTTTCCTTACGTGCTGGCAGAGCTAGGGCGCAAAAACAAAAGGTAGTCTTTTTGTCCAAAAAGTGCAAAATTTTACTGGGAAATTGAGGTGCGACCATGTTCTGTTTTGCGCTGTTTCATGTCGCAGCCACTATGCCTACCCACGCAAGTGAGGTACCATTTTTTCCGGGAGACCTGGGGGAACGCTGGGTGGGTGGAAATTTGTTGATCCACGCAGATTCCAGAACTTTCCACCACAGAAATGTTAGGAACATGTGTTTTTTTTGTCAAAATCTTAGCTTTGCAAGGGATTCTGGTAGCAAAACCTGAGGGTAGGCAGAGGAGTCACCCCATCCTGAATTCCCCTAGGTGTCTAGTTTTCAAAAATGTATAGGTTTGCTAGGTTTCCATAGGTGCTGGCAGAGCTAGGGCGCAAAAACAAAAGGTAGTCTTTTTGCCCAAAAAGTGCAAAATTTTACTGGGAAATTGAGGTGCGACCATGTTGCGTTTTGCGCTGTTTCATGTCGCAGCCACTATGCCTACCCACGCAAGTGAGGTACCATTTTTTTCGGGAGACCTGGGGGGAACCCTGGGTGGGTGGAAATTTGTTGATCCACGCAGATTCCAGAACTTTCCACCACAGAAATGTCAGGAAAATGTGGTTTTTTTGGTCAAAATCTTAGCTTTGCAAGGGATTCTGGGTAACAAAACCTGAGGGTAGGCAGAGGAGTCACCCCATCCTGAATTCCCCTGTGTGTCTAGTTTTCAAAAATGTATAGGTTTGCTAGGTTTCCATAGGTGCTGGCAGAGCTAGGGCGCAAAAACAAAAGGTAGTCTTTTTGTCCAAAAAGTGCAAAATTTTACTGGGAAATTGAGGTGCGACCATGTTGCGTTTTGCGCTGTTTCATGTCACAGCCACTATGCCTACCCACGCAAGTGAGGTACCATTTTTTTCGGGAGACCTGGGGGAACGCTGGGTGGGTGGAAATTTGTTGATCCACTTAGATTCCAAAACTTTCCACCACAGAAATGACAGAAAAATGTGTATTTTTTGTCAAAATCTTAGCTTTGCAAGGGATTCTGGGTAACAAAACATGAGGGTAGGCAGAGGAGTCACCCCATCCTGAAATCCCCTGGGTGTCTACTTTTCAAAAATGTATAGGTTTGCTAGGTTTCCTTACGTGCTGGCAGAGCTAGGGCGCAAAAACAAAACGAAGTCTTTTTGTCCAAAAAGTGCAAAATTTTACTGGGAAATTGAGGTGCGACCATGTTCTGTTTTGCGCTGTTTCATGTCGCAGCCACTATGCCTACCCACGCAAGTGAGGTACCATTTTTTCCGGGAGACCTGGGGGAACGCTGGGTGGGTGGAAATTTGTTGATCCACGCAGATTCCAGAACTTTCCACCACAGAAATGTTAGGAAAATGTGTTTTTTTTGTCAAAATCTTAGCTTTGCAAGGGATTCTGGGTAACAAAACCTGAGGGTAGGCAGAGGAGTAACCCCATCCTGAATTCCCCTGGGTTTCTACTTTTCAAAAATGTATAGGTTTGCTAGGTTTCCTTAGGTGCTGGCAGAGCTAGGGCGCAAAAACAAAAGGTAGTCTTTTTGTCCAAAAAGTGCAAAATTTTACTGGGAAATTGAGGTGCGACCATGTTGCGTTTTGCGCTGTTTCATGTCACAGCCACTATGCCTACCCACGCAAGTGAGGTACCATTTTTTTCGGGAGACCTGGGGGAACGCTGGGTGGGTGGAAATTTGTTGATCCACTTAGATTCCAAAACTTTCCACCACAGAAATGACAGAAAAATGTGTATTTTTTGTCAAAATCTTAGCTTTGCAAGGGATTCTGGGTAACAAAACATGAGGGTAGGCAGAGGAGTCACCCCATCCTGAAATCCCCTGGGTGTCTACTTTTCAAAAATGTATAGGTTTGCTAGGTTTCCTTACGTGCTGGCAGAGCTAGGGCGCAAAAACAAAACGAAGTCTTTTTGTCCAAAAAGTGCAAAATTTTACTGGGAAATTGAGGTGCGACCATGTTCTGTTTTGCGCTGTTTCATGTCGCAGCCACTATGCCTACCCACGCAAGTGAGGTACCATTTTTTCCGGGAGACCTGGGGGAACGCTGGGTGGGTGGAAATTTGTTGATCCACGCAGATTCCAGAACTTTCCACCACAGAAATGTTAGGAAAATGTGTTTTTTTTGTCAAAATCTTAGCTTTGCAAGGGATTCTGGGTAACAAAACCTGAGGGTAGGCAGAGGAGTAACCCCATCCTGAATTCCCCTGGGTTTCTACTTTTCAAAAATGTATAGGTTTGCTAGGTTTCCTTAGGTGCTGGCAGAGCTAGGGCGCAAAAACAAAAGGTAGTCTTTTTGTCCAAAAAGTGCAAAATTTTACTGGGAAATTGAGGTGCGACCATGTTGCGTTTTGCGCTGTTTCATGTCGCAGCCACTATGCCTACCCACGCAAGTGAGGTACCATTTTTTTCGGGAGACCTGGGGGAACGCTGGGTGGGTGGAAATTTGTTGATCCACGCAGATTCCAGAACTTTCCACCACAGAAATGTTAGGAAAATGTGTTTTTTTTGGTCAAAATCTTAGCTTTGCAAGGGATTCTGGGTAACAAAACCTGAGGGTAGGCAGAGGAGTCACCCCATCCTGAATTCCCCTGTGTGTCTAGTTTTAAAAAATGTATAGGTTTGCTAGGTTTCCATAGGTGCTGGCAGAGCTAGGGCGCAAAAACAAAAGGTAGTCTTTTTGTCCAAAAAGTGCAAAATTTTACTGGGAAATTGAGGTGCGACCATGTTGGGTTTTGCGCTGTTTCATGTCGCAGCCACTATGCCTACCCACGCAAGTGAGGTACCATTTTTTTCGGGAGACCTGGGGGAACCCTGGGTGGGTGGAAATTTGTTGATCCACGCAGATTCCAGAACTTTCCACCACAGAAATGTCAGGAAAATGTGTTTTTTTTGTCAAAATCTTAGCTTTGCAAGGGATTCTGGGTAACAAAACCTGAGGGTAGGCAGAGGAGTCACCCCATCCTGAATTCCCCTGTGTGTCTAGTTTTCAAAAATGTATAGGTTTGCTAGGTTTCCATAGGTGCTGGCAGAGCTAGGGCGCAAAAACAAAAGGTAGTCTTTTTGTCCAAAAAGTGCAACATTTTACTGGGAAATTGAGGTGCGACCATGTTGCGTTTTGCGCTGTTTCATGTCGCAGCCACTATGCCTACCCACGCAAGTGAGGTACCATTCTATTCGGGAGACCTGGGGGAACGCTGGGTGGGTGGAAATTTGTTGATCCACGCAGATTCCAGAACTTTCCACCACAGAAATGTTAGGGAAATGTGTTTTTTTTGTCAAAATCTTAGCTTTGCAAGGGATTCTGGATAACAAAACCTGGGGGTAGGCCGACGAGTCACCCCATCCTGAATTCCCCTGTGTGTCTAGTTTTCAAAAATGTATAGGTTTGCTAGGTTTCCATAGGTGCTGGCAGAGCTAGGGCGCAAAAACAAAAGGTAGTCTTTTTGTCCAAAAAGTGCAAAATTTTACTGGGAAATTGAGGTGTGACCATGTTGCGTTTTGCGCTGTTTCATGTCACAGCCACTATGCCTACCCACGCAAGTGAGGTACCATTTTTTTCGGGAGACCTGGGGGAACGCTGGGTGGGTGGAAATTTGTTGATCCACTTAGATTCCAAAACTTTCCACCACAGAAATGACAGGAAAATGTGTATTTTTTGTCAAAATCTTAGCTTTGCAAGGGATTCTGGGTAACAAAACATGAGGGTAGGCAGAGGAGTCACCCCATCCTGAAATCCCCTGGGTGTCTACTTTTCAAAAATGTATAGGTTTGCTAGGTTTCCTTACGTGCTGGCAGAACTAGGGCGCAAAAACAAAAGGTAGTCTTTTTGTCCAAAAAGTGCAAAATTTTACTGGGAAATTGAGGTGCGACCATGTTCTGTTTTGCGCTGTTTCATGTCGCAGCCACTATGCCTACCCACGCAAGTGAGGTACCATTTTTTCCGGGAGACCTGGGGGAACGCTGGGTGGGTGGAAATTTGTTGATCCACGCAGATTCCAGAACTTTCCACCACAGAAATGTTAGGAAAATGTGTTTTTTTTGTCAAAATCTTAGCTTTGCAAGGGATTCTGGTAACAAAACCTGAGGGTAGGCAGAGGAGTCACCCCATCCTGAATTCCCCTGGGTGTCTACTTTTCAAAAATGTATAGGTTTGCTAGGTTTCCTTAGGTGCTGGCAGAGCTAGGGCGCAAAAACAAAAGGTAGTCTTTTTGTCCAAAAAGTGAAAAATTTTACTGGGAAATTGAGGTGCGACCATGTTGCGTTTTGCGATGTTTCATGTCGCAGCCACTATGCCTACCCACGCAAGTGAGGTACCATTTTTTTCGGGAGACCTGGGGGAACGCTGGGTGGGTGGAAATTTGTTGATCCACGCAGATTCCAGAACTTTCCACCACAGAAATGTTAGGAAAATGTGTTTTTTTTGTCAAAATCTTAGCTTTGCAAGGGATTCTGGGTAACAAAACCTGAGGGTAGGCAGAGGAGTCACCCCATCCTGAATTCCCCTGGGTGTCTACTTTTCAAAAATGTATAGGTTTGCTAGGTTTCCTTAGGTGCTGGCAGAGCTAGGGCGCAAAAACAAAAGGTAGTCTTTTTGTCCAAAAAGTGAAAAATTTTACTGGGAAATTGAGGTGCGACCATGTTGCGTTTTGCGATGTTTCATGTCGCAGCCACTATGCCTACCCACGCAAGTGAGGTACCATTTTTTTCGGGAGACCTGGGGGAACGCTGGGTGGGTGGAAATTTGTTGATCCACGCAGATTCCAGAACTTTCCACCACAGAAATGTTAGGAAAATGTGTTTTTTTTGTCAAAATCTTAGCTTTGCAAGGGATTCTGGGTAACAAAACCTGGGGGTAGGCAGACGAGTCACCCCATCTTGATTTCCCCTGGGTGTCTAGTTTTCAAAAATGTATAGGTTTGCTAGGTTTCCCTAGGTGCTGGCAGAGCTAGGGCCCAAAAATAAAAGGTAGTCTCTTTGTCCAAAAAGCACAAGATTTCACTTGTAAATTGAGGTGCGTCCACGTTGCGTTTTGCGCTGTTTCATGTTGCAGCCACTATGCCTAACAACGCAAGTGAGGTACCATTTTTTTCGAGAGACCTAGGGGAACACTGGGTGGGTGGAAATTCGTTGATCCACGCAGATTCCAGAACTTTCCTCCACACTAATGTGAGGAAAATGTGTTTTTTTGACAAATTCCTAGCTTTGCAAGGGATTCTGGGTAACAAAACCTGGTGGTAGGCAGTCGAGTCAGCCCCATCCTGAATTCCCCTGGGTGTCTACTTTTCAAGAATATATAGGTTTGCTAGGTTTCCCTAGGTGCTGGCAGAGCTAGGGCTCAAAAACAAAAGGTAGTCTCTTTGTCCAAAGAGCGCAAGATTTCACTGGGACATTGAGGTGCGACCACGTTGTGAGGTACCATTATTTTCGGGAGACCTAGGGGAACACTGGGTGGGTGGAAATTTGTTGATCCACGCAGATTCCAGAACTTTCCACCACAGAAATGTCAGGAAAAAGTTTTTTTTTTGTCAAAATCTTAGCTTTGCAAGGGATTCTGGGTAACATAACCTGGGGGTAGGCAGTCGAGTCACCCCATCCTGAATTCCCCTGGGTGTCTACTTTTCAAAAATGTATAGGTTTGCTAGGTTTCCCTAGGTGCCGGCAGAGCTAGGGTGCAAAAACTACAGGTAGGCACTTTGCTAAAAAAGGGTCAATTTGTAACTGCAAAATTTAGGTGTCACCACGTTGCAGTTTGCGCCGTTTCCTGTCGCAGGCACAAGGCCGACCCACACAAGTGAGGTACCGTTTTTATTGGGAGACTTAGGGTAATTCAGATTTGTAAATCAACTGTTATTACCAATTGAGCTTTCGCGCATTTCTCCCTTTCAATAAAAGACATTGTGTAAAAAAAAGAAAATTTGAAAAATGACCAATAATTCTCATGGTAGTATGAGTATTCCCAATTTTGAAAATTAGCAATTATATACTGTTTCTGAACTCTATATTTTGTACCCAATTCAGAAATACATAGGTGTCTTTCATACAGATTTTTCCATGTATACATTTTCCAAGACAAAGTGCTCTATACCCAGTAAATGAAAAAATACCATTGCAAGTTGCTGCTCAGTTTTTGGATCTGGGTTCGTCGGGTTCTTGGTAAAACTACAAGTCCTATATATCCCCACAACCAGGAAGGCCTAACTGATATAACGGTATATTGCTTTCCAAGAGCTGTCAAAATTAGAAAAAGTTATAGGTGAAAACGTTGAGACAAAAGGCAGTTTTTTTCAACAAATTTTCAATTATTCTAATATTTAACTGTTAGTTTCTATAAAGAAACCTTCATGGATTTAGACAAATGACCCCTTTCTGAATTCAGAATTTTGTCTACTGTTCGAAAATGTACAGCTTTCTAGGATCCATTATTGCTTTCAAACTCATTTCTACCATTAACTGGAAGGAGGTGGAAAGCTCTAAAAATAGCACAAATAGGCATTGTCCCAGAAAAATGCCAAAAACTGTGTGAAAAATGTCGGTTCTCTGACAAAAGACTGTCATTTCCTAAAAGCTGAGAAAATGGAGATTTCAGCCCCACAAACTCTTTTTTGACAACATTTTCAGGGAAAAACCCAGAGGCTTTCATTTGCAGCCCGTTTTTCCCATTTTTCTGAAAAAATTTTTGGTTAATTTCTTGGACCCCTCCAAGGGAGTCCACAAACCCTGGGCGCCTTTAGAATCCACATGATGTTGGAAGAAAAGGACGCAAATTTGGCGTGGATACCTTATGTGGTCAAAAAGTTACAAGGGCCTAAGCGCGCACTACCCCAAATCGCCAAAAAAGGGCTTAGCATAGGAGGGGAAAAGGCCTAGCAGCGAAGGGGTTAATAAACAAATGGTACGACCTTCTCAAAGTCTTTGTCCTGTCCAAATAAAATTTGAGAACTCTCTTCAAATCTAACGAATGGAGAGATCTTTCTGGGGGAGTGGTAGGATTTGGAAAAAAAGTCGGCAACGTAATTGTCTGATTAATGTGAAAATCAGAAACAACCTTGGGTAGAAAAGCAGGATGTGTTCTAAGTACTACCTTATTAGCATGAAACACAGTGAAAGGTTCCTTACAACATAGGGCCTGGATCTCGCTCACTCTGCGAGCAGAGGTAATGGCCACTAGGGAAGCAACCTTCCAATGTTGTAAAGAAGCTTTATGTATCGGCTCAAAAGGAGCACCCATCAACTTAGTCAATACCACACTGAGCTCCCAAGGTGGAGAAGGTGACCTGACTGGGGCGGGTTACACCTTTCTAAGGCCTTCAAGAAAATCTTTCACTGCCAACATTCTAAAGAGAGAAGTCTGGTTAGGTGACTTTCTGTAAGCGGTGATAGCTGCAAGATGAACTTTTAATAGAGTTAAACTAAAGGCCAGACTTAGCCAAATGCAGCAAATAAGGCAAGACCACCTGTTCTTGACCTTGGATGGGGTCATGCCAGTTGTCCACGCACCACAGAAAGAAGCGTTTCCATTTGAAGCCATACGACCTCCTTGTAGAAGGCCGCTTTGCCTCTTTAAGGATATGCATACAGTCCGGATTCAACTGTAAGAGACCATACTGGATGATTTCAGGAGCCATGCTGCCAGGCGTAGGGAGGACAAGTTGGGATGGAACACTCTCCCCTCCTGCTTGGAGAGAAGATCCGGGCGACACAGCAATCTCCGGGAGGTAGTCCTGTACATCTTGTTGATCACTGTTGGTATCAACGGGGTCGGAGGAAAAGCGTACAGTAAGTTCTGACACCAATCTATCAAAAGGGCATTCCCTTGAGACCCGACCTGGGGAAACCTGGATGCGAAGACGGGGCATTTTGCATTTTGCGTTTCCCGCGTCTGCAAACAGGTCGATGTCTGGAGTTCCCCATGCCTGAAAATTTTTGTCTGCGACTTCGTCGTTGAGGACCCAGTCGTGAGCCTCGACAAAGTCTCTGCTGAGGAAGTCCGCCTGAGAGTTGAGGGAGACCGGCAGATGTATCGCCACTATCGATAAGTCCCTCGCAGGTAACCAGTGCTATATGGTTTGGGCCTCCATGGAGAGTGCCCTTGACCTGGTACCCCCTGTTTGTTCAAATAATACATTGTTGTTGTATTGTCTGTTTGAACCAGAAGGGACCGAGATTTGACCGATGGAAACAGGGACTTGAGAGCTCTTAGTTCCAGCAGATTGATGTGCTAGCCTCTCTCGAACTCTGACCATAGCCCTTGCACTTGCAGAGGGCCCATATGAGCACCCCAACCCTGGAGAGAGGCATCTGTGATTAGAGTCTGAGTTGGAGGATCTTGATGGAACAGCACTCCTTCCCTTTTAAATGAGACCTCTTCATCCACCATTGAAGGGAATCTCTGGCAGTCTGGTGAAGAACTATTTGATCCTCCCAGCTCCCCGACTTCTGCATCCATTGATCTTCCAAGCACTGCTGGAGAGGACGCATGTGCAACCTTGCGTTTGGAACTATGAAGATGCATGATGCCATGGACCCTAGAATAGACAATACCTGGCGAACTGTTGGGAAGCTGGTATTCAGCTGTAAACTTGTGTCCTTCGAAGGAGAGGTGGTTATCAATACAGAAAAAGTGTCAAACTCTGACACTTTGTCCGTATTGATAACCACCTCTCCTCTGAAGGACACACGATTACATTTTCTGTGTCTAAGAAGAATCCGAGGTAGTGAATCTTCTGCGTTGGGTTTAGTATGGACTTCTTGAAGTTGACATGAAGCCCCAAACTGCACCAGATGCTCTTCCAATAGAGATGGGGACGAAATTTTCAGAAGCCAATCGTCCAAATAAGGATAAATGAAAATTCTCTGCTTCCGAAGGAAAGCAGCCACCACTGCCATACATTTGGAGAAAGTTCGTGGAGCTGACTTCAGTCCGAACGGAAGCACTGCATATTGGTAATGGCAAACCGATACTCGGAACCTCCGAAATTTACGATGTTTCTTGGCGATCGGAACATGAAAGTATGCATCCTTTAGATCAATGGAGCACATCCAGTCCCCTTGATGCAGTTGAGGAAGAATTTGATGGAGTGCCAACATTCGAAATCTCTCTTTTCGAATGAATCTGTGCAGCAACCTCAAATCCAGTATTGGTCTGTACTCCGCAGTGGGACCTTTCTTCCTCACTAGAAAGAAGCAAGGGTAAAGTCCTTGATTTCTTTGCGGAAGTGGAACTCTCTCTATGGTCTTTTTGTTTAATAGACTGTTTACTTCCTTTAGTAGAAGACTGTAATGCTGATGACCAACACCTTTTGGAGTCACAGCAGGTGGTGAACTGTTGAACTTGAGGATGTATCAGTTTTAAACAATGTTTAGAACCCATTTGTCTCTGTTCAATCCTCTCCACTCGTCTAGATACAAGGCAATGCTTCCTCCCACCGGAGTGGACAACAGTCTTAAAGGAAGTTCTGTCTTATTGCTTCTGAGGCTGCATTGAAACCGCAGACTGCTGCCTGTTTCCACCTCTGCCTCGTCCAGGTCTGCATTGCTGAAACTGTGACCTTTGTTGAGACTGGCCCTGGTTCTGCGAAGACCAGTTCGACGCTTGCCCATGCTGCTAAAAAGACCTTTTGTCGTAGGGGCGAAAAGGACGGCGAAACTCTTTCTTCTTTTCTAGGCCAACAGCTTTCAGAGTTTCAAGTTCAGCTTTCATTTTAGCCATCTCATCATCCACTTGAGATCCAAATAATGTTGTCCCGTTGAATGGCAGATTGACTATTTTTCTTTGGGCATCAGGCTTAAGGCCCGTGAGATGAAGCAATGCAGACAGCCTGGAGCATATGCCGTGGGCACAGCCATGCACTGCTAGATCCGCAGAATCAGCCGCCTCACTAATACTTTGGTTTGCAACCAGTCCACCTTCTTCCACAATCTCAAGGAAGTCCTTCTGATCCTCCTTAGGCAACTTCTCTGGAAACCTAGACATAAAGTCCCATAGGAGGCGGTCAAAGCGACCCAGCAGAGCCGCAGCACTAACCACTCTCATGACGGACCCAGCCGTATTACAAATCCTCCGCCCCAATTAGTCCATGTTTTTGCTGTCCTTCTCCGGTGGAGCAGATGAGATGGACGTAGCCGAATGGGCTTTCCTGGCCGCCGCCACTATAAGTGAATCTGGTGGTGGATCAGTGTGCAGAAAAAGAGGATCCTGATCAGGTGCCTTGTATTTTTTGGCAATCCTAGAGGGCCCTGAGCCCACTGTAGCTGGTGTAAATAAAGTCTTCATCGCTGGTTCTAACAAACCTGGCACCAACAGAAGAAGAGGCCAGCAGACGATTTGTGATGTAAGGTTTCAAATATAACTGAAGACTTCACAGGATGCACTGCCATAGTTATATTGAATTTGCTAGCCCCTCGGCACAATACTTCATTGAAAGTCCCCAAATCATCCACAGGAGATATCCTGGAAGGTGGTGTTGATGAAATCATGGGGGAATAGTCTCTGTAAGACGACATCGTTGAGGTGGACATGGCAGGAGATCTGTGCCTTCTCCTAGGAGTAGAAGACCGATGAGACCTCCTGCAATCCCCTAAGTGTGAATGCCTCTTTACTGGAGACCTAGATCTTCTTGGACACCCACCAACCGGTGGTCTTGAAGCTTCCAAGGTAAGAGGCCTGCTATCGGGCTTGGGCTGCATCTTCCAATGACGGATGCTCTCCAACCATCTAGGAGACATGGTCGCAGGAAGTGATCTACGCACTGGGGAGACCTCCGGGGTAACCTGCACAATTTGTATTCCCATCGACGATGAAGAGGAGCTCTGAAACGACTGTCAAGATTTAGACGCCGGTGTAGGCACCTCTCTGGGAACCAATTGTCTGTCCCTAGACGTCGAACCCGAATGAGCCGCAATAGAAGACTCCTTATGAGGAGAGGCTCTCGACGATGTCCTCGACGTCGGGTCTTTCGACGTCGACCTTGGATGGTTAGCCAATGTCCTCGACGTCGGCTCCGACCTCGACAAAGACCTATGAGGGGTCCTAGAGGCAGATCTAGAATGTCTCGACGTCGACCGTGAAGCAGGTGGCAGAGACCTCGACGTCGACGTTCTCAACGTCAGTTGCCTTTTCGAATTCAAACGAGCATTTCATGCCTCGAGCCCGAGGCATGCCTCGACGTCGACCCATGTCTCGACGGCGACCTCAATCTTCTTCTTTTCTCAGGTCTCGACGTCGATCCACTTCTATCTATCGACGTCGATCTCCTCCTCACTCCCGACGTCGTCTTCACCGCAACCGACACCAAATGCTTCGACGTCGACACACTTCTCGACGGCGATCTCGACCTCTGCTTCGACATCGACTAGTGCCTGAAAGGCGATGTCTTCGATGTCGGCGTCCTTCTCTCTACTGGTTTCGATGTCAACATACCTGACGGCGATCTAGACTTCGACGCCGAACTCACTTTCCTCTACGTCGACGCATCTTCATGTCGTTTTTTCTCACTTCTACCATCAGGGGAAGCAGATCTTCGACGTTTTCCCGGAGAGGAGGGCCTTCCAGATGAAATCTCACTTCTTGCCCCTTTTTCATGATGTCTTTCTCTCTCCATAAGCCCCAAAAGCCGAATCTTCTCTCTTTCCTTCAAAGTTCTTCTGGAAAGTTTGAGCCAATGATAACATTTTTCCACATCGTGTGTGGAAGGAAGACAAACCACACAAACAGAATGAGGATCTGTTTTGGACATTTTCTTCCCACAGGAAGGATAGTTGTAGAATAAAGGTGGCATAACTGACTAAAAATTAACTAGGACTTAGTCAGAAAATATTGAAAAATGCCACCAACAGCACAAACTGTCGAAAAAAATGGGAAAAAACTAAATTCTGACTGAAAAACAATCAGATTCAGTCGAGCTCCAGGTCCAGGTTCCTCACAGAACAAGCCGGAAAAAAGAACTGACCTGTCACCTGTGGGGCATGATGGGAGCAGAGTTCCTCTGGAGGCCTTAAAGGCAAAGTATTCAGATTCTCTGAGGCCTTAAAGGCGAGGTGACAGTCTCCTTTTCTGTACAGGGATGTTATTTGTTTATGCAGCCTACTTAGGCTAATTGCATTTTATTACCTGTTCTTTGATGAAAATAAAAGGTTGTTTTCTGTGGAATGCATTTAAGGCTCAGGTCCTTTTCTTGCATTTGATTTTATAGATAATTTTCATTCTGCAGACGGCATGTAATTAAGGCTTTATTAGCCTATTGGGTATGGTTAGGGCTGCATATTATTAGTTTATACATGTATATGTGCATAATCCTTTTAGTACTATGTACTCTTTTTATATATTTTACACATATATATGTATTAGTCTATATGTTCCGGGTTCCCGCTTATGGGCGGAGATAATTCAGTGCTTAGGACTGTTGATGAGTATCCCCTTGAAGAGAACTTACCAATGAATTTTAGGAGAGAGAGCACAGGGACTGGGGTCCTGATTTGCAGGATATCAGTGCACTACAGTCAAAACACACTGACACCAGGCAAAAAGTGGGGTTATCTATGCCAGAAAGATCCTACTTCCTACAGACATCTTTGTTTAATGATGCATTTTTGCATGCCTTGCACTTACAGAGTAATCTACTTAAAAATTATTCTGCATGCAGCACATTTGTTATTAAACATTTTATCATGTTGGGCGTGTACACTGTCCAAGGCTAGGAACATTTGAACCTGATGCTCTTGCATTTGGTTGTCTGGTTGGAGACAGCTCTGGGTCTCAAGACAATCAAGCACATCAGCACTGCATCTGTGACAGTGCGATTGGAACAGTGCTTTCATGATGTAAACCGCCTCTGAGCCAAATTCTATGAAGGATCACTTCTGCAGATGATCCTGGGGCACTGTGACTGAGATGCAGCCATGCTGACTCTAACCTTCATCCTGTAAAGGACGGTAGACTGCTCTACACCACATCAGCTTCCTGATACATGGGGTGTTGCTTGTACCAAGGGAAGTGGAGGGGGTACTCCCGCTATTCTCTTGCTAGTGAAGGTAGTGCAAGTATAAATGCAGCAGTGATTTCTTTATTGGGTTGTGTGGACATTACCCACCTGTTTATGTGCCCCATATTAAATGCTTACTTAATACTTGTTCTCCTGCTGTTTACTAACATACAGCAAACGAGCAGTGTCTAGACTGTCTCAGGAGTCGCAGAGTGAGACGGGGGGCTGAGCTGGGGGTTACAAGTTTGATGCACATACGCCTAGTGGTACGACAAGTGTTCTCTTACTCTGAGACGGTCAAGACCAGGAACAGGCAGTGAGTTATTAGGAATTTATAGATTTTTTGATATAAACATAGATTGGCGAGCCTCTTGTGACCCCGCTTGCCCCTAAATAAAAATGAAAAACGCGACGTCCCAGGGTCCTACTCCACTCGTGTCCAGTCACAAAGTTTCTTAAGATTGAATTTCTGTGGGGGCAGAAGGCACACTGGCTACCTGCCAGCTGAGAGCAAGGGTGGATGCTCTGCCCGGCAGCACCAGCCTCTCTAATTTGCCAAGTCATTTAATTACCTGCCGCTTTTGGATTGAAAGTCAGGATAAAATTCACACCTGTCAAGTGCCCCTGTGTGATGTTCTGTTTCTTCAGAAAACAACTCTGCATTGTTGAACTTTTCAGTCATATTTATAGTGTTAAAGGCAAAATTACAACTTTCAGTATGCAGGACGCTGTAAGCTTAAAAGCCAGTACTGACTGAAAGGCTCACATGTGACCTGGTGGCAGCTAAGTGGGAACTGAGGCCACTGGATCTTTGGTCTCACTCTCTTTGAAAAACTAGCACCAAGATAAGATAGAGTTGTGCACATATTAATGGTAGCTTTGTGGGAAAATTCTGGTCCACTAAGTGCGCACAGACCAAAAACCTAGCTTTGTACAGGACAAACCAGAATTGGCTACAGTGAGGTGTGAAGGGGATAGAACACAGACATGTGGATGTCCTAATTCAAGACTGGAAATAACATTGTTTAGGTCTGTAAAAGCAGTCGGAGTGTATTTTTTGCATAGCATGCATTATGAGACGAAAGGCTTGTATGCACTGCTATAAATGATGTAGCAGTTTGAAAGCACTTACTGATGACGCCTTCTGCAGCAGTGTCACCGTAAGTGAGACAGTGTAAAGGTCAGTAGAGCAGAACCCGTTTAAAATGGGCAGAGTTTATTCATATAGCTCAGCGGGAAGGGCACATGATGCAAAGATTTGTATGTTTTCTGTTGGTCACAGCCATTGCTTTGTTTAATAAGAAATACCTACTAAATAAGTGCACAGAGGCCAGCCATTCCCCATGAGCTCAATAAGAAAATAAGCTACTTACCCGTAACGTTAGTTCTCCAGTATTGGAATCTTTCCCGTTGTCGGGATGAGAGACCCCAGTATAACAAAACAGCAATGCAAAGTTAACATAAACTAGAAAAACAGGCCTAGGCCCATTTCAGTTTTATACCATATCCACCTCTTTTTGTAAAATAGACCAAAAGAAGGCTTTAGCTATTCAGAACACCCTACCTTCTAGAACTCTCCTGAGAGAGAACCTCTGACCTTCAAAGTTTCACAGCACTGGTGCCATAAACCTAACCACAAAGGTCTCAAAAGGTGAGCTTCTCAGGGGTAGAGGGTGTGTTGCATATGAATCTATGAAAAATTCCAATACTGGCGAACTAAAGTTACAGGTAAGTAACTTACTTTCTTACTCCAGTATTGGAACTTGAATAAATGAAAAAGGGAAATTCAACTCTAAACAAAGAATTTAACAACGGTCATTGAATGCAGATAAAATATATATATATCAAAATTACTATACAATCAAAATACACATATAGTGAAGATGAGAAAAAGGAAGAATAGAGCATGCTAAATAATATAAAAGAATGTGCAAGGTTTCTAGAAAGTAAAGGCAGGAGGGATAAGTAAGAAAGCTCACAGTCATTGAAACTTGGCCCACTGCAGTGTCACTGTGAACTAAAGAATCCAATCAGCACTGAACCCGGTGCTAAAGTCTTTTCCAAATAGTTGATTTTCCTGATAGGGTTTATCCTTTTTCAGGGGGCCCCGTGCGCTTTCCAATATAGATGCGCGAGATAGACCAGCTTTCGCCAATGAAAGAATGCAAGGAAGAACCTCATGAGCCAAAGCAGAAATGCCAGATTTCTGGCACCAGAGACAAAACCTCTTTCATTTCATCTGATATGTTCTGTTAGTGCTCTGTGCCCGGGCGTGAGAAAGAATGTCTTTACACTCGGTGGACAGGCTCAGATGATCAAACTCTCTGTGTTCAGGAGCCTTGCCGCTAATCGAAGCAAGTCGGGATCCGGATGTAGTACTTGACCGCGGGACATCGTCAGTAGCGATTTGATAGGACCAATTGAATCACCTGCTCTCCGAGAAAAGGAGGTGTTCCGTGTACCAATACTGGTGTGGCCTAGACAGGGTTATGAGAATCATCTTCAGAGATCTGCCTTCATCTTCATGAGAAGCCTTGGCAGGAGGGGATTGGAAGGAAAAGCGTAGGCTAAGATGCCTGACCATGCCTTCAAAAACGCATTCCCCCTGGATCCCAGATGGTGATGCCAACTTGAGTAGTACCAGCATTTCCTGTTTTCCAGAGTCACAAATAGGTCTATGGATGGCTTGCCCCACAGCTGATAGATGTGGTCCAGTGTTTCCTGGTGCAGTTCCTATTTGTGACATGCAGACTTGTGCCTGCTGAGAGTACCCTTTGTCGTGTTGAGATTCCCTGGAAGATGTTCTGCTCTTAGCAAAACCCCATTCTGGATCGCCCACTCCCAGATGCATTGAGCTTCCAGCAATAACACACGAGACGTTGTGCCCCCTTGCTTGTTGACATAATGCATCGCCGCTGTATTGCCCATCTTGACCAGAACTGGTGAGTTTCTTATCCTTCGAAGGAACACTTGGAGGGCTAAACAAATTGCTCTTAGTTCCAGCAAACTGATGAGAAGGCAATGATATTTCTGCCACCAACCACTGATTTAAAGGTCTTGCAGGAACGCTCCCAATACCTCTAGAGATGCCTCTGTGGTATTGCTCACGGAGCAGGGGGTACCAGAAAAGACAGCCTTTGGAAACTGCTGGGTTCACCAAGAGATGGTTTGGAGCATAAGCTGAGTTACTTTGATGATATTCTCGAAAGAACCTTTCACCTGGAGACATTGCAAGTCTAGTTGTTCCTCAAGGTGACGCATCTGCAAGCGGCAGAATGGAATTAGAGGAATGCAGGATGACATTGACCCCAGGAAAGACTTGTAACGGCAAACTGAAAGTTACTTTTTTCTTAGGAAGAGTTGAGCCATAGACATCAGTTTGGTTTGTCTTTGTAGTGATGTGAAGGCTTTGTTCAGAGATGTGTCCAAAATAGCTCCCAGAAAGGTAGTGCTTTTAGACGGGTGCCGGTTTGATTCAAGGTGAGCCCCAGACTTTCGAACAGACCTGTGCAGATTGTTGTCGTGGAAGCCCTGGCTGCCGTAATGGACGGAACTTTTATCAACCAATCCAAGTAAGGAAACACCTAGTGATGTTGCCTTTCTGAGGAAAGCTGCCACCGGGACCTCTTTGTAAGTATCCTTGGCGCCGCTATTAGGCCGAATGTCAGGACCTTGAATTGAAAGTGGCTCCTGGCTACAGTGAAGCGAAGATACTTACTGTGCGATAGGTGAATGGGAATATGGAAATAAGTATCCTGTAAGTCTAAAGTGGCCATGAAATCTCCTGAATTTAGAAGCAGTAGTATGTCTTGCAAGGAGACCATACAGAAGGACTGCTTCTTGAGATAGGTATTGAGAGTCTTCAAGTCTAGGATAGGCCGCCACTTATTGAAAGTCTTCCTTACCAAAAAGGAACAGGAGTAGAACCCGGTTTCCTCTCTGGGATGCTGGAACTGGTTCTATTGCCTCCTTTTGGAGCATCAACCGGGCTTCTAGGCGCAGGAGATGTAGAAGCTTTGTCCTTTGTAAGTGAAGCAGAGTGGATGGTGGAATCGGAATAAACTCTAGCATATAGCCAAACTGAACAATGTTGAGCACCCATTGATCCGTTGTTATCTTTCGCCAGGTTTGGGTGTATATAGAGATTCTTTGCCCCACAGGTGCCTGAACATGGGAAGGAAAGGGAGCTGGAGCCAGAGCCTGAAAAGTTGGCATTGTCGACGTGTGGAACTCTTTCCCTGCCGTCCTGCTCTTGCTTTGGGTGGAGATCTGGAATAAGCCGTTGACTGAGATTTCCTGCTGAATGTATTTCGGTCTATAAGGTTGTGTAGATGAGGTGTATGAGGGAAACCCATATTGTTGGTATTCACCTCTATATGAGAGCAAACTTCTTCCCTGAACTAGCAAAGGAATCTTACAGTACTGGCGCGTCCCCAAAGACTTCGCTGTTTCAGTGTCCTTTTTTATATCCTGGAGAGCCTCATCAATGTGCCTACCAAAAAGGGCCTCTCCGTTAAAGGGAAGATCCAAAATTGTAATCTGAACCTCCAGCCGAAAAAATGTTGCTCTGAGCCATCCTTGTCGGAGTAAGACTGCTAATCCAGCCACAGACCGAAATGCTGTTGTAGCGATGTCCATCACGCAGTTTATAACCTCCGAGGAAGCCCTCTCACCCTCCTGGAAGATTTTCTTGGTATCTGACGTCCATTCATCAGGGAGATGGTCGATGTAAGGGGCTAGGTTGCACCAAATCTGGCGATCACAGAAACCTAAGATTGCTAGAGCATTAGCTGCCCTGACCATCAGTCCTGACATCGAAGAGAATTGTTTGCCTGCCTTGTCAAGGCGCCTCCTTTCCTTGCTGGGAGGTGTTGAGACTGGAGCAGCGGGGTTCTTAGATTTCCTTTGGGCCGCTTGAGATATTCCTAAGTCTGGCTTTGGGTGACCCACTAAGCAAGCCAGACTATCGTCTGGGGTCTTATACTTCTTCTCCAATCCAGAAGGAACAGGTATCACTGTGGCTGGGGGCTTCATAACCTTAAAGCCCTCCTCCCATAAGTAACCACAATAAGGATGACGCGCACTGATTCCAAACAGGGTTCTTTGAAGTCATAAAGAAAGCACTCAGTTTGCCAAGTTGGCATTGGCAAATTGAATCTTTTAGTTGCTCTATCCTGAAGATTATGAAAACCACAGATGTCTCCAGGTGGAGAATCTGTAGGAACCGGTAAGGGTGAATACAGCCCTGCCAATTACCACGCATCAGGTGTTAGACTAACGCATTTTAATGTTGGCGTCCGCATCACAGCATTAAAACGCATTAGTCATGCATAGGTAGTTTCCAGGTACGGTAGGGGGGGGATCATGCATCACTTCAAAAAATAGCATTGTTCACAGCCCTAATCTCTGCACTGCTGCTCTGCAGTGCCTGCTAAGAAATTAATCCTGCCAGCGCTGGCCAGGAGGACTCGTTGTTTATGGTTACCTGTGGGATATATTGTTTATTTATTGACTGCGAACATCGATTGCGCTCCCTGTCAGCCCCGCCCAGCCTCTCTGAAATTCATGTGTAGTTGCTAGGTCTTCAGAGCGGACGGGGCTGCTAAATTAAAAAAAGTCATTGAATGGTGCTGATTTTCCTCTGGTTTTGTCTCTGGCTGGAGCAGGTAGCCCCTGAGTGTGAAAAAAGGAAAAGCAATGTTAAGTGTGCTTGTTGTCCACACACAAAATATTAAAATTATTGTTAGTGGCATTGACGCCTTCCGGAGTACGACACTCCAGGAGGATAGCTGACTGCGAATCTGCCCCCACTCGAAACACTTAAAACTGCCAGAAAACACTTCTGTTGCAGTCCATCAATGCACTCCAGCTTGGTTGCAAAACTTCCAAGGGCTGGTTTGTGACGTCACGACACAGCTCAAGGGAAAGGAAGCCGGTGAAGTATGTGGATCAGGCAACGTCACCAATCTGAGTCACTATGATGTGCATTTTAACCATTGTGCACCAGGTTATGAAATCAGTGGCCTAAAAACATGAGCAGAGCACTCAGCAGGACAAAATAAGCAAGCCACAAATCGACCTGTTTTAGAATCGTCGTCGCCAAACTGTCAGAGTTGAAGTCACTGAGGGTAAAGTTTGTCTATAGTTGATGAGATCATGATCAGCGGTGACAGCCACACAGCACCAGCTCGGGCCTCATTGGGTGGAGTAATGGCTGCTTCAAAGGCCTGCACGTTAGTTGGCCAGGTTGGGGCGCTCCTGCCAGAGGCATATTGGGACGTGGAAGGACCTGTGCAGCCGCCCGGCGATGTTAGTGTGTGGCATGGACAGAAAAAGGGAAGCCGATTCCTTATTGTTAATATGATGTTCTGCGTACCATAGCTGCTCGGTGACTGACTCAGCACTGACCATATTACTGCCACCACTACCCTAAATTGAGAAGATCACCCTGAGAAGTTGCATTTGGGGGCTGTAAAGAAAGCCCCCAGCCGAATGATGAGTTTGCAGAAATAGCAAAAGGCCAATTAAACACAAAGTAACAAAATCATGATTGGATTTATTGTTAACTGTTCAAACCTTCAAATATAAACCATGCTATTGTAGATTTGCGATTTTAGGAGCATGAAATCAAACAGTAAATCAAGAATGGACTACTGTAGCTATAGGGCTGTTTTTGAAAGGTCTATTGGTGGCGATAGTCCCCTCACACATTCATTCAATATTTGTTGGCCTTATAGCTTGGTAACAGTTATGTAGGCTGACAATCTTAATGCGCTTTCAGCAAATTCAGAATTTTTAGGCAACAGACCATAGCAAATAAAAAATAAAACTACAAATCCCAGAATGTAGTAAGAGGTTGGTTACAAGAGCCATGGCTGGCTAACATTCTAGTTCAAAATGATGACAAATGGGTTATCACCTTTCTGGCTTATCATGACATGAGGCTAAAGCAAAAGCACCAGTCAAAAGTTTCAATTTCTTAAAGTGGCAGACGTGGGGCATGACCGCTGCACCCATCTGAAAGTAAAAGCAAACTTTACAGAAGCAGGACAATGCATTTGATGTTTGGAGGTCCATATATCTTCTTTTCCCACAGTTATTTTAGGAAAATTGAGATTATGCCTAGTGCAAATTTATTTGACTATGGGGTATGTCATTCAATCAGAATCCTTATTTTTAATACAGTGTGTGTGTGGCCATTAGATAGCTGCCATGTGACAGTGACGAGAAAACTATCAGTCCCAGCTTTACAGCCAACAGCACTGTACATTCTGGGGGCCTGTATTTTTCACCCTTCTCACTGACAGATTGGCTGTTAATCAGTTCAGTTCAAAGGACTTTATTTCGATCACTATAGATCAGAAAAGTACGACATAGAACAAAACATTTACAAACACAAATAGCAACATAAAACATTTAAAATACTCAATCTCGGTCCATTACAATAGCAGCACAATGAGGCGAGGGCTAGTTGGGGCTGCTGTATTAAATGCCTGAAGTCAAAGCACAGTGATTTATTGCAACTACACGTTTGTGATAATGTCTTTATTATCAACAATGAAGGTATATGTGTTTCTTAAGTAGCATAAAGCAGCTCCTAACTGCCAAGCAAACAAATGCAAGCACTCAGCCCTTCCTACACAGTTTGTACTCGATGCAGTATGTGTGCAGAATTGCCCAAGGCATAACTGATGGTTTCTACAGTTTCTTTCAAAGGCAATGAAATTTCACACACAAGCACACTGAACTAAAGAATTGTCACACATAAGCAATCGAAAAACATTAGCAGCTATGTTGCTGCAGCGCCTGCTCACTAGGCTCGGAAAGAAGTGCCTGAGACTGAGTGGGTGCAATCTCCTAGTTGCACTTGCTATGCTCGGCTATAAAATTAGCATTTTTGGCTAGCACATGGTCATGAATGATCAGATTGATGAGAATCTGAGCAGCTGCAGTTCCTGCCTGACCTCTGTTACTGAGAACTGCAGTTACACAGCCTGTCTCCTATTAGTGCCCTTCCATTTCTGGTGCTTTGCAGCAGTTTTAAGATCTTCTTAGAGTTTCTCATTCCTCAAATTGGTGTAATTTCTGATATCTATAGGTTTCCCTAGTCTTCTTGCTTGATTTTGCTCACCTGAAAGTGTCACTCATATTCATTGAAATATCACTCAATTACACTGAAATTATTAAATTTCACACATAGCAATCCGAAACCTTGGCAGCTATGTGAAGACTGGGTGGGAATAATATAGTCGTCCCATTCCCTGTGTTGAACAGGAAGCTCGCTCTCCCCTTGGTCGTCATCCGAGGTGACGGGATGCTGGTCAGGAGGTGGTGTTGATAGTGGAGAAGTAACTGTGTGTAACATTGTCACCAATTAGGGGGTGGAAGGCACTGAATGTTGTTGAACTTTTCTTATAGTCCAAAAGCATAAACTGTAGATCAGAAAGCAACAAGGATGGCATACAAACCATCTCCTGATACTGTTGGTGGTAGTCCTGAGGAGGTACATAATATTGCTCCTCCTCATAGCCCTCCTCAAAGTCATCTTCCTGGCATTTTACATGCAATTACCAAAGGGGCCATCATCTTCCGAGTTCTCTTCAACCAGGAGATGTGAAGGAATCAAAGGGGTCACCTTACTAAGTGATGTGATTTCTGGAATAAAGTGTCTGATTCTCAATACTGTTGCAGGATTTTTTCCCTCAATGAGGTCATTGACGGTGTCGTCAATGATGACATTGGTGGAGCCACTGTCGCAAGGGTCGAAGGCAAACTATTCACCATCTCAGTCAATGCCGTTGACGGCGCCGTAGCCGTCATTATCACTGCCGTCTCCGCTGTTGTAACTGCTGACGAGAAAGATGTTGGTGGTACAGTAACCGGCGATGCTTGCTGAGTCCTCAAAGATGATCCAGTCATTGATGCCTTCGTTTGAGGAGATATCGATGATGACTGTCCCTTGACTGCAGATACCTGGAAAGCATCACTCCACATCGACGACAATGACCTCTTAGTCGACTCTGTCATTGGCGACTATGATTGAGTCAACAGTGAAGCCTTTGGCAATGGTTTCTCCTCAGGCAGAACAGAAGGTGGCTTCTTGAAGGCTTTCCTGCTTTCTGGAGGCGTTGAAGGCGGCACAGAACTCGCCTTTTTAACCCTGCTATGCCGTCAGATGTCCTTTCCCCTCCTTTTCACCTCAGTGAGATTTTGTAGGACTAAGCCTGTAAGACCCTTCTGTGGTCTTTTTTAGGCTTTAATAGGGCGCTCACCAGATGAGTGAGGTTCAGATCTTTGCCTCTTGGGAGACCTTCTGGAAGACTAGGAAGAAGAGGCCTCATCACTATCATCATTAGATATTGGCTCCTCTCTGGATTTCAGCTTTTGGAGCCAAATTAGTGGCCCCTCCCCCCCTGACGATCCTTCAGCGTTTTGGTGGAGAAGGTAAGACATACCTTACAATCCTTGGCCTTGGGGTCAGGCTGCAGGTAGTAGATACAGTCCTTGTGAGGGTCAACCACATGAAGTCTTTTCTTAGAGCAGGTGGTACAGGCTCTAAAACGACTCTTCTCCTTCATCCGGGAAGTAGATTAACTAAGCCTAACAGAATTCTGAAGAAAAGGTGAGAAAAAACATTGCAAGAGAGTAGACATAGGAAAAAACGGAGCAAAGCTCAGTGGAGACTCCCTAGCAGAACAAGCTGTAGAAAATGTGAAGGTCTGAGGATCTCTCAGGAGGGTTCTAAAAGGTAGGGTATTCTGATTGGCTAAAGCCTTCTTTTGGTCTCTTTTACAAAAAGAGATGGATATATTACGAGGTGTGGTGAACTGCTGAGGATGGCGAACGCATGAGAGCTGAGCTCCACATCAGCCCAGTATTTCTCCTGCACAAACGGAGGATACCGGCTAGCCTGCCAGGCCGGACATTGTGCCCCCGGCACGGGACACGGGGTGCGGCGCCTACAGCGGAATCGGGAGCCCAGACCCCACAGCCAACGAGAGAAAGCTGAGTGTGGTGGTAGGGCCTGAAGCCCCGACCTCGAGTGCAAAGACGGGGCGGAGCCAGCCTGGGCCCTTCATCTGCTGGGGTGGCGTGCCCGCGGAGGTCGAAGTGCCCATAATAGAGGGGTGCTCCCGGGCAGTGATCAGAGCGCCCGGAACGAGAGCTGGACAGCTGGAGTGGAATGATGGTGCCCGCAGTGCTGGCTGCGGACCTTGGAAGCCATAGAGTGGCGGCATCTGCCAGAATTGTCTGGCAGTGACTGGAGAGTGGAGTGGTCGTGCCAACAGAAGATCCGGACGGAGGTGCCATGGCGGAAGAGCTTTGAAGAACGAGGTGGGGGAAATTCTGGCTGATACTGGTAGGGAGATGATGAAGCGGCCCTCCTTAGAGTTATGACACAGCAATGTGGCGGTCCGAGTCGCTACTGCGCCTGATCTGTGGAAGCCCGAGGGAATACAGGAACTATACGTGGGGGTCTGGAGAGGATGTGGGCCTTCCTCCTGCTGTTAATAGGAGGCCCACTGGAGTGATATTCAGGCCTGCTCGCCGGGACTTGTCTGGCGCTGAGAGGGTGGGGCCCCCCCCACAGGATATGCTGGGCCTCCTCCCTGCTCCAGTCTGGGACAATAGGGAAAAGATGGAGAGACTTGCCCGAGACGGCTTGGCTGGAGGGGGTGTGCGTCGGGCGACAGTAGGACTGTGAGGCCTAAGGTCTGAAGAGAGACCGAGATTGGCATATGCTCTGAAGAACGGAGTGACCTTTGGGGGAAGGTAGGGTTCCTTGTTGCACAGTGCAGTTAGCGGCCAACACGGATAGGAGGATCCTACACTCGGCGGGGACTGGGCTCTAATGTGTGATTGTATACCACACAAGAGACACCTTGGAGTCACCTGAGCAGTCTTTGTGAACACCCAATGGGCACTGGTGAGGCTAAAGTGAAGCATGGCAAACAAAGTGTTCGTGGCCCATCATAAACCATAGGTAGCGACAAAGGGTAGGCATGGCGGGAGTATGGAAATAGGTGTCCTGCAAGTCCAATGCTACCATCCAGTCTGCCGGGACCAAGGCAGACAGGACCTAAGCAAGGGTGAGCATCTTGAACTTCTTCTTGAGGAAGTAGTTGAGGACTCTGAAGTAGAGGATAGGACAAAGGCCTCCATCCATCTTTGGAACCAGTAAATAGCGGGAATAATAACCACAACCTACTTCTGGCCCAGGAACCCTCTCTATAGCTCCTTTGGCCAAGAGAGTCTTGACTTCCCCGCAGAGTAGGACAAGGTGATCCTCTGTCATCCGATTGTAAGCTGGAGGCATGGATGGAGGGGTAGTCTTGAAGGGAAGGGAGTAGCCTCTTTGGACTATTCACATCACCCGCCTGCCTGAGGTGATGACCCACCAGTGGTGAAGGTGTTGGCGTATCCTGCCACTAACTTGACGTGCATCATCTGAAAGAATCAGACTAGGAAGGTGTTGCTATGCAGGAGAGGATTGTGGCTTGTCTCGACTTTTGGACGACCGAACTTTGGGGTTGGGGTGAACCACGCCCACGACCCTGCAGAGTTTGCTAAACTTGCGGGACTCTCTGGCTGGAGTACGGTTAGTGGGGTTGGAAGCCCCTTCTGTAGCCACGAAAGAAGCAAGAAGCAGACACAGGTCAGGATGTTGTGGTGAGGCCTATGGACTTGGCAGTACCCCCGAAACGCTCAAGTGATACATCTGCTTTGTCTCCAAAGAGACGGGAGCCATCAAAGCACATGTCCATAAAGAAGATTTACTTGGACATCCCATGAAAATCCAGACGTCATCGGGCCGGTGTGGCGCAGTATGGCCACAATTGAGGAAATCGTTCTGCCTAGCAAGTCTGTTGTGTTCAACTCACAGTGGATGGTGTACTTAACTGCATCTCTCCCGTCTGAAATAGCTTGGGAAAGCAGAATACGGTCCTCCTCCGAGACTCTGGGCAGCACCTATGCAACAGTATCCCATATCGAATGGGAATAACGGCCCGAAAGGCATGCAGTGTTCACCGACTGCAATGCTCGACTGTCGGAAGAGAAATTTTCTTCCCGAAGCTTTTCAGTCCTTTGGATTCACTGTCCGGGGTTGCGGAAGGGAACGTGCCACGGGAACTGGAAGCTTGGAACACTAAGCTTTATGTGGTGGGGAGGGCGGTGAGGAAAGCTGGGACGCCCGGTGCGGCCAGGGGCGGGCAATCGTTCTGTTCACAGGAATCCCTGTACTTGGCTAGGACCAGGTGTCCACAAGAACTTCTGTTAAGGCCTCGTTTAAAGACACCAAGCTGCAGGACTTCTGTCAAGAGGTTGGTCTTGACTACTGCCGTAGGAAGCTGCAGGTCCAAGCCCTCAATGGGGTTGTCGGCGAACATGTTTATGTCTGTAGCAAGGACTTACCTGTTTTTGTTGATGAAAACAATCAAAGTTGAAGGAGCTGTCATCGCAGACGATGGACTGGTCATCGATGGCGTCAGCATTGAGGGTGTCACGGACGTTATCAACGACAATGTCATAGATAACAATTGAAGTATTGTTGATGACGTGGTAAATGGTGAATTATTTTTTGACGACAATAAAATCCCTGGGGGAGATTGGAAGTCAGCCTGCGGGTCTAGAGAGATTAACTTTCACAGTGTTGTTTTGCACAGACTTTGTTGTTTATGTTCAGAGCATTTCTCTGAGGAAACACCAGTCTCTGCAGGCGCTTTTGATGGCAAGTACAGCTCAGCAAAGTGCACATATTTCCTTTTTTGAGCTGCCTTTGTGCAAAAATTTGGAGGAGCACATGTCATGGAACAATTTCCTGAAGATGGGGAATCCCACTTGGAAGGAGGGTATTTTTTCTTCTCCTACCCCTAGAGGGCCTATCTCCCTTCGCTGTCCTTTAAGGTCTTTAATGTAAAGGCAGTACAAATGTCACAGAGCAAAGAAATGTGCATGGGGAAAAGGCAATAAATACATAGCACATATATTGGTCATCAGCATAGACTTTCTTTTAACTACAAGAACAGCAGGTCTTGAAAAGAGGTTTCTTCTCTCGTCAGTCACGGTGACAGTTGGAAGCTTAAAAGGGTCTTCCTGGCCCAGGTAAACAACTTGCAGTACTCTGAAAGCTGAAGGTAGGACTGATTCAGTCCCAGGGTACACCAAAAAAAATTAAAACCACACAATATTAACTGAAAGGTTATCGAGCAGAACTCTGCCTAGAAACTCCTATACATGACCTGCAGTAGAAATCTGAGCTATGGTTGCTTCTACGGGGAGTAGGAGAGCTGGCACTTCCACCTCATTGACTGAAGTTCAGGTAGCTTCAAATGATGCGGATGTGGCTATTTTAACATGACTTACTGCTATTTAAGACTACCTGGTATTCCCAACCTGACAACGAGGAATGATTCAAGCATGTGGCTATATGAAAGATCCAATTCTGCCTAATACACCGTTGTCAGTGAGGCTGGAGTACAGATCTTGTGTACTCCTTGCCTTGTAAGTACTAAACTCTTCCAGCATGGCAAGCTTCTGATGGCTGCGTTTCCAGTGGTGTGGGACTGCAGCAAAGCCCCATCTTCCAGCTGGCACTGTCTTGTCAGTGAAATGGGATTTCAGTAAGGACTGAATTATAGAAAGGTAGCATGGGACAATTATTAACTTGTTCAGCATTCCAAGAGAATCTACATAACATGGAATAAAACACCTAGTCAAATCTTAATGTGGCTCCTGGAACACAGAAGCCCATGAGATGTCCAAGGTTCAAATACACTTTACTTGGCCGTAAGGCCATACAACGTGTAAACATTTTAGAGAACGATTGAGAAAAATAATTTGAATTATTTTTATAATAAAACATTCAGAGTAACATGTCAAAGACACATCTCTTTCCAAATCCTAACAGAAGGGTGCATAAAACTAATGACTGCATGAAGTACAAAAACAGATGGTAGATGCTTGAAAAATGTAAGAGACTCTTTGGCAGAATGCAGTCATGGGCCCATAAAATGGGGCATACAAATTCCCATCCTAGCAGCAGAATAAAAGCTACACCGTAACATGAAATACAGATAGGATTTCTGGCTAGTGTCATTACACCGACAGCAGGGAAGAGACAGAAACCAGCTGCCCTCTAAAAGGGTAAGCAACCAAAAAAGTGAACACGATTCAGCCTCAAGGGACTTAGGAAAAACACGGCTCTATATTTGGAATCCAGTGGAGGTAAAATTCGGGACAGGCCAAAGTAATAATCTCTATGCGATAGCTCACTAAATCCATCTCATGGCATTTGATAGGATTAAATTACATTCTCTTAGAAAAAGGGATTAAATCAGATTCTTTGAATTACTGTCCATCACAGTAGGTGAGTGAAAAAAACTGTAGTTCGCCTAAGTGAATAAACTGTTTTTAACATAGGCCAACCAGGTAATGTTAAGGCCATGGTCTAAAGTGATGCAATCAGAAAGAACGAGGCAGGAACATTTTGTAAACTGTGAGCTCCAAATCTTATCCATAGTAAAAGGGGGGCTAATTTGACAGCGTCCTCAATGTAAGCCAAGTTGATCTCTGTGTGAGTAATATTTTTGGCAGTGCTCTTTCAGACAACCAATGGTATATAAAGAAACATTTTCCACTGATTGTAAACAGCTTTTTATACCCCCACACCACTGCCCTGTAAGTGACCTAGGAAAAATATTTTGCTCTGTATAAGACAATTAGATCCCTTATAGGTTTATGTTTTTTTCCCTGGCAAACAAAAAGAATGCACCAATCGAAGACCTCATTTGGGGATTACGCTGAGACAATAACTTACCCCAATTAAAATTTGCATCCATTAAAATCCCTAAATAATTCAAACTTGGAACTTTAGTAATGAGTGTCTCATCAAGCACAAACCTACGTGAACAGGTGTTTATAGTCAAATGTCATTAAAAGATTTGGTATGGTTAACCTTTAGACTTTGCTGTATGTGGCAACAACACACTGTCATCAGAATATAGGAGCACATGCACTAGCCGGTCTCATTTTTAGGGAAAATTCTTTCCATTCATCTGTAAAAAACACTCCAAGGAATTAATATAAAAAAATAAATAAAAAAGGGTTAGAAAACTCACCTGCCTAACTCCCTTAGTAATTTAAAAATTGGATGTGCATTCTCCAGCTGGATCATAATGGACCTGACCCAAAGTGTCCCAGTGCATTCATTTAAAACTTTAAAGATACCTAAATCAACCCCAACATCGAGCATTAAGGTCCACAACCTGGCTCCGTCAACCAAATCAAAAGTGCTGGACAAGTCCATAAAAACCCGGTGCAAAGCGCTGAC
Organism: Lissotriton vulgaris; assembly: GCF_964263255.1. Lineage (NCBI taxonomy): Eukaryota > Metazoa > Chordata > Amphibia > Caudata > Salamandridae > Lissotriton > Lissotriton vulgaris. The sequence goes on from NC_141699.1 coordinate 356,288,667, forward strand.
CCTGGCCCTTACATACTTCCCTGAAATTAAGAGAAGTTTGAATGACTGTTCCACCATCCTCATCGACAGGAACCTCCTCTTTTCTGTCCAATCCTCTAATTTCTGGAGGATCACCCTACCCTGAATTTTGACTGAGGAATCCAACAAAGAAATCGGTCAATAACATGAAGGATTTCTCCTGTTACCCTTCTTAAAGACAGGGAGGATGGTGGATCTCTTCCAAGAGCCTGGCAGATCAATCTTAAAGAATCTGCAAAACATGTTAACCTTATTTGATTGAAATGTTGATTAAAAAGATCTTTGGGAAAAAAAACATGTTAACCAATAGAGGAGCCAAAAGGGCACAGTGTGTCTGTAGACATCTACTGGCACTCCATCAGGTCCAGGGGCTTTCCCTGGAGAGCCCTTTAAAATAGCAGCAACATTGGGTATGCCAATAACAATTAGAGAGCAGAATCCTGACAGGACAGCGCGCAGGTAAGGCAAGTAGGCAAGTACACTCGAAGACACTAACGAGAACCATGATGGGAAGGCCTGTGATGTTCAACACACAAGCCAATAGCAACTGACATAGCCGTCCGGCACGGCCACAGGGCGGGTATGTTCAGGTGGGGGGGGGGGGGGGAATTCAACACAGTGGTCTGTCATGGGGGGAGGCAGGCATGCCCGCTTCACAGGAACTGATATAACATTGCCGGTCAAAAGTTATTTAAACTGATCTTTATTTAATCTTTGACATTTCATATCTTGGCTTATGTATGTTAGATTTTTTTTATTTTTTATTGAGAGTTCATAGACACAAATATAAAATACAAAATACATATAAGTCTTATATAGAATTCCAGCTATACAAAATGCATACATGGCGAACTAAAAATACTCCATAGTGCAATCACAGTTCCTGATCATGGAAAAAAGATCATTCCCTTAAAGTGCAATGTGCAACGTTCAAAGTCTAATTTGTATAAAATACAGAAAGAAACCCCAGAGGATCTAACAATCAATCACAATACTGAGGTCGCTAATCCTTTTCATGAAAAGATAAAGTGCAGAAGAAAAGAAAAAGTGAAAGGAGGGGTTGAATTAAAATCATTAAAGTGCAAGAAATTTCTTAGTCAAATACATAAATCCCTAAGAACATACTAGACCCACCAACAATTATGACCCAGACCTTATCTTAATATAGTAGAAAGTAATGCCAGAAGGACTAGCATTCAAACACACTCCAATATTTCTAATATTTTCTCACTGCCCCTGATCTTAATGCATATTTCTTTTCCATCCCTTGTATCTTAGATAATTTGAATCTCCATGTATTAAGGGTGGGTACTTTATCTTTTTTCCACAGTTGCAGGATTAAGGATCTTGCTACTAGGGCTGCGATAAATAAGCTTTCATCGTGGAGAGAGGCAACAGAAGAGCAGCCCAAAACTGCAATAGATTCATTAAGTGAGATTTGGGGATCTATTGTCTTTCTGAGATAATTCTCAAACTCCTCCAATAAATTCTGTATTTTGGGACATTCCCATATAATGCGTTTCCAGTTGCCCTTCTCCTCACATCGGAAGCACTTATCTTCTACTTGGGGTATATATTATGGAGAAAAGAGGGTCTTCTATAAATCAGCCATTTTGAGTAAAATTGCATCCGTTTAAAATTTGCTCCTCGGAATATAGCTTTATTAAATGTATTTAATTTATCCCAGGTTGATTTATTAAGCTCTATGTCTTATCTTTTCCTCCATCTATCCCTGATCTTTTCATACAGTGGAGACGATTTATTCGCATTAAAGTTTTTTATCCAAGTACTAATCTTCCGCTGTATGGGACCATTTAGGGCTTCACCTATATAAGGTTTATACAATAAATTACCCATATCAAATTTTGCCAATGTAGCGTTAAGCCTAATAAAAGACCATTTTAAAATTGTATTAGAATGTTGAAGCTTTATTTCGATTTCTTCACAAGTTTTCCAACTATTACCCACAATGAAATCCTGGATTTTATCATATCCATTTTCTTTCCAAAGTCTCAGTGTATTTTTATCCAGAATACCCATCTCTCCTGCGCGTAAATTCACAAGTCTAGTTGAGCTGTTAATTCTTAGTATGTCATAATATTTCAGGAGATGGGCTTTTTGTTTGAATAACCATTGTAGGGTCTTATATCGTACTTTCTTAGGGTACTTGGTCACTCTTGCTGGGTCAATAATATTGAGTTCTCTTAATATTTTTTTCATAAAAACATGATCTGCCTTTTGGACGTCTAAAAAAAAAAAAAACTAAAACTGTGATGTGCAAATATCGCATAGTAGTAGTCTCTGATATTTGGAAGAGACAAACCTCCCTCCGTGACCAGAGAGTTTAAAGTGCTAAGTTCCAACCTCATTGTCTTGTTTGCCCATAAAAAAGAAGAGAGCATACCATCGATCTGCTTAAAAAAGGAAGCCTGAATTGCACATGGAGCTGCACTAAAAAGAAAGTTAAAAAGTGGACGAATGGGGGGGGCGTAGCTTAGCCAGCGAGCATGGCGGTCGTGTACAGCGCGAGCTCCGACCAGCAGGCTATCATCCAGCCTATACATCCTGGCCCTGAGCACTCCCGATGGCACCCAGCGCTGTGGCACACAGTCCCTTTCCGGGGGCATCATCCGGAGGTGTCTGCGGTCCTGTGGCGGCCCCGTAGGGCGAGCGGTGGTCCGGCGAGGCGGAGGGGCCTACCAGGTCCTGCTGGGCCTGAGACCGGGGCCTCGATTTTGGCGCTCCCCAGGCCAGGCACGCTTGTCTGAGGCGGCCGGGAGCTGAAGAGGAGGTGGCGACTGGGGAGCGACTCGCTCCTGGACCAATGGAGCTGAGCGCGCTCATATCCTGGGGCCAGTGGGCCTGTGATCACCCCCCGGGGAGCAGAGAAAGGTGCTGAGGCGCCCGGTTGGGCAGCGGAGTGGCCGGCTCCGGAGGCAGTCGGTGGGAGCGGCCGCCATTTTGCGACATCCACGCTCCCCGGAGAAGATTGCTGCGGTGACGGATTGGGGGCCCTGCTGTACTGCCCTGTGGACGAGGAGGGTGTCGGGGGCCCGTCGCTTGTGGCCCGGCCAGGCAGAAGCGGTTTGTAGTGCCTACCTGCACCGTGTGCACTGCGGTGAGTGGAGCCCGCCTGGAGGAGGTTGCAGGCGCCTGGGGGCCCGTGTCCGCTGTGGCTGGCGTGGTCCTGTTGGGCTGAGACCACCTTGGGGAGTTTGGGAGCTCAGGGTCTAGATCGGGCCCCAGTGGGAGGCGTGAGCTGGTCCCTGAGGCCAGTGGTGGGGTGTCTGTGTTGGGGGCCCCCCCGTGGAGATAAATCGTGGCCGGCGGCGTCATTATCAGCCTGTGGCTTGAGCTGGGGGCCCTGTGGCCTGATCGGGTGGGCGCAGCTCGCTGGCGGACCTGCCTGTGACCTACCACCTCGGCTATTCCTGCACTATTAGTCTGTGGACTCGGGGGTCAGGTCGGGCCCCGGAGGTGGTCGGTGAGGTCCCGTGCCTTGGCTTGAGGGGGGCCCAGGGACTCACTCTCCTGGACTGGCGCGGGGGTGACTTGGCGCCTTGCCCAGTAACTCCTATCCCGCCTCTGTTCTCTGATATTCCGCGCCGCGCGGGCCAGTGGGCAGTTGTGGTGGATCGGTCGACCCACTTGGACCTCTGTGGATCTGCGGGGCCCCGACAGTGACAGACTTTAGTACTGGGGGACCGGTTCCTGGGCTAGCCGCTGCGGACGCCATGACGCGTGGCCATGCGGGTGGTGGCCACTCTAAGCAAGGGACGCTGGACAACTTCACTGAAGCCGGCTCGGCGTCCGGCGCTGCCAGGTCGCAGGCTCCGGCCCGGATAATGCGGTGTTATTGGCTGCTATATCACACAGTCCAGAGACATGTTGGATGCCAAGATTGGGGCGGTTGGGGCGGATGTCACGCTGCTCCGCCAAGATCTACGGAACGCAGTTTAGAGTATTACCAGTGCGGAAACCCGCATCTCCGAAGTGGAGGACAACGTCTCTGTACTAAAGAAAAAGATGGCGGCGATGGAGAAGCTACAGAAGGGCCTGGCCATGCGGGTGGAGGACGCGGAAGGGCGGGTGCGGCGGAACAACCTGCGCTTTTTTGGATTTCCGGAGGGATGTGAGGGGGACAACGTGGAACGCTTCTTGGCCCAATGGCTATAGGGTTGGCTCGGCCCGGACACTCTTTCCTGCTGCCTGGTGGTGGAGCGGGATCATCAGGCACTCATGCAGAAGCCCCCTGTGGGTTCGTGTCCGAGGCCCATCATCGCCAAGTTCTAAAATTACTCTGACCGGGACGCTATCCTGAAACACACGAGAGTGAAGGCCCCGCTCATGCTTGGCAACGCTACTATCCTCATCTTCCCCGACTAAACGAGGATGGTTCAGAAACAGAGGCAATCGTTTCTAGCAGCCAAGGCCCGTCCTCAAACTTCAATATGCCTTGCTCTATCCTGCGAGGCTGCGTGTCATCTACTAGTCCCGCACACTGTTCTTTAATTCCCCGGAGGAAGTGTTCCATTGGACAGACATGACAGTCAAGATCAGGGTCAATGCGCCCTTGGGAGGCAACTCTGACTCATCCTCGAGTGGGGTGGTCCGTGCCGGATTGAGAAGTCAACGGAGGCATTGTAGAAGATCCGAATCTGGCCATGTCTCTCGTGTGGGCTCCGCGTCTCCGCAGCCTAGTCCGGAGCAGGGGTTGCCGAGGGGAGTGAAATGAAGACTGTGACTTTCACATTGAACTCTATGATTGCTATCGGAGTGCTCGGTGCACTGTTTGGGCTGGACACCTACCCTGTAAGAGTGGGTGGGTAGGGGTGGCTATCCCCTAGTTATGTGGTATGTTCAGGGGATATATTGGAGGGGGTGGCTCTCAGTCCCCCGTTGGAGGCCAAGACGCGATGCGGCCGCAACAGGTGCTTCCATTTTGGGAGGTGCGGGGTGGGGGGTGGCGTGGGGGTGGGGGGGTTTCGGGGGGGAGACAGGTGTTGGGGTGGGGAGTGGCTTTAGTCGCGCTATATGTTGCTGTGGTCTTTACACTGGGATGTTTGCATTCTGGACCGTCGGGGCCGCCGCTGCCCATACAATGCCCCCTTTTACGATGTCGACTGTTCAGGATGGGGGCGGGTAGCCCCAGGCACACTGCGCTTTATGAGTTAGAATGTGCGGGGGGGTGTTAGATAAAGTCAAGCGGGGGGCAGTCCTTCGCTATGCCAAGCGGGCCGGGGTAGATGCTCTGCTGCTTCAGGAAAACCACCTATTAGATACAAAGGCGCTGTGCTTACAACGATTTGGGTACACACATGCTTACCACGCAGGTTTCACAAGGGGCTCCCGGGGGGTTGCTGTCCTTATACATCGCGCAGTTTCCTTCATACATAAACGGAGTTGGTCCGTCCCCCAGGGCAGGTACATCTTTGTCCAGGGAAGGGATGGGGGCGACAGGGTGACACTTGGTAGCATTTATGCCCCGCTGCCGTGCAGTGGTCCCTTGCCGAAAAGGTCATGTCCCTCTGGAATGTGATGCTTGACACCCTTGCCATAGTTGGGGGGGATTGGAATGATGTGAGGGACGTACAAATGGATCGGTGGCGTAGGGGGGCGACCGACACAGACATGGACGTGGAGGGACCCCCCACCAATTTCCGAGCCCTTGCCAGGGGCCTGGACTGGGTGGACGTCTGGAGGTATGGGCATTGCGCGTGCCGAGAGTGGACGTCTGGAGGTATGGGCATGGCGCGTGCCAAGAGTATACCTATTTTTCCTCGGTGCATGGTTCGTTCTTCAGGCTGGACTACTTATTTGTTCCCAGACGACTGGCGCAGAGAATCGTGTCTTCGGACATCCTGCCGAGGGCCCTTTCCGATCACTCACCTGTGGCTCTTACTTTTCATGTAGGCCCGGCCAGGCACCCATTCCGATGGCGCATGTCTAGATGGCACCTGCTACAGACTGACTATAGAGAACATATGACTCGGGAAATAGATCATTACTTGACGGCCAACCGTGACTTAGTTGACTCCTCGACGACCCTTTGGGAAGCCATGAAACCTACCCTACGTGGAGTGGACATCTCCTGGTGCGCGGCGGCCCAGGCGGAGAGGCGGTGGGATCTGGTGCGGCAGAAGACGGAGTTGGTAGTCTTGGAAAGTAGGAGCAGGGAGGAAGGTGGTAGATCTATAGGACGAATTTAGTCCTGGCTCAGCAGCAGTATGCAGCGATCCTACTTGATGAGGCACGAAAGGCCTGGTTGGCTACCCGTAGTCGGGTGTATCAGTGGGGGGACAAATCCTGTAGGATGCTCCACCGCCTGTGTCAGGGCGTTTTTCATGCCCAACCGTTGCTCCAATTATTGGACTCGGCGGAATCACTGGTTTCTGAGTCGACGGCTATCGCGGAGAGCTTTACCACATATTACGAGGGGCTGTACGCACCTCAGCAGTGCCTGTCGGCCGAGGTTGTTCAGCGGTTCATAGATGACCTCCCCCCGCGGTCGGTGCCTGACGAGGCGCGGGACTTATTGGACAAGCTGTTCACTGACGAGGAGTTGGGCACGGCCTTGGATGAACTCAACCCCGGGAAGGCGCCGGGCCCCAATGGTTTCCCTTGTGAATTTTTAAAGAGATTTCATGTGCAGCTGGGCCCCCGGCTGCGTCCGGTAATTTAGGAGGCACGGGACTGGAGGCATGCCGAGGTTGCGGTCTTTCTGAAGCCGGGCCGACCCCCGGAGAGCCACGCGTCCTGCCGCCTCATATCGCTACTTAATACGGAGGCCAAGATCTTGACCAAAGCCCTGGCTAACCGGCTTAAGCCTTATATTGTTGCAGACCTGGTACACCCGGACCAGGCAGGCTTCATGCCCCGGAGGGCGACCCGGCACAATATAAGGCGGGCCCAGGTGGCGATCTCTGCCTGTAGGTGTTAAGGTGATCCGGCTGCATTATTCTTAGTGGATATGGATCGTGCCTTTGATGCCTTGAGCTGGACATACTTGTTAGCCCTGTTACGGCGCCTCAACTTGGGTCCTCGCTTTCTGGCCCTACATACAGCTGTTATACACAGGTCTTACTAGGTCGGTGCGTGTTGGGGGGGCGATTTCTCGGCCTTTTCCGTTTCAGAGGGGTACGCGACAGGCGTGTCCCCTCTCCCCGTATCTGTTTGCGCTGGCTATGGAGCCCTTGGCTGCGTGGGTGCGTATTGACGCCCAGCTCAAGGGTTTTCGGTGGTCCCCCGGCCTTACTGATAAGATAGCGTTATATGCAGATGATGTGCTGTTCTTCCTCACGCACCTGGATCGGTCTGGGCCATGGCTGCTGCGCATCCTGCAGATTTTCGGGGAATCTTCTGGCCTGTATGTGAACCCGGGTAAGTCCACCTTGTGGGTCCTGGGCGACGGACAGATGGTTGGCGGATGGGCGGCGGACTTACAGTTGGCTGCCGGGGGGATGAAGTACCTGGGAGTCTATTTGTCCGCGAGTGCGGGAGTCTCCCGAGCTCGCAACCTCACTCTGGTCTGGGATCGCACACGGGCGGACCTGAAGGTGTGGTCTCGTATGCCATTATCTATCTATGGGAGATCGGCCATATTCAAAATGGTGGCACTCCCGCGGCTTGTATACCAACTGCAGAACGAATATGCTACTTACCAGTATGCATCTGTTCTTGGCATGTAGGGCTGCTGACATTCATATATGTGCATAGATCGCCGCCTAGTGTTGGGTCCGGATGATTGCACATTGTTGTCCTGGAAGAGTCTTCGAAGTATCACAAGATAGGTGGCTCCTCCCCTGGACTACAGTGCGCATGGGCATCGACTCCATCCCCAGATTGTTTTTAGCCATTGTGGCCAAGATGGAGTGAAACTCAGTGAATGATGACCATGTTATGAGTATATATGTGAATACTGCAGCTGCTACAGGCGCCGGGGAGGAGGGCGGGCGATATGAATGTCAGCAGCCCTACATGCCAAAAACAGATGCATACTGGTAAGTAGCATATTCGGTTGGAGGCATGTGGGCTGCTGAATTCATATCTGTGCATAGAATACATAGCAGTCCCTCCATTAGCGGCGGCCGCCCGTGCCAGCTGTAGCAGTTTGGAAAAGTGTTTTGAGAACAGCCTGCCCTACAGCTGCCTGCTGTTTGGAGTGCACATCAACACAGTAATGCTTAGTAAATGTGTGTGTGGTAGACCATGTGGCTGCTCTACATATGTCCTCTAAAGGAATGTTTCCAAGGAATGCCATAGACGCCCCCAACTTTCTGGTGGAGTGGGCTCTTGGTGGAATGCTAAGAGTGCGTTTTGCTTTTACGTAGCAGATCTGGATACATTTAACGATCCACCTAGCAATACCAGCCTTGGAAATAGGGTTACCTTTGTGGTGTGGCGCAAAGGCGACAAAGAGTTGCTTAGTTTTTCTAAAATCCTTGGTCCTATCAATGTAATACATTAGGGCCCGTTTAACGTCAAGGGTATGGAGCATCCGCTCCGCCAGTGACTCAGGATTTTGAAAGAAAACAGGTAATTCGATTGTTTGGTTGATGTGGAACTGAGACACAACCTTGGGCCGAAACTTAGGGTTAGTGCGAAGCACCACCCTGTTGGAATGAATTTGGATAAATGGCTCTTGGATTGTGAGGGCCTGCAATTCACTAACCCTCCGTAGCGATGTAATGGCTATGAGGAAAGCCACTTTCCATGTCAAAAACTGAATCTCGCAGGAAAGCAGTGGTTCAAATGGAGGACCCATCAGCCTGGTAAGGACCACATTGAGGTTCCACTCAGGAGCTGGTGGAGTCCGTGGCGGAATGACTCGTTTGAGGCCTTCCAGAAAAGCCTTGATGGCAGGCACCCTGAAGAGGGAGAGGTGCTGCCTATTTTGGAGATAAGCGGCCATTGCAGACAGATGAATGCGAATGGAAGCATAGGCTAGATTAAACTTGTACAGATGGAAAAGGTAACAGATGATGTTCTGAATGGAAGCATCCAGCGGGTTAATGTTGTGGTCTGCACAATAAATGACAAACCGCTTCCATTTTGCCGCATAGCAGGCTCTAGTAGTGGGCTTCCTCGCCTCCCGAATGATGTCCATACAGTCGGAAGGTAAGTGCAGGTAGCCAAACTCTAGGACTTCAGGAGCCAGATCGCCAGGTTGAGCTGTTGCGGATCTGGGTGCTTAATGTCGCCATGGCTCTGCGTCAGAAGGCTGGGTGTGAGATGTAGCCTTTGATGCGGTACCACGGACAGTTCTAGAAACGTGGTGTACCATGGTTGGCGAGCCCACGTTGGAGCAACCAGGATGAGAGTCATCGAGTGCTGCCTGAGTTTGCGTGCCACCAGCGGAATCAGAGGTGCTGGGGGAAAAGCGTACGCAAATTTGCCTGACCAGTTCATCCATATCGCATTGCCCTGCGACAGTGGGTGTGGAAACCTGGCGGCGAAGCTTTGGCATTTTGCGTTCTCCCTTGTGGCGAACAGGTCTATCTCTGGATGACCCCACCTTTGGAAGTACGGCCGGAGTACTGATGGATGTATCTCCCACTCGTGCATCTGGTGGCTGTGCCTGCTGAGCAGGTCCGCCATCTGATTGTCTTTGCCCGGGAGATGCTCTGCCATGAGGAAGATGTTCCTCTGAATGGCCCACTTCCACATGCTCTGAGCCAGATGAGACAGCTGCAGAGAGTGTGTGCCTCCCTGCTTTTGAATGTAGTACATTGCCGTCATGTTGTCCGTCCGAATCAACACGACCTTGTTGCATAGATGTACTTTGAATGCTTTCAATGCCATGAAGATCGCCATCAGTTCTAGAACATTGATGTGCATCTTCCCCTGTTGCTGCGTCCATAGTCCCTGCAGAGTGTATTGGAGTACATGCGCTCCCCATCCCTGGAAAGAAGCGTCCGTTGTCAGGATAATCTGTGGCACAGGCTCCTGGAACGGTCGGCCCTTGCAAAGGTTTCGTGGATTCCACCAATGCAGAGAGTTGTATGCCCGACCGCTCACCAACACTAGGTCTTTCAACTGGTTGTGAGCCTGAGTCCACTGACTTGCTAAGCACTCCTGAAGCGGACGCATATGTAGTCTGGCGTGCGGGACAATGGAGATGCAGGAGGCCATCATGCCTATCAACTGCATGAACACTCTTGCTGGAAGCGAGTGTTGAGGTCTGAATTTTTAGATCAGCGACTGAATGCTGCTGACTCTCACTGAATTTGGCTGGGCTGTGGCCGCCAGAGTGTCTATGGTCGCGCCCAGATACTGCCGTATATGGGCGGGCTGGAGGTGGGACTTTGGGTAATTCAGTGAGAATCCCAGATTGTGCAGGAGGTGAGTGGTGTGGGACACGTGGTCGGCACACTGCTGGGCTGACTTCGATTGGATGAGCCAGTCGTCCAGATAGGGATAGACGTGGATGTTGTGACGTCGCAGATGTGCCGCCACCGTCGCCAGGCACTTTGTGAATACCCTGGGTGCCGTGGTGACCCCGAAAGGCAAAACCTTGAACTGGTAGTGCTGGTTTTGGATGGTGAACCTGAGGTACTTTCTGTGTGAAGGATGTAGCGGAATGTGGAAGTACGCATCCTTCACGTCCAAAGTTGCCAGAAAGTCCCCCTGTCGTAGCAGTGGGAGAACCTGCTGCAATGTTAGCATGTGGAAATGCTCGGACAGGATGTAGAAGTTGAGGGGCCTGAGATCCAGGATGGGCCTGAGGGATCCGTCCTTTTTTGGAATCAGGAAGTACAGGGAGTAAACTCCCGTGCCTCTTTCCTGGATGGGCACGAGCTCTATTGCCCCTTTTTGCAGCATGACTGTGACCTCCTGCTGCAATAAGTGCAAGTGTTCGCCTGACATAGGACGGTTCCTTGGGGGTATGTTGGGTGGAGTGGATGTGAGCTCCAGACAATAACCAAATTGGATAAGCTTTCTGACCCACCTGTCCATGGTGATGGACTTCCACACAGGCAGGAACTGCTGGAGTCTCCCCCCGACCGGTGTTGTGTGGTCGGTGGGCAGTGACAATGCGTCACTGTTTGTTGGCGGTAGAGGACCTGGAGCTGTTGTTGCCACGTCCTCTGCCTTTGGCGCTGTTGCCCCGGTATCCACCTCGACTCTTGTTGGCATAAGTAGTCTGGGTGGTGCCTTTGTAGAACTGCGCGGACTGCGAAAGTTGACCCCTTGAGGTGCCTCTGGTATTGGAGCGACGAAAGGACCCACTCCGAAACTGCTGGGACTGCAAGGCATCCATGGATTTTGCAGTGTCGGTGTCTTTCTTCATTTTCTCAAGGGTGGTATCAACCTCAGGGCCAAACAGGTGATCTGGGTTGACCGTTTGGTTCAAGATGGTGGTTTGAATGTCCGGCTTGATCCCAGATATTCTTAGCCAGGCATGTCTGCGAAGCATAACGCTAGTGTTAATGGCGCGTGCGGCGGTGTCAGCCGCGTCTAGAGCGCACTTTATGGAAGCGTTGGAGATCAGCTTCCCCTCCTGTATTAGCATCTCAGCCCCTTCCTTATATTGATCGGGGAGGTGTTGCAAAAGGGTCTCTAGGGTATCGTATTGTGCCCTGTCATAGCGCGCCAGGAGCGCCTATGTGTTTGAGATGCGCCATATGTTGGCTGCCTGCGCTGCTACTCTCTTCCCTGAAGCTTCAAAGACCTTCGATTCTTTGTCTGGGGGAGGAGCATCACCCGTAGTCTGCGAGTTGGCCCTCTTCCGGGCATTGGATACAACCAGGGAGTCCAGAGGCAACTGTCCCCTAATATAAGTTGGATCTGTAGGCGCTGCCTTATACTTCTTGTCGATCCTTGGGTTGATGACTCTCGCCCTGGTGGGCTCTTTGTAGACTTCAGCAGCGTGCTTTAAAACACCGTTCAGCATTGGCAGAGTTTTCACAGTCTTTTCAGAGACAGAAAAGGTGTCAAAGAGGAAGTCTAGGTCCACAGGGTCAGCATGCAGCTGGACGTTATGATTGGCTGCTGCCCGCTCAATGAGGGCATTGAAGGCCGCAGAGTCTTCAGTGGGCGAAGTTTTAGCGGAGAAGAGCTGAGGGTCCTGCCCAGAATGTGGGTCCCCAGGCTCACCAGCACTAGACCAGGGCTCTGCCACATCCTCTGGGTCTGTGTAGACAGGATAGCTATATTCATCTTCGTCATCGCCCTCACCAGCGTCTACATCGGAGTGAGTGGGCGAGACTTCGTGAGCTTGTGGTGAAATGGGCTCCACCAAGTCTGGAGTACCAGCTGAGTTCATCTTCCGCTTTAGTGGGATCTTGTACGACTCCAATTGGGGCTCCGGGGTGATTTTCCTATTAAGGAGGGAAAGCCTGCCCGTTTCGGCGTCGATGAAATGTTCTTGACGCTCCTCTTCTGAAAGTTGTCGAGGCAGCGGGCCATGGACCACCATCGATGCCTTCGACGTCGAAGAGACCTTCTCGGGCACGCCGCCCCCCGGTTTAGCAGCGAAAGCCATCGGCGCCGTCTTAGGCGGCAAGGTAAAAAGGATCGGCACGGGCGCCTTCGCCGGCTTCTCCAGAGGCTTGGCCGGCGGAGGGTCCTTCGGCTCGACTGCTGCGGCGCCGTCCCTTATGCGTTGCAGGGACTCAGCGACCTTCTTCGTGAACACGGCAGATGGACGTGCCGGTTCGACGGACTCCTTAGAGGTCGGTTTCGGAGTGGATTCCTTCGAGGTCCCCTTCAGAGCCGACACACTTGGCGCAGCCCCCTTGGCCTTGTCCTGTGGAAGCAGGGCAGAGAGGGCCTTCGGGTCGTTGGGCCGCTTCTTCGGGTCGGTAAGAGACCTCTTGGGGTCGTCGACCGTTTTCTTGTGATCGAGTCGACCCTTGCCGGCGTCGACTGTCTTTGGCGCCGATGCGGCCGTGTCCGACCCCTTTACTTTCGGCTTTGACGTAGCAGCCTTCGGGTCGGCCATTTTGACGTGTATCTTCGGCTCGACGGCCATCTTAGGTTTCTTCGGCACCGAGGCCTCCGAAGTCTTCGATCCGACCAATGCAATGCGGACTTTCGGTTTCGATATCTGTGGCGTCGAGACCGTAGATTGCACTTTCGGTTTCTGTTTCACCGGGAGTGAATCGGTACCAATGTCCGTGGCCGGGCCAGCAGGCGGGCCGAGGAACTCACATCAAGGTCTTGGGAAGGCCCGAAGGCGATCCCTCGACCTGAGCCTTATTGATCGGAACATCCCCAGAGTCAGTTTGAGGAAGCTCCTCGTCCGAGCTATCCTCCATGGCCCCAAGGGCCCCGTTGTCGTCTCCTACCTCCTCGACGACTTCACCGAAATCTTCGGCCTCAGCGTCGTAGTCGTCCTCGACCTCCGACGCGGGGTTAGATTCTGAGATGTCCTGGATATCTTCATCCTCGACCTCCCCAGCATCGAAAATGTCCGTAGGCGCCAGTGCAGATTGCTGGGCCCCAGGCTCGCAGCTCGACGGAGCTTGAGCGTCTTCTTGGACCAGAATCTCGAACAGGCCATACACTTGGCCTCGTCGTGGTCCGGCAATAGGCACTTGTTGCACACCGGATGGACGTCGATGTGTGGGTACTTCGAGTAACACACCGGACATCTTTTGAATGGACTTCGGTCCATGATGGTCGATGAGTCTGGAGCGTCGACTAGGCCCTCCGCGCCGAAAGCACGCGGAAGTACAGAGCTCGGCTCGGAGCCAAGGAAAAGTTGCAAAGCCGAACGCAAGACAATACCGACGCAAGGCTAAAGACCTTTTGGTCTCAAAGTCAAGTTAAGTTAATTCTTATCGATTCCGACAAGAGGGAACTAAAGACATCCGAACCCAATGGCGTAAAAAAACAATCTGGGGATGGAGTCGATGCCCATGCGCACTGTAGTCCAGGGGAGGAGCCACCTATCTCGTGATACTTCGAAGACTCTTCCAGGACAACAATGTGCAATCAGGGGTTAGAGGCGGCAGACCCGGAAGCTGAGATCGGCCCTGGACCAGGGTTCAATTCCCCGCCTCGGCGGGTCTTGGGCTCAAAAATTCCACGGACTCGATAATTCTCGCTCCGGTGCCTTCTCGACTCACGGGTTCACACTCTGCGACTCTGGGCAATAGCTTGCTTAATCTCCACAACGGCCCCTCGCGGCGGGATGCCTGGCTTTCACCTTGTGGATACCCTGCCGGGGTTATCTCACAGGGGAATCCCAGGACGGGTTCCCTAAGCAAGCGCCGGGAAACCCTTTGTGGGTAGCTGTGCGCTATATAAGCTCAAATACATTTACATTTACATTTACACACTAGGCGGCGATCTATGCAGAGATATGAATTCAGCAGCCCACATGCCTCGAACCCATCCATATCCTATTCCACCCCGCTGGTTTCAGCAGGTCAACTGGGCGCTGGGTGGGTTTCTGTGGGAGGGGGGGACCATAAGGGTGGCACTCCGGAGATGCTCCCTGTCCACGTATGCAGGTGGCCTTGCCACATCCGATATCCTCTCATACTACCAGGTAGGGCATCTCTTGGTCCTTAATGACTGGTGGTACAGCGACAGGGGCGATCCAGCCTATGCGGTGGAGCGTCACCTGATGGGCTCGTCATCTGTCCACACGCTACTTTACTCTGCACCGCTCCGGCGGGATCTTCCTTCTGCCACGCAGGTGGTCTTCTCTATCTGGCGGCAGGCGCTAAGCAGGATGAAATGGTGGAATGTCCTCACTCGGGAGACCCCTCTTTGGTGCAACGGCCGCTTGAACCACTTGGAGACCCTTAGGGGTTTTGGTGGGTGGGATGCCATAGGTATCTCCTCTCTGGGAGATCTCATGTTGGGTGCTACATTGAAGTCTTTCCGGGACCTGCAGACTGAATTTGGGAAGCCCAGTTCTCAATTCTTTTGATTCGTCCAATTCCGACATGCTTTGACACCATATTTGACGGACATTGACTCTCTCCCAGACTTTAGCCCACATGAGGCCATACTGTTAATGGGGGAACTTCCAGAGCTGCGGGCAGCGTGGGTGGGGGACGTGGGGGAGTTGGAGGAGGAAGACTTGATGGACGCCCTGGCGAGTCCTAGGGGGGGCGGCAATTTCCACACGCCTGAGACTCATATAATTCAAATATCTCCACCGCACGAACTTCACTAGGGAGCGTCTATGGAAGGCAGGTATGATAAGTTCTCCGGACTGCGTGCGCTGCGGGTCAGAGGTTGGCACACTTTTACACACCACATGGGGTTGTTGCGGGTTGCATAGGTTCTGGACCGGGGTCTTCCGCTGTCTCTCAGAGGTATTGGCGTGGGAGCTGCCTAGGGATCCGAAATTGGCACTACTGCATGTTATGGAGGGGGTAGGGGGGGATCGCTACAAACGTCACTTGTTGCTGCTTGGTCCAACCCTGGCTAAATGTGATATTGCTCAAGCCTGGAAGGCACCCTTGGCTCCGCCCCTGGCTGCTTGGAAGAATGGCATGGACTTTTGTATGGGGCTGTAGCAGCCCATCTTCCTGGCCAGAGGGTGCTCCCGTAAGCACTTTCGAATTTGGAAACGATGGGCTGACTGTAGGGGGCTGGACTTGGACCCTCCTCCGGAGAGTGATTTCCCGCTGGCACTTTTACTGTAGGGGGTGTTTGGAGTACGTCAATAGCGCTCTGATGGAACTGGTGTGTAATCAATGTATATATTACTGCATATAAGTGGCCTAGAGTGCAATAAATGCAAAATGTGCAAACTAAGCATAGTATAATTCCCAATAATGCTACAGTGATACAAACAGCCTCGTAATTGCCTATTTCTAAAGTCCAGAAAGTGTGATAGGTGCATAATGTGCAAACTAAGCATAGTATAATTACCAATAATGCAATAATGATACAAACGGCATCGTAATTGACTTTTGCATGTTCTGTTAGCCGTGCCACATTTAAATGTGCAAAATACAGGATTATTAGGTCAAAGCATCCCATAAAGACGATGTAGCAAATGTGCAAAAACAGCATTACTGTGCAAATAGCGTAGTTCTCAAGCAGCTATACAAATTATGTCGACAGTACAGATTATGCGAGTATTGCACAAACCTGACCGGCCTCAGCCTATGGTAATTGTGCAAAACTAGTATTAAAGTGCAAAGACACGCAGTTTATCATTGTCAAAATGTACAGAGAGCATAAAGGCGCATCTCGCGCACATCTTAGAGCAATATAGTAAATGAAGTCAACATGCGTTAAAGTGAATTAAGTGCCTTAAAGTGCGGTGCTCAATCCCAAAAGCACTATTAAGAAAAAATTATGCCTCAGTGAGATAAATTCTCCTTTTGAGCATTATTCGCCATACTACTACCATTGAGACTTTTACTATGAACTCTCCTTTTTTCGCCTGCTTCACCCCCTTCACTTTTCCTCCTCCTCACCCCCCTAAAAGGAACGGAAACCCCCGCTGTCCCACTCCCGTTCCCTCCTTATTTTTCTTCTTTTTGGATGCCATCTTGTTGCATCCTTTTGCGCTTCCTGATTCACCTTACATCTGCCCATCGGGAAAAAAAAAGAAAACCTCCTGCTTTTTTGATTTCTGAACTTTTCTCGACGTTTGACTAGTTCTGATTTACTTATGTATTAAGCCCTTCCAAGAGTGTCTATGCTTCTTGTGTATCCGTACAGATAAAAAAAATTCCTTTAGCTATTACTTTTAATTTAGACTGTTGGAGAATCATCGCTTGCGCACCGCTGGCCTTGAAAGAGTCCATCATTTTGACAAAGTCCTTCCGTCTATGAGTCGAGGCTGCTGACATATCTGAGAAGATGCTAAAGTTCTTTACTTCATCTGTGTTAAAGGTTCTTCTAGAGATTGCCATACTCAGAATTCTCTCTTTAATCCTGCAGTTTGAAAAATTCATTAAGATTGTTCGCGGATACTTAAGATTGGCAGGTTTATGTGCAGGTACCCTGTGTGCTCTTATGATTGTTAGGTCACCTTGTAGCTCAGGTATCGCCTTTTTCAAGAGAGCCTCGGTCCATTTCACCACCTTTACGCCCTCCAGCCCTTCCGAGACTCCTACGAGGCGTAGATTGGACCTTAAATTGTAATTTTCTAAGTCTTGTAGTTTTGACTCCAACTGAGACTTATTTTTATTCAGCACAGAGATCCTTCTGCATGGAAGTGACAGTATCTTCCCATGTTGAGACCCGAGCTTTGGTATTTGTAACCCTTCTGGGGAGGTTACCTAGATTTTCCTCCATCTTGGTCAGTCTGCTATGTAGTTGCGATATCTCAAGTGCCTGCGAAGATTTAAGATCTCTTATTTCTTGAAGGATAGTTATTAACATTTCTTGTATTGAAACATCTTTTGGCTCAGATAATTCAGACAGGGTACTTAACTTGTTGGATAAATTCTCTACCTCATCTATCTTCTGCGGCGACTGTTGTGAAATCTGAGTCTCTTGAGGCTCCGGGCATATCGACCGGACAGAGGAAGGTGCATTTGAGGGAGTAACTGTATTCTCTTCTATAATATCTGTCTGTTCTGCAGATTTTGATGTTCCATTTGGCTTTGGTTGAGGCTTTGGTTGGGGCTGGAGCTGTGGCTGTTCGACTTGAGGTAACGGGGGTAGGTGTCGGTAGATAATGCCTCCTGATGATGCACTTTCTGTGCGTCCCGCACATCATTCTCCATTGCTCGCTCTTTCGGCTCTCAGCTCCTCCCGGTTCAATTGAGGGGTGCTTGTGCGTCTGCCCCGTGAAGCCAGCGGTTTACTGAAGAGGGGGTATTGTTTGGAGCTTAACTGATTGTCTTCCCCCTTATTCAGGGCACCTCCTGCTTCATACTCTCCATGTCCTTCACATCCATCGCCTACAGCGAGCATGCTTAGCTCTGCCGACAGTTCAGATAGTGTTTCTGCCTCTTCATCGTCCTCCACCTCATCCTCTTCCAGGGATTTTGCAGAGGTGTTATGTCTACTCTTCTCCGCTAGTGCCAGTACTCTATTTTTCAAATCAGTCCTTTGCTGCGCGTTTCTTCTTCCTTTCCTGGCCCCCTTAGATACAAGTACGGGTGCTGTTGGTGACTGGCCCGTTTTTTGGAATTCCTTTGCTACCCCGGCCTTGGCCTGTTTACTTTTCACTTTCGTTGACATTCCTAGTGGAAGGAAGAGCAGCTGCCAGTCAGAAACGTCGAAGAAAACCCCCCAGTAAGAGCACTGGCAATAGCACTAGCCCTAGCACTAGCTGATCAGCTGACCAATATATAAATGCACCAGGTACGTCAGACTCGCCTTGTACAGAACAGATCAGTGCTTCAGTCCCTTTAGGAGCCTTTTAGTGGCCCTTTAACAGTTCTATGGCCCCAACTGCCACTGTAATATATATTAGAATTAGGAACCCTTTTTTAAATCAGTTTTATGCACCTTCCTTAGTGATTTTAGCGCTTTCTCAAAAGTCTTAGGATTATGATCTCCTCCTTACCATGCCTTCTGATATCCACAGAGAATTTTTCTCTCCCTGGTAATCCAGCAGGCGGGTGCTCTACGCTTGTGTTTGTGATGTTCTCTGCGCCCACGCCTGAAAACACGCTGCAGAGCCTGCAAAGCCCTTCTCTCGGATGGACCGTGGGCTATGAGCTTTTCGGTCGTCTTCTCCACCTGTCCGTGCTCCCGCTCTAGGCTCTTCAAGAGAGGAACATGAGCATGGGGTATGGCGAGGCAGGGCAGGCAAAAGCAGGCTCAGCACAGGCACCCCTCACAGCGAGCAGGCTCAGCACGGGCGCCACTCCAACGCGCCGACAGAAAGCAAAAAGCAGGCTCAATGCGGGCGCCACTCCACCGCACTGAAAAGAAACCCCGCGGCCGCCCAAGAATCGACCACGGGATAGCGGGACAGCGAGATAGCGGCAGACCTCCGGTTGTCCGAGAGCCAGGACCAGCGCCGACATTCACCGCATTCACCGCTCGTAATCAGCGGTCGGTCAGCAGGCAGCGTTCAGTGCTGGGCGGCCATTAGCAGGCAGGGCGGGGCTTGGCGAAACGGGAAGCGCATTGGCAACGTGCGTGGGATCACATTAGCCACGTCCGTGTATGTTATTGTTAAGGGGGGGGGGGGTTCCCCTTTTGTTTGGTTGTATCCAAAGGGAATGATGGACGGAGTGTTTAACATTGCTAGCACTCACCCCAAGTCAACTGATCTAGGTTTAATCCATCATCATTCTTTAGCTCACTCCTGTCCCAGGATGCTTGTTTCCAGTCCACGGAAGACATGGCTTGGCAGTTCGGGCTGGACTGTTCCCATGAGGCACAGGGTCAGACTCATTTGCATATGGCCATGTCTGAACTGAGTGGTGGAGTGAGCTAATGAATGATGATGGATTAAACCCAGATCAGTTTACTGGGGGTGAGTGCTTGCAATGTTCAACACTACGTCCATCGTCCCCTTTGGCTTTGCTTTGTTCGCCCTATGTTGGCAGGGTATGCCCAGATGTGGATCCCTTGCTTACATTGCCACAGGATTCAAACTAGCCTGGCTGATGACGGCTGATTAGCCAGAAACCTGTCCCAGGATGCTTGTTTCCGGTCCAGGGAAGACATGGCTTGGCAGTTTCGGGCTGGACTGTTCCCGTGAGGCACAGAGTCAGACTCATTTGCATATGGCCATGTCTGAACTGGGGTGGTGGAGTGAGCTAAAGAATGGTGATGGATTAAACCCAGATCAGTTGACTGGGGGTGAGTGTTTGATTTGCTCTAACGCTCCGTCCATCATCCCCTTTGGTATCGCTTTGTTCCACCTAAGTTGGCAGGGTATGCCTACATGTGGGTCCCTTGCTCACGTTGCCACCGGATTCAAGATAGCCTGGCTGATGAGGGTTTTGAACTTGAAACCGGTCCCAGGATGCTTGTTTCCGTCCAGGGAAGACATGGCTTGGCAGTTCGGGCTGGACTGTTCTCATGAGCCACAGGGTCAGACGGATTTGCATATGGCCATTTCTGAACTGGGGTGGTGGAGTGAGCTAAAGAATAGTGATGGATTAAACCCAGATCAGTTGACTGGGGGTGAGTGTTTGATTTGCTCGAACGCTCCGTCCATCAACCCCTTTGGTATATCTAACCTGTCCACCAAAATCTAAATCAGGTCCCAAGTGTAAAAAAAAGAAAAATCAATGAGCTAGCCTTTTCAATCTAGGCACACAGGATTTGGAACGCTGCCCCAATGATGCTCCAATTTACAAAAGAGTTAAAGACTCACCTCAATAAAGAAGACTACATCACAATGCATTAACTATCCATAATCCAATTTCCTCTCCCATCACTCATTGACTTTATGCTGATCTTTACCACTGTTTAGATCTCTTCTGCCTTTTTGGCTAGGTTGGCACTATAGCAATACCATACATCTGAGTTTGCACTACGTTCTGAAGGGCACTGTGGTAAGGACCAACTTTGCTGCTGGACTGACCAGGTCTGCAGACAGTGCTGAAATACCTAGGTTTGCAAATGCCTTTGCTTCCTGTATTTCTAGGTCTGCAGAAAATTACTATGAGCCAAAATATGTAGAAAATCCTGAAGGTTCTAGGTCTGCAGATTGACTTGCTTTACTTAGGAACCAGGCCTGCAGAGATTATCATACGGTCAGGTTTGCAGACAATATTGAAGAGTCAACATATGCAGAAGTACTTATATCTGCTACCATAAAAAAAGAACATTTCTTTATGTAAAAACTTACTCTACAGCTTTGCCTTAAAGATGGTGAACATGCCCCAACCATTTAAATCATCAGCCCACGACTGTCACCTCCTTTGCATACCTTGTTCTCTCCTCTGTGATGCAAGCAGCATTGTAAAATCCCATGGAGGCAAAACCTTTGTGAAAAAAGTTCTCCTGGGAAAAAGAAATTAGAAAAACAGAACACAGACAAAGTTTGAATCATTCTGATATTCCTACTTTCTATTTAGATGCTAGTACATCTACAAACGTCAAGACAACTGCACACGCATCAGGGGTAAACTATTTAATGTTTTTACCAGAAAATACAATAGTACCTTAAAATATATATACTCACACACATACATTTGTGGTTTTAATTACAACAATAGACCAGTAAGCACATTGAATCGATTGTTCACCAAATTAATACATTTTAAAAATGCCAATTTTCATTTAAATATTAAAAAATAACTTGGGCCACATATGAATAACATTCCACTTAACCTACATACCACTCTCAATTATGATTAATTTTAAACAAAATTAATATTTCTCAGCTCCTTTCAAAACCAACCAGTATTAAAGGGAACTTTATGGGCATCAAACAGTATTCATAGAATAAAAAATCAAAATTATGTGGTGAAACACTGCTTTTCAGTATACGTTTAATATTTTTCAGAATTCACAATCTCCAAGTGTAAACTTTAACTACAAAAAAAAACAGTAAGTCCAGCACTGTATGTGGTCAACACTGGTATTGCAATACCCTTCCGTGAAAAATAATGGAGGTAGGGATTTAAAATAAAACCCTGTCGGAAATAATGTTAAATTAAATAATTTAAAATAGTTAAAAATATAACTAAATATAAACTGTTATACATACAAATAGTACATCTTTTTTCATTATAAAATATGTTAACCTATTTTGAATATTAAAAACACTGTAACCAATTTTATTTTACAAAATATTTTAATTAATGTTAAATATTTCTACAAAACAGTTTCAAGGATTAATGCACACTAAACTTAAGAAACAATCATAAGTTAATTTAAC
Source organism: Lissotriton vulgaris (assembly GCF_964263255.1). NCBI lineage: Eukaryota > Metazoa > Chordata > Amphibia > Caudata > Salamandridae > Lissotriton > Lissotriton vulgaris. Next base: position 356,310,406 of record NC_141699.1, read on the forward strand.
ATATTTCTATTAACTAAAGATATAATTTAAAATTAATTTTATAGGATTGTAGCTTTTTTTTCGTTCTACATCTAAAATTCCTGTTACAATTAATATACAATAATATTTAAGATATTTTTTTGTAGATTTATTTTCGAGTTATGTACACTTATTTTCCTTTATATTTTACCATGCAGCGATCTACTCCCGACTGTAAAGTCCCCTTAAGGTAAAGTATAGGGAAAATTTACAAAAGTAATTTAGCCTGAAAATAAATATAAAATATATATGTTATGTTACATATTAATGTAAATTCAGTTTATGTACTCACTTTAAGTGAATACAAAATTAAAATAAATGCTATAACACAAATTACTTATACAACACAAATTGAACAAATGGAAATACATTACAATAAAATTATTTTTCTAAAGTTAAAATATACAAGATCTCACCTAAAGAAAAATACATGTTTTAATGTGATCTATTAATGATTAAAATTGACGTATAGAGTTAATCAAAATCAATTATTTTTAATAAATGTTTTGTTGCAAAATTTCTTTTTTTTAAATTGTTTTGAGCATCATTTTAACTTTATGGTCACAATTTACTAAGTACATGCATCATAGCATTTGTTCAAGTGCAACAGTTTAGTACAATGTCAGCTTTTCTCGAGCAACAGACAATTTATTAATTCTATCGCTCATTTTTAATGCCACTGTTATGTGTTCTAGGCCAGGCAGATTAACATCATGATTCATGATGTACATTTAAAAGGTGCATGTACATATGTATAATATTAACAGATGTTTACTCTGGGTTTTGTTGTGCGGTCCGTGGGTCTTGCTCACTCAAATACTCCCTCAGGGGTTGCCATATATCTTTTGGCCGGGATGTAGGGGTTGTAATTCTGCTAACAGCTTGCTAGTGATGGCACAATAGATCATACTATTTATTAATCCAGCCCCTTACCATGGGTTCCCTTTTGCTGCCCCATTGTATAGCTATTTGTCGCTTTGTCTGGCTCATCGCTATTGCTATAAATCTACGCATGATTTTAGCAATGTTATCAACACATGCCAGTAGTGCTCCGAGTGGAGTTTGTTCCAAGTGCAGCGCAGTAATGCGCTGCAAGTGGCTAAATATTTCATGCCAATATGAAGCAATCTTTATACATGCCCATGTCATATGTGTGAAAGTGGCCGCACGCATGTTGCATTTGGGGCAGTGTGCAAACCGATTATTGTCTATTCGGGCCAATCTGCTGTGGCGTAAGGTATGCTGTTCTCAAGAATTTAAAATGAATTAGTTTATGCCTTTAGTTACATGAAACTAACTTCGTTTGAGTACAGCAGCTTTTCCAAATTTTATCGGTGAGGGGCCGCCTTAAATCTGCTTCCCAGACTTCTCTCACCTTAGTATCTTGTGGTGGTAAGAGCGCCAAACTAGCTTTATACAATCTGGAAATTATATGTTCTCCACTGTTGTCCTCAATTATAAGTGTAAGCGGGGTAAATTCCTTTGGTTCATTGGGATATGTTGATATGGTATCCCTCGGTGCGGCTTGCATACGGGTCAGTATAAACTGATCCATAAAAGATATTTTGAAACCGGTGGTCCTCTGTATGGGAAAAGGCATGCACGTTGGGGAATAAATCACAGATTTTGTATATTTCCAATCACCGGAGGGTACACTGAGTTAATGGATCCAATGTGGGGGGTAGCAATTATTGGAAGTCTTGGGGATTATAATGTTGCACCCCCTGTTCTCTTAAGCAATCTCACCCACTCCCAACAAGTGGTTTATAGGGTATGGACATTTTGAGTGTCTTGTGTCAGAATCAGCGGGAGGTTGTCGGACTGCTTTTTCACATATAGTACTGTATCATCCGCATATAGGATTATTAGCAGTGGGCCATTCTTGAATTGTAGTCCTCTATGCATATGATCCTTTTGCAAGTATCTCACCAGTGGGTCCATTGCAATTATACACTATAATGGTGATAGTGGGCATCCCTGTCTAGTGCCACAGGATATAAAAAAAGGCTCTGTCACTGCATTATTTCTTAATTAAAAATTGGTTATTAAAATATTTTAAACTAACATGTGTCTTTTTTATATTTGTTAATATCAATTTATATTTGTCTATATGTTTTGATATTTCAATTCATTTTAAATGATTTCCTATTGGGTTTTATTTCCCAACCTTCAATATTTTTTATGAGAGGATGTTGTAGTGCCAGTGATTGGCCTAGTTTAGTGTTGGGTTTACTACTGTATTTTTTAGCAGTAACTTACACTCAGTTTGTGGATATCCAAAAGTAGCAAACTTACTAAACAAATGTAAACATACTCTAAAGTTTAAGTTGCCTTTGTGAATCAGGTCAGCAGTGTTTATTCTGGTTGCTTTGTCATTTTATATCCAGAAAAATTAAACATCATGTGAGAAGCCGAAACCATTTTAATTATGCTGTCTTGCACTGAATAGCCATTAATGCTACCCAAATTAAAACAAAAAACTGTTAACTTGCAGTTCTGAACACTTATTGCATAAAAATCAAAAGAGGAGAAAATGTCTTATATGAGACAATGTGCCAATACTTGGCAAACGAGCTGAAACTTAAGTTGCAACATTATAAATATTATCATTGACTGGCCAAACCACAAAAACCTTAAAGAACTCGCAACTTCTGGGAAGATCAAACTGAAACACTTGATTCTATGTCAGGACCGGAGGCTCGGCTTATGCTCTACTTTCTTCACTTTAATGAATAGCAGCCATTTAACAAAACACCAACAAACTACCATTCCTATTAAACCTTCGGAATGTCCAAAAGAAAACAATCTGTCCAATAGGAAACAGTCCCAGTCTTCAGCCAATCAGGGGGAACCAGAATAGCACCATAATCTGTGTCCACTACACCTCTTTCTTTGCTGCTCTGAGCCAAGATAAGTGGTGTTTTCTCTTCTCTCCACGATTGTGCTTGTTTTTATGGTTGAATGCTTTATATTGTTTTGTATTGCTGATGGTATATTGTGAACCGCCTCACAAGCGGTTGTTTTCTCTCACAGCCACGGGTAGACTTTGCGCTCCTTTGCCGCTGTCTTGACTGTGGTGCGGTCCGCCTGCACCTAGGTGACGCTTAACTGCGCCAACCGGCCGCGGTTCCCCTTTTCGGAATTACTGTTGGTGACCAGCCTGTCTCCGGCAGAAGCGGTCGCTCCACCCTGCCTCTTGGTATCGTAGCGCTGTTCTCCCCACTGCTGTCTCTTGGTATTGTAGCGCTGTTCTCCCCACTGCTGCCAAAACGATTCTGTGCCTTATAATCGATTTGTGCTAATTTGTGCCTGCTTAGTTGCTGTAGCGCTTCGCATTGCTTGTAATTTATTGTGCCTGTGTAAGTTCCTAGCGCTCCACCGCTCGCATTGCCTGCATTGCTCCCTGAGATTTAGTAGTGCCTGATTGTGCCCACAGCATTATTTAGCATCGTGCCCCAATCTCGCCCTGTTTGCCTTGTGTTATTGTTGCTGCCATTTTGTTGTGCCTCCAGCCCGTCCCTCCCACCCCGCTCCCACCTCCCAGCTGCCCCTCCCACGCTCCGCCCCCCTCCACTATCCATTTATGACAGATGCATTTTCGCGCAGCATTCACGCGCAGCGGACGCGCCCATTGCGCGCCGAAGGTGCGCCAAAGGTAAGCCCGTCTACGCCCGTCCGCGCCTGGACCGCACCCAGCGCCAGACCCCCTGGTCCTCGCAAACCCATCTCCTCCCGCATCACATACGACGCCGCAACCATCTCAGCCCTCAACTCCGGCCGTCCACCAAACTGCCACCATGCCGCCCCAGGACACACCCATGGACCATTCACGTGCCACTCCTGCAAGTTCGACTGCATCAGGACCCACACCAAACCCGCAAACCCCTGACAGAGCTCCGGCACTAACCACCTAAAATGCATCCTACTCAACACCCGCTCGGTTCACAAACACGCCACTGACCTTTGGAACCTACTCGACACCACATCTCCTGACGTCGCCTTCCTAACAGAAACATGGATGAACGCCTCATCAGCACCTGGCATCGCCATAGCCATCCCGGACGGCTACAAGATCATCCGAAAGGACAGCACCAACCAAACAGGAGGAGGCAACGCCATCGTCCATAAGAACTCCATCCGCGTCACGACCAGTTCTGACGATCACCTCGCTATTGCCGAACACCTTCACTTCCAGATCCACACCGACCCCAAGACCACACTCAGAGGCACCCTCCTCTACAGACCACCAGGACCCCGCACTCAATTCAGCGAAGACATCACTGACTTTATCACCCCACACGTCCTCCCCTCTGAGGAATACATTCTACTGGGAGACCTCAATTTCCACCTGGAATAGAACAACAACAGCAGCACTACCACCCTTCTGGACAATCTCGCCAATCTCGGACTCAAACAACTTGTAGACACCCCCACCCACTACGCCGGACACACGCTTGACCCAATCTTCACATCCAGCAAGCACATCTCCTTCAATCACACCACAGCTCTCCATTGGACGGACCACAGCTGCGTTTACTTCAACTACAAAAAGACCACGACCCACAACCACCCTCAACCAATTCTCCGAAGAAACTGGAACAAAATCACCACCGACCAGCTCTTCACATCGCTTCACCAAAACCCTCCTGCCAATTCATCGGACCCAAACCAAGCAGCCACCAACCTCACACACTGGATCACCCACAGCGCCGACGAATTAGCACCCTTGAAAAACCATAAAATCAAGCAAAACAGCAAAAAAGCCCGCTGGTTCAACGATGACCTCAAGAAATCCAAGAAACTCTGCCGTACCCTTGAGAAAGCCTGGAGAAAAGACCCAAACACTGTCACCGTGGCCACCTTCAAAAACACCACCCGCAAGCACTACCAACTGATCCGATCAACCAAGAAATCAGCATTCAAGGACCGACTTGACAACAACGCCCACAACAGCAAGGAACTTTTCAACATCGTCAAAGAATTTACCAACCCCACCGCCAGCACCAATGACATCACTCCCTCCCAAGTCCTCTGCGACTCCCTGGCCTCATTCATCCACAACAAAATCGCCGACATACATAACAGCTTTGACAACCAGGCCGGAGACCAACCCACTCCACCCACCTCCGAACGAAACCCCCCCTCGAACAGCCTCTACACCTGGAACCCAATCACCACTGAAGACACCATCCGCCTGATGAACTTCTTCCACTCAGGATACCCAACCGACCCATGTCCCCACCACATCTTCAATAAAGCAGACTTCCTATCGCACCCCATCTCCGAGACGTCATCAACTGCTCCCTCAACTCCGCTACCTTCCGGAAAGCTGGAAACATGCCGAACTCAGCGCCTTTCTGAAGAAACCCACAGCAGACCCCACTGAACTCAAAAACTACCGCCCCATCTCGCTCCTCCCATTCCCTGACAAAGTCATTGAGAAAAATGTCAACAGTCAACTCGCCGCCTTCCTCGAATCCAACAAATGCCTCGACCCTTCACAGTCGGGCTTCCGAGCCAAACATAGCACCGAGACCGCCCTCATCGCAGCAACAGACGACATTCGAACACTACTGGACAATGGAGAAACAGTTGCCCTCATCCTACTTGACCTCTCCGCAGCCTTCGACACAGTCTGTCATAGCACCCTTATACAACGCCTCAGCAATGTCGGAATACAAGGAAAAGCCTTGGAATGGATCATCTCGTTCCTCGTCGGTAGAACCCAAAGAGTCCGCCTCCCCCCTATCAGATCTGAGGCCACCGAAGTCATCTGCGGCGTACCACAAGGACCATCACTCAGTCCTACCCTCTTCAACGTATACATGAGCCCCCTCGCAACCATCGCGCGACAACACAACCTCAACATCATCTCCTACGCCGATGACACCCAGCTGATCCTCGCCCTCACCAAAGACCCAAACACCGCCAAAACCAACCTACACGAAGGGATGAAAGAAGTAGCCGAGTGGATGAAGAACAGCCGTCTAAAACTGAACTCGGACAAAACGGAAGTCCTCATCCTAGGATCATCCCCCTCGCTTGGGACGACTCATGGTGGCCACCAGCTCTGGGAAACGCACCCGTACCTACGGACCACGCACGTAACCTGGGCTTCATACTGGACTCCTCACTCTCGATGACCAGACAAGTTAACGCCGTCACATCATCATGCTTCAACATCCTACGCATGCTCAAAAAAAATTCCGTTGGATCCCCACCGAAACAAGAAAAACGGTCACCCACGCACTGGTCACAAGCCGACTGGACTATGGAAACACCCTGTACGCCGGAACCACAGCCAAACTACAGAAAAAACTCCAACGCATCCAAAACGCGTCAGGCAGACTCATACTAGACATTCCCCGCAAAGATCACATTACCGGTCACCTAAAAGACCTCCACTGGCTCCCCGTCAACAAGAGGATAACGTTCCGTCTCCTCACCCACGCACACAAAGCCCTCTACGACCTAGGACCTGAATGCCTCATCACGCGCCTATCCTTTTACACCCCCACCTGCCAGCTGCGATCGTCCAATCAAGCCCTAGCCGCTGTCCCGCGCATCCACAGAGCCACCATGGGGGAAAAATCCTTCTCCTACTTAGCGGCCAAAACCTCGAATTCTCTCCCCACCCACCTCCGCCTCACACAGAACCACCTGTCCTTCAGAAAACAACTAAAAACTTGCATATTTGATAAGTAAATACCCCCCTTTTCCTCAAGCGTCTTGAGTCCCTATGGTTATGTAGTGCGCTATATAAGTGTTGACTTGACTTGACTTGACTCATACCAGAGAAATCTGAAATGCACGCTGACGGTCCTGAGCCTTGCCCCCTGGAGCGTGATCCCCCCTAGGGGGTCTGTACCGTCCGTTTCCATATATGATTCGTTGACGACCTGCTTTCAGGGTCAGTAGCCGCACATTTAATTGAAACCCCCTACGTCTCCCACGGGAGGGGTCTGTACTTTTCATACAGACCAGCGGTCTGTGAGGACCCGTTCCCAGGAGGGCCCTCATTGAATGTGCACCAGGTGTGTAGTGTCCCCGGACATGAACCATTGAATGGGAGGCTTGCCCCACATTATATTAGGCTGACATCCAGCCCCTTGTAATTTCAGCCCCAGCGCTGTCCCAGGCTAGCCCCAATGCCTGGAATGATTGTAAGTGCTTGATGCCCACTTAACTGGGCCTGTCCATTGGCCGGTGCTTTTTGGAGGGATTCAGCTAGCCTATTCCCTTACGGGATGGAGCCTTTTGATGAGGACCAGGGGGAGGAGGACCCCCTGGCGGGCTTCCCATGGGATGATGACTTCTATGATGCAGTTGATGCATCGATTTACCAAGCGGTTTCAGAGGCCATGGTGCCCTTGGAGAAACACCTCTCCAAAAAAATAGCAAAGGCTTGCGCAAAGATGTTTGGGTGTGCACCAGGCACATAGGAATCCCCGGCCCCCTTGAACTATTGTAGTCAGATCGAGGAATGCCACAGAGTCACTGACAATGAAGGCCCCTCCCGCCCCTTGCTGCTATCTTCCAACTCATCCACCCCTGCCCCAGGTGACCAAGGGACGGCTGGCGATTTTTTTTCTGGCTTGGACTTCCATCAGAAGGGACGCCTGGGTTCTGCAGACGGTCCAGAGGTTAGAAATGGGGTTTTAAGGTTCCCCCTGGCAGGCTGTGGCCCCGCGACTGCTCCATTTTTCGAAGGCCGTGGCTGCGATGGTGGACGGGGAGGTGAACTTCCTCCTAGCCAAGGGGGCCATCTCCTGGTCCATACCGGATCCACAGGGTTTCAGCCGCAATATCTTCTTATAACAAAGTCGATGGAGGTCAGCATCCGGTTATCAACCTCCGCAAGTTCAACGAGTGGCTTGTCTACCACCACTTCAAGATAGAGGAGGCTCAACTCTTACAACAGAAAGTCAGCCCAGCACACTTATAAATATCAAACCTGTAAAATACACAGTATAGTAAACTTATGACAAAAACTGTTTTCCCAAAGAAGAGTCGATGTTCTGTTGTAATATTGAACTTCATCCTTTATTTATTTTTCTTTTAAAAAGCGTTTTTTTTGCAACTGCCAAAGCGTTTCATCCACAATAGGACTTCTTCAGGTCTCACAGTATATGCTTGGTGTGTTTTCACTTGACCATTGTCAATGTATTAGACCAGTTGATTTGAAAAAACATATATCCGGACAGTGAAATTATGTCACCTCAGAGATTTTCAATAATAAGCGCGTGTCGAGGGATAAATGTACCCATTTCCGCACGATCGTCCGACTTGAAAAAAGTGTGCACTGTTTACATTGGCAATGGTCAAGTGAAAACACACCAAGCATATACTGTGAGCCCTGAAGAAGTCCGATTGTGGACAAAACGCGTTGGCGGTTGCAAAAAAAACGCTTTTTAGTAGAAAAATGAATAAAGGATGAAGTTCAATATTACAACAATACACTGACTTTTCTTTGGGAAAACATTTTTTGTCATAAGTTTACTTTACTGTGTATTTTACATGTTTTATATTTATAAGTGTGCTGGGCTGTCTTTTTGTTGTATGGTTTGGGGAGACCGGGTGGGTCACCTCTGGTCTCTCCATATTGGGACCTAGGGGATTGTGTCAAGCCCTTTTGCACCTTATTTCTGTTAAAAAAAAAAAGGGACCTTAAGACTGGTACGGGCACCTATGCTTTGATCCCCAATTTTGAATAAGGGGATTCAAGTCCTGCGAGATGTTCTTTGCCCCCGGGATTGGAGGGTGTGTCTGGACCTCATGGACGCCTATTTCTCGAACCCAGTTTTTCCTCCTCCCAAGCGGTACCTGCATTTCCGGTAGCAACGCCAGACATACAAATTCACCCCCCTGCCTTTCAGACTCACATACGCCCTGTGGTGTTTCACAAAGGTTCTCAGGCCGGTCGAGGAGCACCTATGAGAGCAGGGACTCCGGCCCCAGCTTATTATCTATCTCAACAACATCCTCATCATCGCACAATGGCCTCACAAGCTGTCCTAGCAGTTACATACTGCGATTACTCTTCTACAGAGCCTGGGCTTTGGGGTCCACGAAGCCAAGACCCTACTAACTCCTTCTCAGAAGGTGATTTTTCTGGTTTTCTTGATAGACTATGTCAAGTCTACACTCAGCCTCCCAACGGGGTAGGTGAAAAAGATCTGCCACGAATTCCATCAGACTTTGCCCAGGCAGCGGGCTATGCTGAGCCACCTGGCCCTCCTGGTGGGCCTTCTATCATCTTCAATTCAGGCCATTTTTCCCATGCCTCTCCATTATCATGCCTTACAGCAGTTAAAGGCAGCACACCTGCGCAAGGGCTTCTTACTCTCAGGCGGTAGACCTCTCGGAGGAAGCGCAAGCCGAGATTGGTTGCTGGTTGCCTGACATGGAAGCCTGGAACTGATGGAAACTCTTTGGATCTGCTCCGGACAAAGTCAGATGCAAACACAACAGGTGATGGACCGAATGTGGATCAATGTCACACACTCACCCCAGTCCAAAGATCTGGGCCCAAATCCATCGTTTTTTTGCACTCCACACCACCCTGGGTTAGACAATGGCGATATGCAAATCAGCTCTGACCCTGTGCCCCATGGGAACAGTCCAGTCCGAACTACAAAAGCCATGTCCTTCCCAGAACGGAATCAAGCATCCGAGGACCGGACCGGTTTCGAGGTAACACCTCTCATCAGCCCGGCTAGCTTGACTCCAGTGGTGTGGAGTGCCTGGGACCCACGTCTGGGCATCCCCAGCGCACTTAGGGCGGAATATGCAAACACAACAGGTGATGGACCGAATGTGGATCAATGTCACACACTCACCCCAGTCCAAAGATCTGGGCCCAAATCCATCGTTTTTTTGCACTCCACACCACCCTGGGTTAGACAATGGCGATATGCAAATCAGCTCTGACCCTGTGCCCCATGGGAACAGTCCAGTCCGAACTACAAAAGCCATGTCCTTCCCAGAACGGAATCAAGCATCCGAGGACCGGACCGGTTTCGAGGTAACACCTCTCATCAGCCCGGCTAGCTTGACTCCAGTGGTGTGGAGTGCCTGGGACCCACGTCTGGGCATCCCCAGCGCACTTAGGGCGGAATATGCAAACACAACAGGTGATGGACCGAATGTGGATCAATGTCACACACTCACCCCAGTCCAAAGATCTGGGCCCAAATCCATCGTTTTTTTGCACTCCACACCACCCTGGGTTAGACAATGGCGATATGCAAATCAGCTCTGACCCTGTGCCCCATGGGAACAGTCCAGTCCGAACTACAAAAGCCATGTCCTTCCCAGAACGGAATCAAGCATCCGAGGACCGGACCGGTTTCGAGGTAACACCTCTCATCAGCCCGGCTAGCTTGACTCCAGTGGTGTGGAGTGCCTGGGACCCACGTCTGGGCATCCCCAGCGCACTTAGGGTGGAATATGCAAACACAACAGGTGATGGACCGAATGTGGATCAATGTCACACACTCACCCCAGTCCAAACATCTGGGCCCAAATCCATCGTTTTTTTGCACTCCACACCACCCTGGGTTAGACAAAGTCAGAGTCAGACGACAGCAGATTACTGTGGGGCGCCAGATGTGGCGAATATGCCACTAAAGTGTTTTGGGGTCTCCTCACTAACAATACTTGCATATAAACTGTCTTGAGCTGTTGGCGGGCTCCTTTGCAGTAACATGCTAGACCAAAGACTCAGTCCAGGCGTGTGTACTTCTCGAGATGGACAACATATCAGCAGTTCGATACATCAACCACCGGGGGAGTACTCGGTCGAAGGCCCTCTCCACCCTGGCCATCAATTTCTGGCAATACTGCCTGGATCATCAGATTGCAGTCATGGCAGAGTACTTCCTAGGCCAAGCCAACCAGGTGGCGGATTTCCCGTCGCGCAACTTCCGGGATTCAAGCCTTTGATAACTCCACGCAACTGTTTTTTCTTCCATTCAGTAGAATTTGAGACCTTTCACTATTGATCTCTTTGTATCAAGGCTGGAGCATCAGATGTCCCCTGGCGGTAGCCACAAACGCGTTCCTTCAGGATTGGTCGCTGGAACGGGGGTATCTGTTTCCCCTGTTTCGTGATGATTAAGAGAGCCTCAGTGCAGGTCAAGCGTCGGAGGTGGTGATGGTTACCAGGCTATGGAAATCTCAAGTCTGGTGCCGGGTTCTTCTGGAACTTTCCTGGAATTTTCAAATCCTCTTTCCCCCTATTTCCAGAGATACTGCTCAATCGGATCATCTACCTCATCTATTGATTCTGGTGGGGCGTGGGGGGTAGCTATCACCCATGGCCTGGAGGATTACAGGGGACATTGGTCGTTCCCAGGTCTTTTGGATGCTGCTGAAAGATTCCTATCCAGAGCCTGGCCCGATAGCACGGTCAAACAATACAGATCCTCCTGGAATCAATGGACCCGCTGCCGTTTGTAACTGAGCTTCCATTCGGTGGCAGCAGATGTAATTCAAGTTCTGAATTTTTTGGCCTCCCTGGCAGAGGAGAGTTTGACCTACAGGTCGGTCAATTCCTTTTGCTCCGCTATTTTGGCAGTGGACGGTTCTCCGATGAGGGAGCACCCTTTTGTGTGCAGATTGTTAACTGGCACTTGCCGGTCTCTTCATCCAGAGCCTAGGTATTCTGCGTTGTGGGACGTCAACTTAGTTCTGAACCTTTTCTTGTCTTGGCAACCCAACTGCTTCTTGTCCAGGAAGGAAATCTCGGCTAAGTTGGCCATGTTGCTTTGGTTGATTTCCTGTAAAAGGGGCTCTGACGTGTGAGGCCTCGATATAAAGGGTGCACCTTCTCACCTTCTGGTGTTACTTTTACGGTCCGCAGACGGACAAAAGGTGGGACTGGGACAGTTTCCTACCTGGCATTTTCCGACTCCCCCAAGTTGTGCGTCGTGGGGTGCCTCAAGGCGTATGAGGAGATGTCCACAGACTTTCGTCCTCCAAAGGAGCAGCAACTCTCCATCGCATTGCGAAAACGTCATTAGGCGGTGTGCTCACCCACTATCGCTAGATGGGCCAGATGGGTAATGCAGGAAGCTGGTATTAACCTACTCATGTTTTGGGTTCATTCGGCATGTGATGCAAAAGCTTCCAAGGCCTTCACCCTAGGGGCCCGATTGGAGAATATCCTCAATGCTGCAAATTGTTCTTCTGAATTTACCTTTAAGAGGTTCTCATCAAACCAGTACTGGATATGGCTAGTTTGGTGGTAAGTAAGCTTTGAACTAGCATAATCCGATCCTCCGGTCCTTGCATAGAATGAAACATTTCCTAGCTGTCTTAACGGAAAGTTTTAATACTGTTAAGGACTCGGAGACGAGGATTATCCCACCCGGGAATTTCGGAATGGAATAGCCCTCTAGTGACTAGTAAGTATTAAATCTTCATATTTTAATGCTGTGTTGGCTATGCTTTCGGGAACTGTTGCAATCAATTTCGCTGTTTATTTCATTGCAATGCTATCACACACAAGCAACTGCTACCTTAGAAGTTCTGCCAAGGAACTCTGGGCTTGTTATTGGGTCAGGATGTCGTGTTTTACCTCTGCCCTATCCTGTAAGATGGAGGTATCCAAAGATATAGAGTAGGCGCCTCACTCACTTATCGCTTGTGACAGAGTAACTATCGACCAAAATCTATAGCAGGGTATTAAGTTCTGTAATACAAGGTACTTCACAGACAGAATTGTTATCTATGACTGTTTGAATTACTACAGTCCGATTATTCCATACCACGCCAAAACTCTATTCGTTCCCACCCTTTAAGAACAACACATACAAGTTTAATTAAATCCAACATGAAATACCCACTCAACTTCAATGCCCCATGTTTATGCACAGAAGTCTGGACAAGGCTTGTTTACAGTCAAAGGTTACCAAAACTCTTGTAGGTTAAATTGTTCCCAAATACTTGCTTCCCTCGCTGTTAGAACTGGTTTCTGTAAAAGGTCAAGCTCAATGTCCTTAATCTCACTAGCTACGGCAATTCTTTGCAGTACAGAGCTACAATTAGGAGTACCTGTGACACATTAATATAAATGTTGCATAATCAGTAATTGACTTTTTCTGTTAAAAGTGCCAGAGTCTGCTTGAGCCTACAATAACACATTCAGATGTTCAACAGCTATTAAGGTACCGATAGCAATAGTTCAGTTAATACTGATATGTTGGCTGTAACTTTATATAAAATGGGCCCTTGAATGTTCCTACCAAGTCCATTATTTCCAACAGAATGTCAGTTCTAAGTATGACCTTTAGGATTCCAGAAACCTTAAAGTGAAAAGTTATCATGATGTTGCTAAATCTGGCTTGGCAGTTCGGGCTGGACTGTTCCCATGAGGCACAGGGTCAAGACTGATTTCTATATGGCTGGGTTCAAACTGGAAGGGCATGGTGAGCAAAAAAAACGATGGATTTTTTTTTAAACTCTTTTTATTCAGAATACAGGCTCTCATGGAAATGGAGTTGTACATAGCAGGTGGATATGCATATAGCAGACAGATACATATCAACCAATATGAACATCATGATTCCACAGAAACAGTTTGGAAGTCATGCAAAAGCCTCAGGACTGTAATGAGGCAGCCTGGGTATCCCACAGTTCCCCTCTATACCTCCTCCACGCCCCCCATATCTTTTCCCATTTCCTAGGATACCCCCTGCTCTTATAAATCACTCTTTCCGCCCTTTGGCACCAATCCAGGTCATGTTCCCATTCTTCCATAGTCGGTAGGAGGTCGCTACCCCACAGGCGGGCTATGTTTCTCTTGGCGACCATGAATCAATCAAGCAATCAATAACATTTGTAAAGCGCGCTACTCACCCGCTAGGGTCTCAAGGTGCTGGGGTGGATGGGGGGGCGGGGTGGCTGCTACTGCTCGAAAAGTCAGGTCTTGAGTTGCTTCCTGAAGGAGAGATGGTCCTGGGTGAGTCGTAGGTGGGTGGGGAGGGTGTTCCAGGTCTTGGCCACCAGGTAGGTGAAGGATCTTCCTCCAGAGGTGGTTCTGCGGATCCGTGGGACGGTGGCGAGGGCGAGGCTGGCGGAGCGGAGCTGGCAGGTTGGTGTGTAGAACGTGAGGCGGTTGTGGAGGTATTCGGGGCCCAAGTTGTGGAGAGCCTTGTGTGCATGGGTGAGGAGTCTGAACGTGATCCTCTTGCTGACGGGGAGCCAGTGCAGGTCCCTAAGGTGGGAGGAGATGTGGCTGTGTCGGGGGATGTTCAGGACGAGTCGTGCAGAGGCGTTCTGGATGTGCTGGGGTCTTTTCTGTAGTTTGGCCGTGGTCCCAGCGTAGAGGGCGTTCCCGTAGTCCAGACGGCTGGTGACGAGGGCCTGGGTGACCGTCTTCCTGGTTGCAGTGGGGATCCAGCGGAAGATCTTACGGAGCATGCGGAGGGTGTTGAAGCAGGAGGAAGTAACGGTGTTGACTTGCCTGGTCATCGTGAGGGAGGAGTAAAGGATGAAGCCCAGGTTGAATGCGTGGTCCATGGGCTTGGGAGGGGAGCCCAGAGCAGGGGGCCACCAGGAGTCGTCCCAGGCAGAGATGGATGGGCCGAGGATGAGGACTTTTGTCTTCTCTGAGTTCAGTTTCAGGCGGCTGAGCTTCATCCAGTCCGCGATGTCTTTCATTCCGTCCTGGAAGCTGACTTTGGCGGAGGCGGGGTCGTTGGTGAGGGAGAGGATCAGTTGGGTATAGTCGGCGTAGGAGATGATGTTGAGGTTGTGCTTGCGTGCGATGGCTGCGAGGGGGCTCATGTAGACATTGAAGAGGGTGGGGCTGAGCGAGGAGCCTTGAGGTACGCCGCAGATGATCTTGGAGTCTTCTGCGAGGAAGGGCGTGAGACGCACTTTTTGGGTTCTGTCGGAGAGGAAGGAGGTGATCCATTCCAGGGCCTTTCCTTGGATCCCGGCGTGGCGGAGGCGGGTTTGTCAGGGTGCGGTGGCAGACCGTGTCGAACGCAGCCGAAAGGTCAAGCAGGAGGAGGGCGGCGGTTTCTCCGTTGTCGAGCAGGGTCCTGATGTCGTCGGTGGCTGCGATGAGGGTGGTCTGGGTGCTGTGGTTCGCTCGGAATCCAGACTGTGATGGGTCGAGGGAGCAGTTCGTCTCGAGGAAGGCTGTCAGCTGTTTGTTGGCGGTTTTTTCGATGACTTTTGCGGGGAAGGGGAGGAGCGAGATGGGGTGAAAGTTCTTGAGGTCTGAGGGGTCTGCGGTGGGTTTCTTCAGGAGGGCGCTGATCTCTGCATTCTTCCAGCTCTCTGAGAAGGTGGCGGATTCGAAGGAGTTGTAGGTGATGTCCCGAAGTTTGGGTGCGATGATGGAGTCGGCTTTGTTGAAGATGTGGTGTGGGCAGGGATCGTTTGGGGAGCCCGAGTGGATGATGTTCATCGTGTGGGTGGTGTCTTCCGTGCTGACCGGGGTCCAGGCGTGCAGGGTGGTGGTGGGGGGCGTAGGTTCAGCGGCGGGGTACGAGTTCTGGGCGCCGAAGCTGTCGTGTATGTCGATGGTCTTACGGTGAAAGAAGGTGGCAAGAGAGTTGCAGAGGTCTTGTGAAGGCGTGACATCGTTATTGATGGCGTTGGGGTTGGAGAGCTCTTTCACGATGTTGAAGAGTTCCTTGTTGTTATGGTTGTTGTTGTCCAGTCGTTCTCTGAAGGATGACCTTTTGGTGGTGCGGATCAGCTGGTGGTGTTTGCGGGTGGCGTTCTTGAGAGCGGTCATGTTTTCGGTAGACTGGTTGTGGCGCCAGGTTTTCTCGATGTCACTGCAGGACTTCTTGGAGTCTTTGAGATCGTTGGTGAACCATGCGGCTTTCCTACTGTCCAGGTTGCTAGGAGGGTTTTTTAGTGGAGCAAGGGCATCGGTGCAGTCGGTGATCCACTGTGTGAGGTTGCGGGTTCCTTCGTTGGGGTCCGTGGTGTTGGTGGGAGGGTTATGGCTCAAGGAGGTTGTGAGTCGGTCGGTGGTGATCTTGCTTCAGCATCTACGTGGGGTTAGACGGGCGCGGTGGTGGGTCGTTTTCCTGAAGTTGAAGTGTACGCAGCTGTGGTCGGTCCAGTGGAGCACGGTGGTGTGGCTGAAGGCGATGTGGTTGCTGGAGGAGATAACGGGGTTGAGCGTGTGTCCGGCGTAATGGGTGGGGGTGTTCACCAGTTGCTTAAATCCGAGGTTGGCGAGGTTGTCTAGAAGGGTGGTGGTGGTGTTGTCCTTGTCGTTCTCCAAGTGGAAGTTGAGGTCTCCTAGGAGGATGTAGTCGGGGGAGGCGAGGGCGAGCGGGCTGATGAAGTCTGCGATGGCTTCGCTGAAGTGTGAGCGTGGTCCCGGGGGTCTGTAGATGAGGGTTCCTCTGAGGGTGGTCTTGGGGTCGACGTGGATCTGGAAGTGAATGTGCTCTGCGGGGGTAAGGGCGTCGTCGGTGTTGGTCGTGATGCGGATGGTGTTTCTGTGGGCGATGGCGATGGCGATGCCTCCACCGGTCTGGTTGACGCAGTCCCTCCGGATGATCTTGTAGCCGTCCGAAATGGCAATGGCGATGTCGGGGGCTGAGGTAGGGTTCATCCAGGTTTCCGTGAAGAAGGCGACGTCTGGTGCTGTTTTGTCCAGGAGGTCCCAGAGTTCGACCGCGTGTTTGTGGACGGAGCAGGTGTTGAGCAGGATGCACTTGAGGTGGTTGTTGTTGGTGGCTGTTCTGGCTGGCTCGGTGCAGGACCGAGTGCAGGTGAAGTTGCAGGCGTGGCAGGTGTAGGCTCCGTGGATGCCTTTCGGGGTGGCTTGATAGCAGGCTGGCTGTCGGCCAGTGTTGAGTGCGAGGAGGGTGGCAGCGTCGTATCTCCGTCGGGTTGGCTGGCTCCTGCGAGGACCAGGGGTTCGGCGCTGGGCGCGGTCCAGGCGTGGAGGGGCGTAGACGGGCTTGCCTTTGGCGCGCCCGCTGCGCGTACGTGCGGTCCACGCCATTTATGGCGAAGAGGGAGGGAGAAGCAGCTGGGAGGCGGGATCGGGCGGCGAATGGGGAGCGGTAGAGAAGAAGAAGGGGGCGGGCCGCAGGGGAGCAGCTGAGGGGGGTGGGAAAGGGCGGGAAAAACGATGCGGGGAGAGCGAGGACAAGCCTGGCGAGCAGGGCCCAAGGATAGGCTGCAGCCAGAGAGGCCAAGAGCAGGCAGCAGCAGCAGAGGCGGGATCAGGGCACACAGGGCCGTGCGGTGAATGGAGTGACCGGGTCAAGGGTCACCAGCCCGCCAGCCAGATCTTATCCCATTTCGGCAAGGTGGCGTCATTAGTGACTCCTAAATATTGCCATTTGGCCTGCAGCGGGACCTCCGTCCCAATCACCTCGGACATTATGGCAGCCAGGTTAGACCAGTATGCCGGGATCCTGGCGCAATCCCATAGGACGTGGAAAAAGGAGCCCTCCTCCTCACAACCTCGCAGACAGAACTTAAGAGTCAGCATACCCAATACGATATTGTGTTGTGCGGGGAGTTTAAGAGCGGTGCAGGATGCACAGTTGGACCAATCTAAACCATGCTCGGATTGCTACTTCTCTAGGGCTCTGCAGCGCCTCCCGCCAGTCCTCCTCCTCTAACAACCTGACATCAGACTCACATTTTTCTAGGATCGGTTCCAGGGGATCAGGGATGTAGTTAATGAGCTTCTTGTATGTGAGGGAGATGGCCCTATCTATCATCGGGTCCAGCAGCAGTTTGTCCTCTAGCGGGCATATTCTGGTAGCTGATCCCCCCTCTGGAGATGCTGCAGGACCGCATGCCGGACTTGCTGATAGTGTAGGAACTCCCCTCCCCCCATCTGGAATTCCTCCTGTAGAGCAGTGAACTCTAGCACATCTCCTCTTTTCCAGAGGTCTCCTAGCACGTCAATACTTATCAGGCTTCACCTGCTGAGGCCCTTAAGTTTCTTCACTTCGGGAAGATAGTCCCCGACCCACAACGGAGTCTGAGCCGTGAGTTTCGCCTCCCAATCCAGCCGTTTTGACGCCTTCCTCCAAGCTCCTACCACTGCGGCCGTCTGAGGCAACGGGGGCAATCTACCTCTACCCTTCCGATAGAGCGCGTCCAGGTATGTACCACTCCCCAAAACCATGCGGTCTACTCTGTAGGCCGGTTCTTCCATCGGGGCGAACACCCACCCATTAATATTTACCAACTGAGCCACCCAGTAGTAAAATCTAATATCAGGGACAGCCAGCCCCCCTCGTAAACCCCTCTCTGAAACTTCCTCAACGCGATTCTAGGGCAACCACCTCCCCAAAGCAGTGTACGGATCTCCGCATCTATCACCCGGAAAATCTTCTCCGGGACTCGGAAGGGGGCAAGCTGCAATACATATAGGAGGCGGGGAAGGGACATCATTTTAAAGAGGACAGCTCGTCCCATCAGAGAGAGCGGGAGAGTCCTCCAATGTGCCACATTGCCATGCAGGCGCTCCAACTGAGTCTGTATATTCAAACGTGTGAACTCCGTCTCTGACGTCATAATCCAGACGCCCAGATATCGAAAGGTTTCTTTCCAGACCAGCCCTTCGCAGACCTCACCCAGATCCAGGGGAGGCCCTGACAACCAATGCCCCAAAGATTTACTCCAGTTGATACGGTATCCAGAATGATCCCCGAACAACCGCAAGAGTAACATCAGTCGCGGAATGGAGATCGCTGGCTCCTGTACATAAAGTAACACATCATCTGCGTATAGTTAGATACGCTCCTCCCACCCGCTCCCTAAGTCAATGCCTCGCACTATGGGATCACCTCTTACCCAGGCCGCCAGCGGCTCGAGGGCCAGAGCAAATAGTGTTGGGGAAAGCAGACAACTCTGCCGTGTTCCTCGGCCCAGTTCAAACTCCCTGGAGAGGACGCCATTAACCCAGACCCTCGCAAGCGGTGCTGTGTATAGGAGTCTCACCCACGCTTGAAAGGTGTCTCCAAAGCCCATTCTGTTCAAGACCGCATAGATGTAGTGCCATTCCATGCTGTCAAAGGCCATGCTGGCATCAAATGACAGGAGAGCCGCTGGCACCGCTGGACAAGTGGACATTGACTGGAGAACCCCAAACAGCCGCCATAGATTGAGCCTGGTATTCCTGTGGGGCATGAAGCCCGACTGGTCCGGGTGGATCAGGGATTGGATTACCGCTCCTAATCGAGTGGCCAAAACTTTGCCGAGGACCTTGGTTTCAAAGTTAAGGAGGGAGATGGGCCTGTAGGAGCTACATAGATCTTGTGGTTTGCCGGTTTATGGATCGCGACTATTGTTGCTGACCGAAGATCCTTCGGGAGCAACCCGTCCTCCCTAGCAGCATTAAACATATGTAGCATGTGAGGGGCCACCCGTCCCGATACACACCGGAACGCCTCCGCAGGGGACCCATTGGGCCCCGGAGCCTTCCGTGCTTGTAAATCACTCATGGCCGAATCCACCTCTTCCACTGTGATGTCCGAATCTAAAAGGTCCCTATCTTCTGGTGCTAAGACCGAGAGGGGGATATCCCCTAAGAAGGGAGTGCACTCCCACTCCTGCTTCTCAGTGTGCGGTTGATAGACTGATTCATAATATTGTGCAAACACCTCGGCAATTTCTGCCCCGGTTTCCCTCGTGGCCCCGTCAACCTGCTGAATACCCGGAACCCAATTACGATCCCTGTCCCTCTTCTCAAGCCAGGCTATCATCCTATTCGCTTTGTCCCCCAGATCATATACACGACGTTGCGTTGCAAGTGCATGCGACCGAGCCTGGTCAGTCAACACATCCCTCAATTCCTTTTCTTTTAGGCGTATTGTGTGTCTAATGTCCATCTCCTGCTCCCGGGTCCCCTTCCTTGCACTCTCCAGGACCTGAATCTCCGATTCTGAACCAACAACCTGGGCCTGCTTCTCCTTCCTCCTCTTCCCAGATTCTGCCTGCACAAAATCCCTTGCCACAGTCTTGAACGCCTCCCAAATGATACCAGGAGACCTAACCGAACCCACATTCTCATCAAAGTAGGGATCCACACGGTCTCCGAACCGCTCCCAGAATTCCTGGTCTTTAAACAGAAATGTATCCAGTCTAGGAGGTGTGGACCAATCTCGCCTGGGACCCCTCATCTGTACTTCCACCGGGGAGTGGTCAGATATACCTCTGCTGTGGAAGAGCCCTATATGTCCCACCTGCATGAAGAGGTAGTCAATTCTGGACCCTGAGACATGTGCTGCTGATATGTGTGTATAGTGCCAGAGGTGGGGGTTGTGCGCCCTCCAGAGGTCCGCCAAACCTAGTGCTCTAACAAACTCCCATAGCAGGAATCCATCTGGCAACTCCAGGAGCAGTTTTCCTAAGTCCGAAGTGTGGTGCCATATAGCCTGGGCGTGATGTATACAGGGCAGAGATTGACTGTGGAGCCCTCCCACCGCCCGGAGATAGCTACATAGCGCACCAAGGGGTCAAGCCACCTGCGATTGACCACTAGTGCCAGCGAGTTTTTCACAAGGAACCCAAACTCTCTGGAACCCGTGGTAAAGCCCACGTGCGCCTGCAGTGCATATCCAAACCTACTGAATGCCAGGTAATGGTTACCCACCAGATGAGTCTCCTGGAGGAGGACTATATCCGGAGCGTGCCTGCGGAGGTACTGAAGGACCATGGTGCGTTTTATTTTGTTAGGCAGACCATTGACGTTCCACGATAAAATGTTAACCTTCTGTGCCACCGATGTATGTGCCATAGTGTATGAATATAAAACAGCAGGATTGCATTCGCCCTACCCTACTACCGCCCGCCACCCTCATGTCTGTCAGCCAAACTACTAGAGCCCCTCACGCACAAGTCTGCAAAAAGCAAAGCACAAAGATTAAACCCTCAACTATTTCCCCCCAACTCCCCCTCCCCCCCCACCCTGCTCTCCTGCTTCTCAGGTCAACTTGACCCAATGTACCCCAACCAGCAGAGAGTCTGTCGCCCATAAAAACGAAAACTCTGGGGGTGTGTGCGACGACCAGACCGGCCGCCCGGGGCCGGCAACCAACCCCACCATCACAGTATCAGCAGCACCCAAACCTAGGGGGATGCAAACAAACATTAGGAGCACATCAAATCTCAGGCATGAACGCAGCCAGACCAGCTTTCCCCCCAACCGCCCAAGTCCAGTTTAGGAGTCCATATAAGACCAAATGTCTCGCCCATCAGCCAGTTCGGACAGGTATCTCCCCGGACAGCAAGTATCCAACAGCAGAGCGTTCATACATTACGTGCTTCTCCATGCGATTCTCCAGTCTGTGTCTCTCTCGCCCACCTCAGCCAAGATCAGGTGAGGCAGACAGGCTCCGAGCCCTTGCACCACCAGTCCTCCGGGTCCCATCCTGTCTCCTTCTCCCCCTCTCCGCCGACCCAGTGGAGGAGGCCGGTGACCGCTCCGCCGCGTCTCTCCAGCCGTCTCCTGTCCGCGAAGAGTCTCGATGTTGCACCTGCTCCTCCAGCTATGTAAAGACTTCCTCCGGGGACGTGAAGAAGTATGAGTTCCCATGCAGAAGAATCTTAAGGCGCGCAGGAAAGAACATCATGTATTTGATGCCACGGGTCCGCAGCTCCCTCTTAACGGCACCGAACGACCTGCGCTCCTGCTGGATCTTGACAGTGAAGTCGGGAAAGAACCGGATGTTGGCATTTTCGATCTGCAGGTCCCCATGCTGTCGAGCAGCCTGCAAGATGGCGCTGCGGTCCCTGTAATTCAGGATCCTTGCAATAATTGTCCTGGGGGGGCACCAGGACGAGGGGGGGGGGGGATCAGGGCTCTATGCGCTCGTTCAACAACGAAGAACTTAGAGAGTCTCTTGGGCTTCAGGTGATTCAGGATGAGGTCCTCCAGGAAGAGATCTACACTCGGCCTCTCCATTTTCTCCAGGACTCCCACTACCCGCACGTTGTTCCTCCGGGCACTTACTTCTTGGTCCTCCAGGAGTGCCTCCGTGTGTCACTGCTGCTGAGTGAGTCGCTGGACCTGGCCCTGTAGCTCCTTGGTGGTATGTTGGAGATCCGCAATCGCCATCGCGTTTGGAGTGGCTTTTTCGGAGGTTTTGTTCAGATCCGCCCGCTGGAGGGCCATTTCTATCGAGACGGCGTCTATTTTGGCTTCCAACGTCGCCCCCAGGGACTGAATCGCCTGCATGATAGCAGCTAGAGACGGCTGTGCGGCCCCAGAGCCACCAGGATGGCCAGCCTCCGCCCCTCGGGCTACGCCGTTTAATTGTCCAATGTGTTAGTCTGTGTGGTAGTAGATTTTTTGAGGCGCATTGCGTTGCCTGCGATGGCCCCCGTCTCAGGCACTCCCCCGGCAGGTCCTATGCCTCCCCGGTCGGCCAAACCAACAGATCCCCGAGGTGTACATGGTCACCACCACGGGGGTGGGGCAGGCTGGGTCCCATTGCCGTGATATCGCCAGAAGCACTGGGTCCCAGGCCTCGCAATTGCACGTGGCCCTCCTCTGCCACCGCTGCTTGCGCCAAGTAACACGAGGCCGCCTCCTATCTCCCACCACGTCAGCCGGGGGAGGTCATCAGGGAAGCCCTGCGGGATTCCTCCTCCGCCTGCAGGCAGTCTCCGATCAGCACCAGCCAATATCAGTGTCCGTGTGGGCCCACGCGTGTACCCCCGCCATCCGGGAGCTCGACCGCCACCAATCCCGGTCGTACACTAGGGCGGTCCTGAGCAGAGCCGGTGTCCGAATTTTTTAAAGAGGGCTGGGCCCCTTCAAGGGTAGATGGAATCCAAGCGTACCCCCGCACCTTCCAGCGCCGGAGCACCGCGTCCACAGGAGTGCGGGCCCGGGACACTCCCCTCCTAGCAGGCCCGTGCTAGAACTAGAGGCCAGTGCTTATGGCCGGAACTAGGCCCTGCAAACCTCAAAACCGCTGGTCGGCGTTACCAAGCCGCCCGGCGGGTAACAGGAGATCTGAGCGTACCTCCCAACTCCGGAGCTATCAGCGAGTCGGGGGACTCTGGTGGGCGGGTGCTGCAGCAGGATTTTGAGCCGGACATATGGGGCTTCCAGTGTATCCCCGGGCGCGCTCCGATGTTATGCGGCCATTTAGATCGCCGCCAGGCCACCCCCCCCCCCCAAAAAAACGATCGATTTAGGCTCATATCTCTGTGTTGGGGTGAATGTATGACATTGTTCTGCATTCTGTCCATCAACTGTTTTTTTTTTTGCATTTGTCACCCCGAGTGGGATGGGTATGCCCAGACGTGGCTCCCGTGCTTTCCATGCCACTGGAATCAAGCTATCCTGGCTGAAGAGGGTTGAAACCCCGAAACCGGTCCTAGGACGCTTGTTTCCAATTGAGGGAGGACCTGGCTTGACAGTTCGGGATGGACTGTGCCCATGAGGCACAGGGTCAGGACTGATTTTCATATGGCTGGGTTCAAACAGGAACGGCATTGTGAGCAAAAAAGCGATAGATTTAGGCTCAGATCTCTGTAGTGGGGTGAATGTATGACATTGTTTTACATTCTGCTCATCAACTGTTGTTTTTGCCGTTGCTACATCCTAGTCAGGACTTGCTGGATCTCATTTTAACAATACAGTAAAGGGATCTGAGATTAGCTACTATTGGTATATCAGTTTGTTTTTGGGTTTCCTTTAACTGAACACTGAAAAATCGAAGTGCTTGTCACCAAGCCTCTACCATTGATTCACCATAATATGCTTTCAGTTCGAACTGTTATGCATAAATATATAGACCACTGGCTAGTTGGTGCAGGCTCTACAAGGAATCTTTATGTGGCTTATCAAAAAACCCACTGGATCCTTTAACTGAAAAAGGCACAGTTTAGGAGTTTTAATTACTCTCGTCTATTCTTCTCCCTCAGGTCAAATTTCTTTCAGTCATCAAAAGAGCATACATTGCCTCCCTCAAAGAGGTAATACAGCTTTATGTTTCCCAGTCGCTCACTGCCTGAAATAAACCTTACTTAATCAATGAGAAGGAAATTTAGATATGTTAACACAAGAGAGGACCATTATGAATTCCTTTATTTTCTTTCCTTTTCTTTCTTAACTCAATAATATTAAGATATAACAACAATTATCACAAGCAAGTTCTGTAAAGCTGCTGTGTTTTTACACTATATCCTTGGATGCTCGCCACGCCAGGCACCTGCTCCCCCCATTCTGTTATAGCCTATGTTGCTTCTGCCTTAAAATGCATTAAAGTATGATAATATGTGATACATGTATTCTGTGTTCCAATAATGTGCTTTCAGGTTATATCTTCATATAGTCATAGAACGTGTGGGTTTTAAATATACACCTACAGAGACTGCGTGTTTAATAATGCTAGAGAATTTCCCTGGATTTCTTCTCCCACAACATCCCCATCGATTAGGGCAATTTCTCTTGATCATTGAGAATCACTACAAAGCCAGCGTCTTCATCTCTCTTGTGAATAGAGAAGCATTTTGGATTAATAGATAGCTTGCTATTTCTACAGCAAGGTTCTCGACTAATAAAACGTTTATGTACAGAGGTCGACATTGTCGGTGCAATGCTGCCTGCATTCAAGTATGTGAGGTACTGGGTTTTTCAGAACCGGTACTGATCCGGTCACCCAGCGGTGTCAGGGCAACACCCAAAGACCTCGAGTCCTTTCCTGATTCAGACCACAGAAACACGAGTCTTCTAGGTGAAGTCAAAGATCGAATTTATTGGCTGCAACCAAGTAACAGGCGTCCTAGAAGTACAACAACACGGTGTGTATATTCTCAGGAGACTGCTCGTTTTTACAGAGCCGGCCTTCTTTTTTTATACACGATATTACACTTCAGGCAAAAATTCTTGGTTTTACAATTTGACCATAAACATATTTTCACAATAAAGAAAAAGCAAAGTCATGATGGCAAGCCCATATTTTCGTTTGTCCAGTTTGTGATAGATTACCTGGCCAGGCCCAGAACTTCCATCAGATATCGATGAAACCCCAATAAAATCGGGCACCTCCTCCTTGTAAAACTAGCCATAAAGAAGAAACAGGGACAGGTGTGTGTATGATAAAGCGTGGTTTGTATGGGATAAACGGTTTATGACATGTTGCGCTTTGATGCTAATCTTGCTCGGCCACTGGGTTGGGGACTGCCCAAACAGGTTTGGCTGGAGGCAGTGAAGGCAGCTCGCCCAGGTCACAGGAGAGTCAGGAAAGGTGGAGGTGTCCTTTCAGCTCGAATTCGGCCTGGGTCAATTGACTATGTAAGGGCAACCACAAGATGGATGCCGCTCACAAAATGTAACCCGAGGGTTCAACACAGGAAGTGCGATTTAGGGGTGTTCCCGTCACTCAATCGTGAAGCAAATGCACAGTTATAATGTCCTAATCATTACCGGTCTGCCAATCCCAAATTCGTCATGGTATGATGATATTTTCTGACTCGAGTGTTGGGCTTCGGTATCATAATATAGCAGGGCCCAAAATTTTCAGAACCACAGACCCTCCTTTTGCCCTTATATAGGCAATAACTCATGCTAATCTGAGTCCAAATCTGTATTCATGAAGTCATGGAGATGCTGCTGTAGCATCATCCTGTTACTCAGCTTGTCCCTTGACACAGGCTTCCTTACACATGATGTGGCACAGAGACCACATATTGCAGGAGCGCACTGCACACACAGGCAGAACAGAAACAGGATGGCTAAGACCATTCCAATGAATATCAGAATTTTCCATCCCCAGGCAGAAATCAGTTCCCAGAACCACCCCAGCAAGGACCAGTCTCCTTTGTCCACATGAATGGACTCAGATCTTGTGCAGTTTGGAGATGGCCTGGTATACTGTCGGAGCATTGTCAGGGATGAAAATGCAGCAACTGGATTGGATTACTTTACATACCCCACCACGGTCTGCAAGTATGACATCTAGGGCAACCCTATTTTGAAGAGTCATAAGGCGGTCCGACTGGAGCTCCGCAGTCAAGTTACTAAGGGCACCAGCCGTTTCAATCACGGCGGATTCAACTACCCTCGTCAGTTGGCGAATGTTCCTGCTGTTCACCATGGGCCCCCAAAACGGCAGAAAACCTTTTGCGAAATCTCCAAACTCCTGTTCCTCAGTGTCGTCTTTACTCACGACACCTCTAACTGTCCTTGTCCGATGGTAGTCTGCCTCGGCCGTGTAGGTGGGTGGCAACAGGAACAAGATAAAACATGTGCCCGAAAAGTCAGGGGGCAACCATGTATACGCTCTATCGTGGCAAATGAAGTAGGTACCCTTAGCTGCTGGGAATGAAGGAGAGGTCTGCGACGAGAAAACGTAAGTTTCAGTGCAAACACTCCTTCCTAGCTGAGCTCTGGAGTTTTTGCCATTTCCCTGCAGACATAGGTGACCTTGATGGGGTACTATCCAGATTGGGGAGGATTTCTTTGCTTTCTGGCTCTCAGTTAAGGAAATCCCGTATTTAGTTATGTTCCATCTACTGTAAGGCTCCAATTCGTCTCCGGGAATCGTCCTATATGGGTCAATATCCCTGCTCATGTTTCTGATTCCTGCTACCAGTGCCTTGTTGCTTGAATTTCTTCCTGCGGGACGTTGGGGATACGGTTCTATGGCAAACCGGAACATAGTCTGGAAGGCCCACAGAGAGCCATAGTAACTAAATGGCATGACAAAATACAGGATACTCTTTTCTGTCGTGTGTGGCATAAGCCCACACACCCAACAATTCGTGGTGTTCATTACAGACTGGTGCTGGTGCAGGAGCTGAACGAATGAGTTGTTTACAAATTATAATCTTCTGGCAGACTCCTGTTCGGGTAGAGGGTGAAAGGAATGCGGGGAAACAGTAGGAGGAGGTGTGGGCTGAGTGTCGTGTACAAATGTAACTCGAAAAGTGAACAAAATATAGCCCACCAAAAACATCATTATGCTACACAACATTAAAATGCATATTATCAAAAATTGTTTTCTTGCCATCACAGTGCAAATTGTCTTTTCAAAGTTCGCTGATCTAGCAGGTCTCTCCATCTTAGGAAACTCCATCCTCTAAGTTGCTGCCCGCGGTGGGAGATTGATTCTGCTAAGGAGTGCTTCTGTTCAGTCCAGGGTAACTCCCTTAGACCAACCAGAACTGTCGACCTAACCGCCTCCAGCTGCACTCCAAAGACTGGGGCAACCGCGACCCTAGCAGCAGAACCGGATGGCGGTTCGAAAATCAAAAATGAGCAAGTATCCCAGATGAGAGAGCTGCACAATCAAAAAGAGGAAAAAAAAATACTTTTTATTTGTCCTTAATCATAGGTCTTGGCCTCAAGTTATAGCGGTTTCGACCCGGTGCTGTGTTGTCTTGAAACAAAAGTTCAGGCTCAGTAGTGTCCAATTGCATTGACGGTGGCACAGATCCTTGCAGAATGCTATCGCTCTCCTTCTCAGTAGTAGTTCCTTACAAACCTGCATCGCTGAAGGGTACAAATCGTGGCACCGTTTCGTTCTCAGAGTCAGCAATTCCTTCCTGGACCCACCGGTCATAAGGCAGAGGTAACGGGACCCTCTTGGATCCAATTTTTCTTTCCTTCCACACGAACGGCTGATCTAGTGGAAAGAAGGACGAGGTGTGGTCCGGTCCACCTGGGCTGTTCGTTCTTGGTTCGCTGGAAGTTTTTTATTAGCACGTACGATCCAGGATCAATAGGATTCCCTGGAGCTTCAGAGGCCTGAGGTAGACTGTCATGGACCTGTTGGTGTAAAACACGCAATTTAGCCGTCAATTCTTACAAGTAGTCAAGCAAAACAGGGTGCTCCACCTCACTGAGCCTGGTGGGTCTGGGCACCCCCCATATGTTGGCCGGGCGGCCGAAAACAATTTCATAGGGACTGAGTTTCACTCTCGAATGCACGGTCATTCTGGTGGATAGAAGTGCTAAGGGCAGGGCGTCAGGCCATTTATTTATTTTTATTTATTTATGTATTTGTATCGCGCCTGAATCAGCCCCGAAGGGGTATCTCCGCGCGTAGCTTCTGGAAGGGTATTAGGGAACGACCAAGAACATGAGACTGCAATGATGCCAAAAGAAGTCATTAATCTTGTGTAAAAAGATATGTTTTTAACTTCTTTCCAAAGGAGAGGAGATTAGGGGTGTGTCTCAGCTGTGGGGGCAGAGAGTTCCAAAGCATAGGGCCTTTAAGTGAGATGGCCCGTCCTCCCTGTCTTGCTCTCGTCACCCTGGGGACCTGTAGCAACATAGGGCCCGATGTAGGTAGGCCGTTACCGATCGGTAACGGCCGAAAATACCGATTTTGGGCCCTTACCGATCGGTATACTGCCATCGAGATGTAGGGCAAAGAAAAACGTCCAAATCGGTCCAAAAACCGAATCGGAATGACTACTGAATCGAAAATAATCCGATACGTACATACCGAAAATCGGAAATGTAACGAATCGGTAACACACCGAATCGGATTAAAATACCGATTCGGTCCATGTACCGAATCGGTAGTCACACCGAATCGGAAAATATCCGATTCGGTCCATGTACCGATTCGGTAGTGACACTGAATCGGAAATTATCCGATTCGGTCCATGTACCGAATCGGTAGTGACACCGAATCGGAAAATATCCGATTCGGTCCATGTACCGATTCGGTAGTGACACCGAATCGGACATAAGCCGAATCGGATAACCTACCGAATCGGTAGAATCACCTATCGGGAAAGTCCCCAATTCGGACAGATGGGGAGATGTAGGGAAGCACAGAAACACCGATTTCGGCTCAAAATCGGTATTATTCACTCGGTATTTACCATGGATTACAATCAGGTGGTAACCAACTCCAACCCATAAAAACAGACCCAAAATGCATTGCAACTTGCAGGATGGCAGCTTTTTATGTCATTGCGAGGCGGCTACGGCTACAGCAGGAAGGACAGAGGGAATGGCAAAGAGAGGAACAGGTCTACAGACAGAGGATCACCCTGTTCATGCTCACAGAGGCAGAGATCCTACAGAGGTATAGGCTGGACTCAGACACCATTCTGGAGCTCATCAGGGACCTCAAACCACTGTTGGACCACCCCACCCCAAGGGCACACGCCATCCCAGCACACGTCCAGGTGCTATGCAGCTTACACCTGCTTGCGTCTGGCAGCTATCAAAGTGGAGTTGCGGCGGTAGGAGGGGTGACCAAGAGCAGCCTGTCAAGGTTCTTCCACACATTCCTTGACACCATGATACACAGGATGGACCAATACATCTCTTTCCCTGCAACCCACGCAGAACTGCTACAAACTAAAGCTGACTTCTACCAGATGGCACAATTTCCACAAATCATTGGCTGCATAGATGGCATGCACATTCCGATTTGCCCCCCAGCTGACACAGAATACATATACCGCAATCGGAAGTCTACGCACACCATCAACGTGCAGGTGATCTGCAATGCGAAGTGCACCATCACAGACCTGGTAGCAAATTCCCAGGGAGTACCCACGACTCCTACATTTTTCAACCGAGCGGCATCTATGCACGGCTGATGGCTGGCGAATTTGGTGAAGGATACCTCCTAGGTGAGACACATCATCAGACCCCCATAACACAAAGTAGCTAGGTGTAATACATGTATGCATGTGAGTAATGTTACCCCTTTTCCTTCCAGGCGACAGTGCATATGCCCTCCGCTCTTTCATACTCACCCCCTACCTCAACCCCTCCA
This sequence comes from Lissotriton vulgaris, assembly GCF_964263255.1. Taxonomy (NCBI): domain Eukaryota; kingdom Metazoa; phylum Chordata; class Amphibia; order Caudata; family Salamandridae; genus Lissotriton; species Lissotriton vulgaris. The sequence goes on from NC_141699.1 coordinate 356,340,132, forward strand.
CACCCAGCCAAAGGAGGTATAACCGGGCCCACAAAAGCACAAGGAATGTAGTTGAACGGACCTTTGGCATCTGGAAAAGTAGATTCAGATGCCTGCACAAGAGTGGAGGTGCAAGGCAGTATACCCCCATCACCTGCTGCAAGATCATAGCTGTCTGTGCAATGTTGCACAACCTTGCGGTGAAGAAGGGCACTGAGGTGGAGTTGTCTGACTACGAGGACCATGACGACGACGATGCTGTGCCACTAACACAGCCTGCTGGGGTGTCTACGCCAAGTGATGGCAGATACAGACGTGAGGAGATTACAGAAAACTATTTCTGAGTGAGTACAGATGCACAGACAGGTAAATGGTTGTGGGGAAAAGCAAATTTTAATAATGTTGCAACACCGTCACTGCACTGATGTGCAACAAAATAATATGTAAAAGTAAAGAAAACAAATGTCTAAGGTCCGGGTTGCCTCACCCGCCCTGGCAAGCCTACTTCTTGGAGCGCTTGGCAGCCCCACTGGGGTGTGCCTCACCCCCTTCCGCATGTCCTGCGGCTTCTGCGGAGCGCCTGGTGCTCCTGCGCGGCTCTGACGCAGCGCTGGCCGGGCTGCTGCGGCTGCTGCTGTCCCCAGCATCCCCCAGGTCCAGGGCTGGATTGGCGGCAGTGTTGGAGATTATCATTGCCTCCATGGCTGTAGTGATGCGGGCCATTCCCCTGGTGACCTCGGCGGTGTTTTGTGTCAAACTTGCCTCCATATTGGCACCACGCTGACACAGTTGTGCGGTTGCAGCAGCAAGGTGGCTAATGGATCAGTTTTGCACGCGGGCATCCCGCCTGCGCGAGTGCTCGTGCTCCTCAAGTCTTCCGCATAACTGTGTTATGGCTGTGGTCAGCCTGCCAAGACCTGCAGCAACCTCCTTGTTTGTGTCTACAAATGCCTTGAACCCTTTCACCATCTCGCCCATCTGCAGGTTGTGCTGGCGGAGCTGGCGCTGGCAGGCCATGATGGACTTTGCCTGCTGGCGTTGGATTTTTACCATGCTGCCTTCAAGGCCCTGGAAGACACTGCCCTCCAGTGCCGGCGCTGCAGTGCTGCAAATGGCACGCCTCCGGGTACTGCTGCTGCCGCCCTGCTGTGTGGGCTGGGGTGCCACTGGTGTGGGTGTGGTGGTGGCCGGGGCCTGACCCGCTGCTCCCTGGATAGGGTTGACTGGAGCCACAGCCATACTCGTGGCAGGAGGTGGTGTAGGTGCAGGGTGGGCCCTTGTCGGAGAGTTCTCAGGGGAGAACAGCAAGGGGGGTGTGCCTGACATTTGTGGGGAGTGAAGGAATGCATAGTCGATTACCAGGTCTCCCTCATTACCCTGGCCAATGCTGTTGTCCTCCTCCTCCTCCTTGGCAGCCTGACTCTGCTAGGCCCTGCCACCGCACTGTAGTTGGTGCTGGTGCTGGTGCCTCTGTAGCTTGTGGTCCTCCGCCTGATGGTGCCCCTAGGTATAAAGAAGCATTTGTAAATTGAGTGCCGATGTATTACAGTCACTACAATTAAAGCATTGCACATGTCCTTGCATCTCTTTTGAATGTGTTCCACTCTTTTCTATCTTGTGGTTCTGCACTGCCATATTTTGCTAACTTCTGCTGACTACATATACCATGATGCTTTTCTCTTGTATGTTGGTTACAGTACTGGGCTGGGGTTTGGCTGTGCATTGTGTCTAAAGGGGAGGTGTCTGGTAGGGTGTGTCATGATGCGCATGCTTCTTACCTGTAGCTGTAGCTCTGGCTGAGCTATCCAGGGTCCCGATTCCTGTCACACACTCCCTCTCGATGGTGCTGGACACCAGTTCCTCCAGCTCAGTGAGGGGTGGCGCCGGGTTCCTGCCTCCACCTGTCAGTCCAGCTTGCCTCTGGATCTCAGCCATCTTTCGTTTGGTCAGGCTGCGGATGTCGTAGAAGCGTTTTTTAAGGTCATCAAGGGACCTGGGGGTGACACCTACTGTGTTGACCTTTTCTGCTATCTCACTCCAGAGCCTCCTCTTCGTGCTGTCCGGCACAGTGAGGGACAGCCTCCAGAAGAGCTGCCTGTGCACCCTCACCACCTCCTCCACCAACACCTGCAGCTCCATGCTACTAAACTTTGGCTTTCTCTTCTGGCCAGCCTTCTGGCTCTCACTGGTGTTTGCCATCTTGCTATCCACAGTTCTCTGCCTACTGCTCCCACTGCTGCTCACTGTGAGTGTTCAGCTCAGGCTGGCTCTCCAGAAAGTTCTTAATGAGCTGCACCTGCCTGGGTTGCCACTCCCTGCTTGGGTGGGGGAGGGTGGATCCACCTCATTGGCTGTATCGGATTTTACAGAATCGGATTTTACCGAATCGGATTTTACCGATTCGGATTTAACCGAATCGGATTTAACCGAATCGGATTGTTCAATGCATTCCTATGGGCTTTTTGGCCATGGGGGTGTATTCCGACCTCCGTATCGGTAATTGCCGAATCGGATTTTGCCGAATCAGTAATTTCCGAATCGGTGGTAGCCGATTCGGTAATTTCCGAATCGGTCCGTGCCGATTCGGTACGTATCGAATCACAATACCGATGCCGACCGATTCGGTATTTATTCGGTGTTGTTTTCCTACATCTCGTTTTCCGATTTCAGAATACCGATTCGGCCCGCCTCGGTATTTTGAAATCGGAAAAACCCATTTACCTACATCGGGCCCATAGTGCTGCTGGAACGTAGGACACATCCAGGTGAGTAGGGGACAAATATGTCTCTTAAGTATTGAGGGCCAGACCCGTAAATACATTTGTGCATTATACAGCATACTTTAAAGTTAACGCGTTGTCTCACCGGGAGCCAGTGAAGGTGAGAGAGGAGAGGGCGTGAGGGAGTTCGGGGCAAGGCATTCAAGATGAGTCTTGCTGCGGTGTTCTGTACCACCTGCAGTCTGCCCAGTTGTTCTTGATTGGCAGAAATGAGGAGTCCATTGCAATAGTCTATCCGACCGATGACCAATGCTTGTACCAGCGTCTTCCTATGGATGTCAGGTAGGAAGGGGAAAATGCGTCGTAGTAGCCCAATTACTCGGAAACAGGTTCCCGTAACGTGATTGACATGATCTTTTAATATCAATGCTTGGTCTAGGCGCACTCCCAGATTTTTGACAGTCTGCTTTGGTACAGGGACAGGTCCTAGCTCAAGTGGCCACCAGTCGGGGGACCATAGCAGGGTGGCCCCTCCAAACAACATGACTTCAGTTTTGGTCACATTGCATTGGAGGAAGTTATGGGCCATCCAATCTGCCACGGCTCTCATACCATTTTGAAAAGATTGTATAACTGTCGGTGTGAGGGTTTGGAAGGGAAACAGCAACTGGGTGTCATCAGCGTAGGAGATTGGGGTGAACCCGTGAGATCTTATGATGTCCGCCAAGGGGGCCACGTATACGTTAAATAACGTGGGGCTTAAACAAGAGCCCTGTGGCACTCCCTTGGTGAGCTTCCTACAGATGGAATTGTGGGAGCCTAATTTGACACCTTGTTGACGGTCCGCAAGAAAGCTTTCTAACCATGCCATGGCAGCCCCTTTTATTCCCACCTCCCTCAGACGGCCGAGAAGAATGTTATGCGACACCGTGTCGAAGGCAGCAGACAAATCCAATAGCACCAGAATCACTGAGCTCCCCCCGTCAAGTGACATCCTGATATTATCAGTCACTGACAGGAGAGCTGATTCTGTGCTATGGTTAGGCCTAAAACCAGATTGAGAGTGGTCTAGGCCGCCTGCTGCCTTGATGTAGTTGGACAGGTGCGCGTTGACGTGTTTCTCGGCAAGCTTACTAAGGTAGGGTAGGAGGGAGATGGGCCGGAGGTTGGAGAGTTCCGTCCAGGGGAGAGCAGCATTCTTGCGGATGGGGTTCACCACCGCTCTCTTCCACTCAGTTGGCACGTTTCCCTTCTTTAAGGACTGGTTTATTACATCTTGAATGTGAGGGCCCAACAAAGGACTCAGGGGGACTAAGGTTTTAGCAGGGATCAGATCCTCCGGAGACCCAGATTTTACATGGGTCATTAATATTTGAAGTTCTCTACTATTGATGGGGGGAAAGGTGGTCAGTGAGAGATTAGTGTTTTTAGTGGGGAGAAGTACATTCAGGGTGCCTTTTTCTGTTTGGGACACTAGGATCTTACCATAGATGGAGTCAATTTTATTTTCAAAGTATAAGGAGACTTCCTCACACAGACTTTGAGAAAAATCATCTGGGCTTACACAGGCCGTGGGCTTGACAAATGTCTCAAGAATCCTATATAGCCCTTTAGGTGAATTGCCAGCTTCCGTGAGTTGTTGGGCTATGCAGTTTTTACGAGCGGCTTTAACATGTTTATAATAGTTAGTTTGTGCTACACGGTGGGCCGTCCTATTATCCTCCGAATGGCATTTTCTCCACCTCTTCTCTATCCTCCTACATTCTTGCTTCTCCGTTCTAAGAGCCTCTGTGTACCATTTTTCCTGTTTAGCCACAGGAAAGTGCCTGAATGCTTTCAGGGGGGCGATTTTATCTATGGCTACAGTAAGTGAGTTCTGAAATGTTGTTAGACTGTATTCCACTTCATCTGTGTCCTTAATGTCGGGTTTTTCCCAGACCTTTTGTAGTGCCTCCAATGTGAGTTTGTGCCACTGTCTGCGCGTTACAGGGGGTAGGGGTTTCTTGCTGGATCCTTTGTTGATTTTGAGTATATTAAACTCTAATAGAAAGTGATCAGTCCACTCTAATTGTACCGGTTTATTGCAGGATATGTTATCAAAATTAGTGTATATCAAGTCAATACAGTGTCCACCTTCATGTGTGGGGCCCTCATTTTTTTGTGTAAGGCCTATGGTCGCTAGATCAGCAGACAGGCTCTTAGTGTCAGATAGTTCAGGCTGATCAGTATGAATGTTAAAATCCCCTAAGAGTAGGAAATCCTCTTTAGCCCGTATATGTGGGCCAAGTATTTCTAGGAGGGATAGGGAGAAACTTGGCCATGTTACTGGTGGGCGATAAATGAGTGCTCCCTTACTGGTCTTTCTATTAGGGAAAGTAATTCTGTAGATCATTATTTCCAATTGTGTGCAGCATTTTCTATCTAAAATATCTAATTTAAGGTGCTCTTTATAGATTATTGCAATACCGCCACCTATTTTTTCAGGGCGGTCTGCATTGTGAAGTTTGTATCCCTCTGGTACTCCCAAGGCAATAGCAGATATCGTATGGGGCTTTAGCCAGGTTTCGGTGATGAAACAAATATCCGGGGTTAAAGTGTCTATCAAGTCCCAAATTGCGATTTGGTGCTTAGGCATCGAGCGGGCGTTTATTAAAATGCAGTGCAGGTTGTCAGAAGACATACAGGGTTTACTCGACTTAAAAGAGTTAGTTAAGACCAGTGCTCGCTTGAATCTTTGCCAATTTTAGTTTTAGGGTGCCACTGTAACATTCTACTACTCCAGCTGATTGGGGGTGGTTTGCAGCGTGGAACTTCTGTTGTATGCCTAGACTCTCACACACTCTCTTCATCACTCGTCCCACGAATTCACTCCCATTATCACTCCAGACCATTCTAGGCATTCCGAACCTGGGGAAGAATTCTTTGACAAGGGCTTTGGCTGTGGACAAGGCAGTATTGTCCTTTAGGGGATATGCTTCTACCCATCTTGAGAAGGCACAGACAACAAGTACGTATTTTAAATTGTTGCACCTCTCCATGTGTATGAAATCTAGCTGCAAAACCTCAAACAGATACGTAGGAGGTGCAAAATGACCAGCTGGAGTTGGGGTTCCCCTATCAGGGTTGTGTTTCAAACATACCATGCAGTTCTTGACCACATTCTCTGCACATTTAGGGATTCCACTGTTCTGCCATACTGGAGCCAACAACTTACAAATCCCTTTTACGCTGACATGGGCCATTCCATGAGCCATTGTAACCACTGCAAGCACGTACGCATCGGGTAGCAGCCATCTCTGGTGCTCTGATAATTCGACCCAACAGCCATTCGCATCCAATCTACCCTTGCTTTCTCTCCATTTATTCACCTCTTTCTCAGTGGCCTCGGATTGTATAGACTTCACACTCTCGATCGTGTCTTCACACATACCAACATCACCAATCCATCTCGCCGGGCCTGCAACATACATTCGGCTCATTACATTCCTTGCAGGTTCTTTCGCAACTTCATCCGCGAATGCATTTCCACGACCAACATCATCAGTCACCTTCTTGTGAGCACTATATTTTACAATCGCAACTTGTAGAGGCAAGGTCAGTGATTCAAGAAGCTCATTCACTAGCTGGCCATGTTGTATCTTTGCACAATGCGAAGTCAGGAACCCACGTTCACGCCACAAACGTCCAAAACTATGAGCCACGCCAAACGCATACTGACTGTCAGTGTACACATTCACGTTCATTCCTTTTGACAACACACACGCCCTTGTAAGTGCAATCAATTCTGCCGCCTGAGCGGAGTTATGTGGAATACGTGCAGTTTCAACAACTGTATGCAAAGAGGTGACAGCCTATGCTGCAGTCGTGTCACCATTCGGGAGCTTGAAGCATGAACCATCCACCCATAAGGTACCATCGCATTCAACAAGAGGAGTATCTTGGAGGTCTATTCTCCCTTTTGTTTCTTCTTCTGTTCTAAGAAAACAATCGTGTTGTTCTTCAGCACTCTCTGCCTCAACCGGAATTGGCAACAATGTGGCTAGGTTTAATGTGCTGCATCTTTGGATGTGCACATGGCTCACTAACAAAGTTAGTTCGTAACCTGACAATCGAGCACTAGTTAAGTGCTGTGTCTTGGTTCTGTTCAATAATGTGTCCACTGCATGTGGAACCATGACCACTAACGTGTTATTCATCACTAAACCAGCGGACTGTCGAATCGAAACAGCTGCTGCTGCTGTTGCTCTTAAACAACTTGGCAATGCTTTACCTACTGGATCCAAAGTCGATGAAAAATATGCACACGGACGCTGCTTGTCTCCAAACAACTGTGTCAGCACTGATAATGCACAACCTTCTCGCTCATGGACATACAATGTAAAGGGCTTACTGTAGTCGGGGGTACCCAACACAGGAGCCAAACATAATGCTGTGCGCAATTCAGAAAAACTTCAGACCAAGGGACAGGATTGGGTGTACCTTTACATGTTAATGCCACCAGTGGTTTGGCCAGTAAAGAAAAATTTGGAATCCACTGTCTACAGTACGATGTAATACCCAAGAAAGCACGCACTTCTCTCTGTGTTCTTGGCACACTTAACTTTGCTATTGCCTGGATTCTTTCTGGGGTCAGTTTCCTTCCCTCCTTCGATAAGAGATGACCTAAGTAGGTCACTTCTTGTCGACAATATTGTAGTTTAGACAGGGACACTTTGTGATGCAGATCACACAAATGACGCAACAACGACAACGTGGCCTCCTTACATATTTCCTCAGAATCTGCAGCAATAAGCAAGTCGTCAACATACTGAATGAGGGTAGCGCCTTCAGGTAAAACAATTGTATCAAGCTGTGTTTTTAGAGCCTGACTATATATTGATGGACTTTCACAGTAGCCCTGGGGAGCGCGTTTAAAGCGGAAGCTTCGTCCTCCTAAACTGAAGCCAAAAATATCCCTACTTTCCTCAGCAATTGGGATGCCGAAGAAAGCATTCTTCAAGTCAATTACCGAAAACCATTATGCAGAGGCTGGGATCATAGTCAGCAGGGCAGTAATGTCAGGAACAACTGGAAATTGTGGCACTACTATTTTATTCACCTCTCTAAGGTCAATCACAAATCTGTACACAGGTGGCTGAGAGGGGTCCGTTCGTTTCAAAACAGGCAGGACAGGACTATTGCAAACATTGCCTCTTGTCTCTTCAATCACATCTTTCTCAATTAGATCGTAAATGATCGCTAACAGCGCTTTTTCTCCTTCACTAGAAATTTTGTATTGGGGAATTTGTGGCATCCTAACATTAGCTTTCAATGTCACAACATATGGTGGTATTTCTAAGAGACCCACATCGTTAGGACCAGTAGCCCAAAGTATATCAGGGAGAGACAGCAATTCTGTCGGAATTTCCTCTCTTGATAATTACATTGGAGAAATCACTTCCTTACCTAGTGTAAGTTGTACTCCCGAAGGAGAACAATACAAAGTCGAATACAATCTTTTTAACAGGTCCAATCCCAACAAGTTCTCACCACAACCTGTTGTCAGAATAAGGGGTGCTTCGAATTCATAAGGACCAACAGACAGGGACATAGGACATGAAATCGGGTTCCTAACCGGGGCGCCAGAAAAACCTACAGAAACATTAATTTCGCCAGACAAAGGTGCACCAGGGAGTTTTGAGTGCATCATGAAACTCTTTGTAGCAGCAGTATCCAACAGAAAAGGTTCTGACACACCTGATGTAATCACCTCAACGTATGGTCCACTCTGATCTACTGGAACTGAAACAACTCCCTCTCTTTGTCTATGGTTGTCCTAGCAATCATTACCTTCCATATACTCATCTTCTGCATAGTAATCATCAGCGTAGTACTGAGCTGTCCTACCAGATGAGTTATTTTGCTGATCAAACCTATTCATGGAATTTTGAGGTGGAAAGGAGCGTGTATTTTGAGGGATATTTCCACGTCCTCTACCTCTAGGTATTTGCTGAACGCCTCTACCTCGTGTTTGACACACCATTTGCGCGCTGTAACAAGATAGGGCAACTATATTTAAAATGACCTTCTTCCTTGCAATACGAACACTGATTAGGACCTACAGGAACGCGTTGCTGATTATACTCTACTCTTGGCTTTTGGAACTGTGGAGGTTGCTGATAATTATTCTGATAGTTATTCTGCCCACCATTATTCTGACCACTACCACCACGTGGCGGGTATGCTTGCTGTAACAGGACATTCGTCTTCAACTCTTTAGTTTTCTTTTCTGCTCTTTCTTTCTCATCTTTGTCTCTATTTTCATAATATCGTGCAGTAGCCAATATCTGTGCTGAAGAGGAAACGGCCCACGAACTCTCTGAATCTTTCAACTTTTTACACAACTCTGGAAGTAGATTGTGTACAAATTTATCAACGAACAGTCGCTGACCACCTTCTGTACTCATGTCTTGACCACAAACGTTTCTTCAAACCTGGTGAAGAAATCAGATACTATTTCATCTTTCTTTTCCTTACATGCAGACAACTTATCCCAATTTACACGTAATTCAGGCATCAAAGTTTTCATATATGTAATAATTCTACCAGGGAGTTCTGCTACTAAAGGCTCAGGTTTAGCACCACCAACTTGTCTAGTATCAGCAGCAGTAATATTTACCCATGTGTCGCCTAGCTCTTGATCATGATCCGTATGACGAATCTTTCCCCATAAAGGCTGTGGAACAACATTCCCAAATAACATATCGATATAAGCTAGATTCATGATACAGGAGCCTGCAGTCTGTGACAATTCTTTGTAATATCCTGCAGGATTTTTGCGGGGATCGGGCAATGTCTGCTTAAGGGCTAATACTTCAGCTCGTTTCCATGGGACATGTACCCACACACGTTGAAAATGTGGCAGAATGGCTGGAACAACATTGGCATTCCCTTCCCTCCAAACTGGGGGAACCTCTCTCATGGGATATTGTCTTCCTTTCTTCTTGGTAGAAGAATCATAATCAAACAATGACTTGGAAACTCCTTCAGTCCTAAGGGATAACAACGTCGCAACAGCTTTCCTAACATCTGAACCCACAATTATACCTTTTGAAAATTCGAACCGTACATGGCTCAACTCAGGCGGGCTAGAGTCCAAATCATTCTCCCCTAAGTCTTCGCATGGAAAAACACACATTTTCTCGAAAACGAACCTCTGCTTTGATGCTTCCCACTGATGGAAAACATCCACAACAGATTCTAGATCATATATTGTTGGGTTAGTCACCCATCTATGGGCCAAACGATCCAATAATTCTTTCTCCCTAGAATCAGGTAGGTGGCTATGCAACTCTTTGTGTTCAGAGGCAGGGGCCGGACTTGCCGCTCCAAACAAAGGATATAGAAGACTGGAAACAGTGCTTGCCACTCTTTGGCGGACAGACGGAGAAGTCGATGAAAAGACAAGTGGGAAGGCAGGGTGAGATGAGGCAGATGCAGAGGCAGTGTCAGGAGGAGTACCAGGAGAGGTAGTCGATACAGTAGTTAAAGTTGCAGGAAGTATAGGAAGAGCAGGTGTAAAGTCCGGTGACCCTTGGGAAGGCTGCACCGGAGGAATAGGAGCCAGCTGAAGAGTAGCTGGTGGGTGCTGTGGAGGAACAGGAGGTATAGCAACCATGGGTTGCACAGCTAAAGGTTGTGGAGGTGCTGTAGCATTTTGTGCATAGGGCGGTGTTGAACTCAACAAATGCGACATTAGGGTATCTTTTTCAAGCTCTTTTGCTGCTTCTTGCTGAAGAGGCGGCAAAACTGGGTAGCATTAATCTATTACCATTTTACGTTGCCTGTGCAACTGCTCACTCATCTGTTCTTCTTCATTGTCTTTATACTGCCTAGCAGCTTGCATTACAGATATACCCCTGTCTCTCTTATCTTTCTTCGCTAATTTAATTTCCTTTTGTTTGGCCTCCTTACGCCACAGGCCGAAAGAGTCAAACATTGCCGGCTGGGCTTTCTTCTTAAAAAGTTTAACTTCGAGATTATCTAGGATTTTAGTATCAAAACTACCGTATTGGGGCCATTTTAAAACATCATCTTTTCTGGTGTATTTGATCCACACTTCATTGTATGTGATGGGGCCTACCCCATGTTTCACATATAGTTCATAGGTTGGAGTTCCAATCGGAGGAACCGGACACGAGTACTCCAATCGGGAATCCCTATTATTACAACCAAGACAAAACAAATTTCCAAGTCTGCTGAGACCAGGGATCTTCGCTCCCTAGTCTAGCTTCAAACTTCAAAGGATTATCAATTACGATATTTCTCGTGAATACACGAGTCCTTCGGCTTTGGCGCTTGCAAGTTCCAAATCAAAGCGGTCCCAACAAGGGGACACCAAACAAACTAAGGACTGGGAGACGCTCCACTTATACTTAACTGAGGTATCGATGACGTCACCAGAAGACTCGTCTAACGTTTCGCTCTACCAAACATTCAATGGGTCCAAATCAGGGTGATAGTCAGGGCAGCAGTCCTTCGTAGCCGTTGGGACGCGGGGAACCTCGCAGCAAAGACCTTCGGAACCACGTCGACATACAGGGGTCGCTGAAGTGGCTGGCCGTCCTCCGGAATTTTCACACAAAGCTCCTCACGAACATCTGGCTTGGACCGGTACCGCTGATACCGCCCCACGTTGGGCGCCAATTGAGGTACTGGGTTTTTCAGAACCGGTACTGATCCGGTAACCCAGCGGTGTCAGGGCAACACCCAAAGACCTCGAGTCCTTTCCTGATTCAGACCACAGAAACACAAGTCTTCTAGGTGAAGTCAAAGATCGAATTTATTGGCTGCAACCAAGTAACAGGCGTCCTAGAAGTACAACAACACGGTTTGTATATTCTCAGGAGACTGCTCGTTTTTACAGAGCCGGCCTTCTCTTTTTATACACGATATTACACTTCAGGCAAAAATTCTTGGTTTTACAATTCGACCATAAACATATTTTCACAATAAAGAAAAAGCAAAGTCATGATGGCAAGCCCATATTTTCGTTTGTCCAGTTCGTGATAGATTACCTGGCCAGGCCCAGAATTTCCATCAGATATCGATGAAACCCCAATAAAATCGGGCACCTCCTTCTTGTAAAACTAGCCATAAAGAAGAAACAGGGACAGGTGTGTGTATGATAAAGCGTGGTTTGTATGGGATAAACGGTTTGTGACATGTTGCGCTTTGATGCTAATCTCGCTCGGCCACTGGGTTGGGGACTGCCCAAACAGGTTTGGTTGGCGGCAGTGAAGACAGCTCGCCCAGGTTACAGGAGAGTCAGGAAAGGTGGAGGTGTCCTTTCAGCTCGAATTCGGCCTGGGTCAATTGACTATGTAAGGGCAACCACAAGATGGATGCCGCTCACAAAATGGAACCCGAGGGTTCAACACAGGAAGTGCGATTTAGGGGTGTTCCCGTCACTCAATCGTGACGCAAATGCACAGTTATAATGTCCTAATCATTACCGGTCTGCCGATACCAAATTCGTCATGGTATGATGATATTTTCTGACACGAGTGTTGGGCTTCGGTATCATAATATAGCAGGGTCCAAAATTTTCAGAACCACATATGCGGTACTGCCACTCATAATTTCAGAACTTTCAGAGCTAAATATCATTAGCTAGTACTTCGCTGAAGGGTAACTCATTTAAAGTAATATACTGCTTGTCTTTATATTGTTTACTTTTTGTTCATTTACAGTTGCCCCATTTCTTTAATATTTGTTTTAATATTTTCAGTACTGTATTTATTGGCTTTGAGTAAATCTTATAATATACTAGTCCAGATTTCTGGCTTGTGCTCTTTTGTGTGAAACTGTTCGGGGGATTCCATTTAAACACCTTTGTCTGACATGTAAAATTAGTTCCAACACACACTCTCTGGGTAAGTTCTGTTTCATGCGACACAAGTGGTTCGTTTTCCCCCTTTTGAATGATAAGTTGGTATGCCTGTGCTGTTGGACAGTGAATGGAATTTAGCAGGTGTGATTAGGATTGACGAATAAAGGCACTGTGGATCAATGTTTAAATTTACATTTGATTGGGGCATGGCTAGCAGCCAGCGATGGCCGCAGACTGATAGAGCTGCGCTAGTTGCCAGCTTTCAGGCCTGTTTTATCTGGCATCATTCATTCACAGCGAGAGCACCAGCGGTAGGGAGACAGCGAGAGAACAAGATCGCTGTTCCACTGGCGAAGGAAATGCTCATCCAAAGCGCCATGCTGAAGAGGAAACTTGAGCAGGCAAGATGGCACTGCCTTCTTGTTTGTGACGAGGACGGAGTCCAGCATCACTCGCCGGCGGCCCAAATAAACAGTCTGGGCACAACAATAGGAGCCGGGCCCGCAGTGCCCGTGGGGGAGAGCACAGACCCCCTTTGGACCTTGCATGCAACGGGAGGAGGCTGCATTAGTGCGTGCAGAGAGAGAGCGCTTGAGCTCGCTGGTTCTGCAGATGTGAGCCGTACGGGTGAAAGCTAAGCATGGGCGAATTTTGCGAATCTCGCGTTCGCGAATTTTGCGGATTTGCGAACTCGCAATCCGCAAAATCCGCGAATTCTCGAGAATTTGCGGATTTATTTTTTTTGTGTTTGCGCGGGTTTCTGCCAGTTCGCGAGGGTTTTGTACACTTTCGCAAATTGCGAACTTACCTGTCGGGTCGCAAGTTTCGCGAACTTGTTGTTTCTACGTGTCCAGCCTGTTTGGGACACTCTTCTTCATCACTGCCACTCTCTGTCACCACTGCCACTCTCTGACTACTCATGCCACCCTCTGGCCCACCCATGCCACCCTCTGTTTCATCACAGCACCCTCTGGTTGTCCAGTCAGTGTACATTATTGTGGCAACGCAAGCACACCTTCCCTGCCTCAAGTGACCTGAATTAATTTGGGGCTGATTAATGTGTCACAGAATATTTTTTTAGCTGGCACCTGCTTCCTTAGTGCTTCCTGATTAGTGATCTTTTGTACTTGCTAAGTGCTTTCATTGTTGCAAAATTAGTTACAACACCTGCCCTGCCCCAACTGACCATAATGAATTAGGGGCTGATTAATGGATTTGAACTTCCAGCCTGGCTCCTGCTTGTCTCCCTTAGCTGTAATTCAGGACCTTTGTGGCATATGTGTAACTATTCTGAGGTTCAGAGCAGGGTCACATAATAGTTGCAACTGGCAACTGAACTCTGGAGGGGCCCCTCAGGAAGCACTACAGGAAATGGCTACTAATGATGAGCCTGAACTTTTGAACCTGGTAAGTAGTTTCAGTTTTGCTAAGATCGTATTTCTGCAATTTTGCACTTATTCGCGGGGCGCGAAGTTGTACTGGGAAGCCGCGAACTCACGCAAACAGTGCGAGCAGTGCGAGCAAAATCCGCTGCTCGCGGATTTGCGGATTTTGCGGGAGATTCGCGAATCTCGCGGATTGCGAATTTACCGAAAATCCGCAAAATCCGCGAGCGAAACGGATTTTCCGCCCATGCTTAGTGAAAGCCCTCTGGATCGTGACTGGGAGCAGCAGAGGGACGCGCGGCCCTCAGGCTCTAAGGATTTCTGGCACCGTTGAGAAGTGACTGGGAGCGGCAGGCACAAACAGATATCCTAGGGAGGCTAACTGAGACGCACAGCTAAGCGGGCGTATGTAGAGCGGCCCAGCGCGTGGGTAAGTGCCTGAGAAAATGCCCGAGGTGAAGTCCCACAACTGGTATCTCTAAAAAAGAAAAAGGAGTGGGCGATTTCCTACGGACCTTTGGAAGTCATGCGTGGACTACCAGGGGGGGAGGGGTGGGGGGGTTATATGGGAGGGGTGTTGCCGATCCTCCACTCAAAACCGAGTGTGGCGAACCCACGGCCCGGAAGCCCTGAGGGTGCACCCCACTGGGTGGAGGGGCACTGAAGATCCTGACTAGACAGCCCAGCAACCAGGCAGCCGAGGGGCCTGAGACCGAGCTAGGTGAGTCTGGGCCCAGCTCCTGGACAACAAAGAGGTACCCGGAATTGCAAAGAAATACCAAACAGGAGTGGACCAGTGGTGCTGCTGGCTGTGGCCTGGAGATGCAGGCAAACTCCCCAGCGACTATTTTGGTGGTGTTCTCCCTCTCTCTGCAGCGCCACACAGGCACGCAACCTACTTCAAGTGTCTTGAGGAGAGGAGGGATCCACGCCAATCTCCCTGAGTGAGAGCGGACCGTAGAGCGATAACAGCTGGAGCAGACACATCCAGATAGATCAGGCCGGAACACCAGGGGCAACAAAGCCCTGCAGGAACACAGGGCAAAAAATCCATCCAAGAATCTGAGTCTACCCTGGATAGTTTATTACATTTAGAAGACAACATAAATGGTTTGAAACAAGGGTATGGGACCATGCCAGGTTAATCAAATCGATAAATACACAGTGGCGGGTGGCCACGAAGAAAGCGCTGAAGGGGCAGAGGCGTCAGCCGAGGCAGAAGACCGAGCCCCAACCCCCTCATTAAGAGACATTATGTTGGCAATTAGGGACTTGCATGGTACTCTGGAACCAAAACAAGACTCTGTAATGGAAGAAGTTAACCTCCTCAGAGCGTATTTCCGAACGCTGGCGGACAAGATGTCCACTGCCGAAACAAGCATTGGGGCCTGCAGTCCAAAACAAAACACCTAGAGGAGCAAGATTTAAAGTTGACTAAAATCCAGACATCAATCTTGGCTGGACTAGAGGACCAGAAGGGCAGAGAGCGCCAAAATAACATTAGGGTGGAAGACATTCCTGAAGGAATGAAAGGGGCATCAATGGACCTCTTCCTGCTTTAGTCCTGAATAAGCTTAAGCCTAAACACCGGTCAACCTTTTTCTCAGCAGAACGATCACATTGCACATTGGGACCCCGTTGGCGCCCAGTAGCCCCTCTCAGCACAATCATAGACAGGGATGCAATCTTGCAGGTGCCCCGCCAGCATGGTGACCTACAGTACACCATCCGATTTTTTCCCGATTTCAAGCTCTAGGTCCGGCGTCAAAGATGTACCTTCGACGCAGTGAAAAGGGCCCTCCGGAAACAGAACGCGAAATACAGGATGCTATTTCCAGCTAAACTCAAGATCCTCGCCGAAGAGAAATCCTATTTCTTCATGTCACCGGAAGAGGCAAGTGACGGGCTGGAGGAAGGTTGGGCGGAAGGGGGAGAAGAACTCGAGCACTCATCACAAAAGAGCAGACACAGCGAGGTGAGACGTGGACCCCCACACCCGACTGTCCCATCCAGCGGCAGAGAACAGACAAGTGACCAGGAGGGGGGACTACAATAACCAGGTACTTTTCCGTCTCTTTATTTTGCAGTGGTGGAAGCGGGGTGACAATGTAAAAGAATTGGCACAAAGAAACATTCGGAATTGAACAAATAATTATAGTTATAAAAACTCAGGATGCCCTCGCATAATTTATCTGCACAGGGCCTGTAAGCAGAGATGCTCTCATGAGGAGTTATGGGGTATTGCAACATTTGACAGCAAAAATTATTCCAGTCGATGCTGGCAGCTGGTTCACCACCCCTCAATAATTGTTACCATTCCACAGTTAGGGCGACATCTACTCTGCATGTTGGGGAGTTAGGAGATTTTCAGCTCACCTAGCAGGGCTGCAGGGAGGGGGGAGTTAGGGAAAGTGTTTAATTTTGTTGTTCACTATTTTACCAATGCTCAAGACAGATATGGTTGTACCTCGTGCATGTTAACACTGGGCCAATTGGGGACGATCTGCAGCCACCAACTTTTCCGGCCATGATAATGGGTGAATGAGCTAGTAGCAGCGCCTGGACCTGGAATGTGAATGGGCTGGGGAATAAAATAAAACGGTCACTTGTCTTTCAGCACATTAAGCCACATTCCTCAGATGTAGTAATGATGCAAGAGACTTAGGGGGAGCAGATATAGGGCCCTAGATTTTTTTGGGTACAGACTGGTAGCTCACTCAGGGTACCCGACGGATGCCCCGGGGGTAAGAATTTTGATTCCCGACACATTGCTCCTTGCCATAGACGGCTTCTGGTCTGATGACGCTGGCTGTTGCGTGGCAGTCAGATGGGAGGGGCGCTCTATTGCACTGAGCTCTTCTATATACCTCAGAGGCTACACAAAATGCCTCTCCCAAAGATCCTGCTCTTGGTAGTCAGTCAGTCAGTCAGTCAAAAACACTTTATTCGATTATTTTAAAATCATAAAAGTATGCTATACATCCAATTCTGATCACAAGAATAAAATAATTTATATAAAAAACGTTAAAACAAGAAATCATTATGTACAAATCTTCAATAGTAATCAAGATAACTGTACAATAATTTTATACAGCTACATCATATTTACACTCCCTATAGATTTCTTCAAGTTTTTCAGTGAATTTACACAGATTGTACTAATGAATTTGCTAAATGATCAATTTACAATTATATTTACAGATCTATATTACAATCAATTTACAGCACTACCCTGACAGGGCGTACAGACTTTTTCAGGGAACAAAATCAAATAGTCAGATCCCATACTATCAGGGTGGTGACGGTCGGAGTCTTTTTTGTCTGGACCGAATAGACATTGTAAGGAAATTGGCTACCCCATACATTATTAAAGGTGTTTCCATTAGCTGTAGGAACAGAAAAGCCGGTTTAACTTGTATAAACCCTAGATCTTTCAATATAGGCTTGATAAATTTCTCTCTAGCAGTTTTAAAAAAAGGACAAAAAAAGAGAAAATGCAAAGAATCCTGATCGGAGAAATCATCACACCTGCAGGGAACATTCTCATGGGGCCTACACCACTTACTGTATTCACCTAACAGAAAGTGAGCCTGATTGAAACGAAATTTCGTAAGGAGCCACCGGTGGAAAGGTTTATTTACTATCAACAGATATGGTTCGATAGCTAGAGATGTAATTGCCAAATAATGGGACCTTACAGTTGGCTTCATAATTTCACATGACTCTCTTTCAGCTTCCCTTTTCTTTATATATTGGGACTTTACCCAGCTAATATCCTCTTTTTTTAAACCTTCTGGGTTGGTATATAGGTCGGACGGCCCAGATATCCTGCTGTTTTTTTAATATATGAGAGCCACTCAATCTCTGCCACTCGGTCCCGCCCCATGCAATCTCTGATAATCTTATGATTTAGTGTTAAGTTGGGGTTGAGCCATGTTTTAATCCATGCCCGGAGTGGAGCCAGGGACAACATATCTTCAATATAACCTACCCCCAGTTCCATATGGATTGAAAAAGCAGGTGTAGATTTTGGCAGACCCATAACGGATCGCAAGAACATATTCTCTGCTCTTTGAATGTGGGTTGTGTTCTTGTAACCCCATATAGAGGCTCCATACCTGGCTATTGCCAGGGTTTTGGCTTTATAGATAGATAGAATAGCCTCTGGTGGTTTACCGCCGAGGCGTTTTGCGAACCCCAGTATAGCAGCAGATGATCTTTTTACTGCTGCGGCCTTATTCTGAATTTGTGGTGCCCATGTCCCTTTCTCGTCGAACACCACTCCTAAATAGGTAAAAGCTTTAACTTTAGAGAGTACGGAGCCATTACAAGACAGAGTTTTGATGTTATTCTTGCGATTACCCACAGCCATAACATGTGATTTTTCTACGTTAATTACTAAATCTAGATCTTGCATGAAAGCCCCAAATGTATTTAATAAATGTTGTAGACCCTTAGGGCTCCTTGACAGCAGTACCGTGTCGTCGGCATATAAAAGTACCGGCATCATGGAACCACCCATGCGGGGTACGTCTATAGAGGCCGCTTCTAGGGACTCTCCCAGTGAGTTGATATAAAGGGAGAAGAGCATAGGTGCCAAGATGCACCCTTGGCGCACCCCCCTTCCAGATTTAAAAAAAGCGGTACAGTTCCCTTCTTGAGACATACGGATAGTTGCCCTTAAGTCACTGTGAAGTCGCGCCAAAAAATCCACAAGTGCTCGATCCAGTCCAGGCTCTTGGTAGGTCTTCCTATTGGTGGGAGGATATGCCAACGAAGTTTTAGATCCTGAGCTAGACCGCTCCAATGTACAGGCGGGTCAGAAAGGAGTGGGCCCTTTCGGGCTTCCTGACTCCCATGGGTTTGGTGGACCTCTGGAGACACAACCGTCAGGAACACCAATATTTATATTACTCACACGACATGGCTCCTTCTCAAGAATCGATTATTTGTTTACGCAAAAAGATAAGGTGGGAGATTTTTCAACACTGATACACATGGCGAGGGGCGTTTCGGAGCATTCCCTGGAGGGCGTTACAGTCCAGGGTCCGTCCACTAGCAGAGCAGCATTTCCGAAGATTGGCCCCTCCTGGCCACTAAGGGACCCCATACTAAGAGATAAACTCCGTGAAGGAACTGACCTTTACTTAAAAAAAAAAATGTAAGATCAGTAGAATCACACCGGGCCATCTGGGAGGCCTACAAAACAGTGCTAAGGGGTCAAGCCCAGGCGCTAATAGGGGGAAAGAGAAAAGAGGAAGCATTACAAATAAGGTCGTTAGAACCGGAGATTCTAAACATTGAGAGGGAGGTGACGGCCAGTGAAGGGGCCGACCGGCGACATGATCTAGCTTTATGCCAGTGGGGGCTGCCACCCTTGGCTGGCGGTGAAGCAGGAACATACGCTCTGGCTACTCAGCACCGGCTGTATGACGTGGATGACAAGGCCTCTAGGCTATTGGCCTGGCTTGAGAAAAGGGACAAGGAGCGATCGTGGGTGGTCAGCGTTAGGGACAAAGCCGGGACACTTCAAACGTCCAGTGTAAGAATAGCGGAAGCCTTCGCTTCTTACTATGAAAGCATATACTGGTCGGTGAGCGAGAGGTCTGTGAGTGATTGCGACGAGCTGCTGAAAGACTTTTTACTGCCAACACTGTCTGCAAGGCACAGGAGACCTTAGATGCCGACCTAACAGAGGAGGAATTGTCCGGTGCTCTAGGATCCCTAAAGTCAGGGAAGGCAGTAGGTCAAAATGGTCTTCCAGGTGAGCTATACAAAAGCCTCACCTCCAAAATAATAACACCACTACAAAAAATGAAGGTGGAGGCCCAGAATGGGGAGCATTTGCCCGCTGACCAGTGTGCGGTCACAATCATACACAAGGCTGGCAAGCCTCCAGACCAGTGCAGTTCCAACAGGCCAATTTCATTGCTCAACGTGGAGGCAAAGGTGCTGGCAAAGGCCTTGATCAGCAGACTGGCGTCCATCATCACTACTGTAATTCCCGTGGATCAATCCGGCTTTATGCCTAGTAGAGGTACTCGTAACAACTTGCGGAGACTATGGTGTTCTCCACTTGACGGTGGACCTCTCCTCCCAGCAGACGGCGCTGATGGCACTGGACGGTTTGATGGCCTTCGAAGGTATAGAATGGTCTTATTTATTTGCAGTGCTCACCAGGCTGGGCTTTGGCCCCAGTTTCTGTTGTTGGGTGATTCTGCTTTACCAAGGCCCAATGGCCTGAGTAAGAGTTAACGGAGCACTAGCTAGACTTTTCCAGCTGTGAAGGGGCACCAGGCAGGGCTGTCCCCTATCACCATTGCTATTTGCCTTGGTGTGAGAGCCATTGGCACACTGGATTAGGACAGACCCAATTGTCTGGGGCATAGAAGCGTTGGGGGGCTGGCAGGATCAGGATCGTTGTACGCCGAAGACATAACGCTATATCTGTCAAGGCCATATTATTCCATAGCAAGGGTTCTACATATTTTCGAGTTATTGGGGCACTATTCTGGATACTCTATAAATTGGACCCAGTCAGTGGTCTTCCCACTGTCAGGCCCACCATAAGCTGCTGGTGAGGTGTGTAGCCCCAGTCGTGACGAAAGGTTTTAAATACCTGGGCATCCACATCACCCGAACCACCAGTTTTTCCTGAGGACACTGTCCTCATGGGCAGAGCTGCCCAATACAAAATGATGGCCCTACCACGCCTTATTTATGTCCTGAAGAACACCCCATACCCTGTTCCCCCTGCAGTCTTTAAGCGCTTGACTCAAGAGCTCCGGGCGTTGTTTTAGCAGGGAGGTACACCCAGGATAGCACTAAACAAGCTGCAAAAATGGGTTTATGATGGCAGCCTGGCCGTCCCAGATATTAAGCTGACTGGGCCTCACAGCTACTAGTTATAAACAACTGGGTCTATGCAGATAAGGGAGAACCGGCCTTCAGGGTAGATAGAGACACAATGCCAGGAGGGAGCTGCAAATCATTCCTATATGACTGCAAGAAACGCCCAGAATGGCCTATGCATACCGCAACTGTGGTTGATTGTTGGATTGAGGCAAACAGGTTTCTGGGATGGCAGAGTAAATGAACCGGCATGACACCCCTATGGACCAGGGACCGACTGAAGGAGGTGGCCACACTATTGGCTTTCAAGGGATGCCAGACAATAGGTTTTTGAACGCTTGGTAGACGTGTGGAGGAGTGACGCTCCTCTTCTCTTCGAAGACCTACAACAAGAATATAGCTTGACTCCGGCTCAGAGATTTCATTATGTGAGACTCACACATGCCCTACAGAGACACATACAGCGGGCACGGTTATTCCCAGACACTCCCCTTTGGAAGACAGACTGCCGGTAGACACCATCCCTGAGAAAGCGATCTCAACCATATATTGTAAACTCATAAATAATATACCAGACCCCACAGCGACCATCCCCTCTACCTGGATTGACGACCTAGGTAATATAGAAGACGATTGGACAGAGGCGCTGCAAAGCCCCAGGGAAATCACAATCCGCTCTAGATTCAGGCTGGTACAGCTTAAGTTACTGCACCGCTCCTATTACCCACGCGCACTCCTACACAAATGGGGACAGGCACATACAACGATTTGCAACAGGGGCGGCCAGCGGGAGGGCTCTTTTGTTCATATCTTATGGGAATGTCCCGAAATCACTAAGTACTGGCAGAGTCACAATAATAATATTGAGGGTATCTGGAACAGAGGTCCCAATGGACGCCAGATGGCTCCTTCTAATGATTAAGGGAGAGACAGACCAACCAATACATGTCAACCTCTGGCTGGCGCAGATGGCAGGTATTGCAAAAATAAACATCGGCAGGTGCTGGTGTGCGTTCCAGCCCCCATCGGTGGCCGAGTGGATGAGAGATCTAGACTGGTGCCAATGAGCGGAAGAGATGGTATACAAAAATAGAGGTTGTCTCAAGAAATGGGAAAAGATATGGTCATCATGGCGCAGATGCAGGAGGGCATAGTGGAATTGGGGACATGCATTATAGCTCCATTCACTCTGCAATGTACAAGAACATCTCTATGCTTACCCGCTTCCCGCTCCTAATGACGACTTATGGTAATACTGTTCTTTTCATTCCTTAGACGAAGGAGTCCACCTCCCCTATGAAATACTTTTGTCACTTATTAACCTAGTGATGTACATACATATCCGCGTAAGAATGTTCTGTCTTCTTTGCTGGTTTAATAAAGAGATTTTTTTTAAAAGGGCATTTGATTGTCTCCAAATATACCATAGCTAAAATGGGAACGCTCTACAAGGCGTTTATGGACTTGACAGCAGCTTTCAGCCGCCTTTCCCACCCCTAACTATGGCAATTATGGAAAAAATGGTCATTGATAAAGCCATCATCACCTTTATAAGACAACTGTATGCCAAGGCCACATCCTGTGCATGATATGGAAATAAGGGAAAATGTAGAAATTGCTTTAGGTTAAGAAAGAGGGGTCAGATTGGGGGGGGGGGGGTCCTTGCCCCTCTCCTTTTCGCTTTGTAAACCAATGGGGTGGAGTCACCCTTGCTTGAATCCTCTTTGGATGTCCCCATGATAAACCAGACTTGCATACCCATACTCCTTTATGCTGATGACGCAGTGCTAAGCGCTTGGCTAGTCTTTCATGAAAAAGATGAACCTCCATGTAAATGAAGCCAAATCCTTTGTGCTACTGGCTGGCCAATGGGCAAAGAAAAACCCTGTCCTCCATAAGATGGCTGCAAAATTGAACATATAGATAGCTTCTCATATTTGGGAATATTGTTTAATAAAACCGCCACTTGGAACAATATGATTGACAACAGAAACTTGTTTTTAGGGAAAAGCATTAATGCAATTTTAGTTTCATTAAAAAACTGGGCTCTAAAACAGTAGATGTCCTAAAACAGATATATAGGGCCAAAGCTATTTTTATTGCAACATATGGAGCAGGAGTATGGGATACACGGATTCCACTAGGGAGGTATTTTAATCATGATTACCAATGACGACATACTTGGTGTATTGTTGAGATGACGACCTAATGCCCTCTGAGGGTTAGGTGATGACGGGCACACTTTCTAATAATTGATACACTGAAAAAAAAATTATTTGATACTATGCGGTAAATGTCCACACGTGTATTGCTTTTAGTGGGTGGAATCATTAATTCTACAAGTATGGCTAATGATTTGTCGGATGGGGGCACTAGTGGTTATATGACTTAGAGGGGCCTTTTTTTATAAGACAAAGAGCATTTCTAACCTGACTACTAATGGGAAGTGGGTAGCAATGTGGCTGTCCACAAGGATACATGTAATGCACGTATGATTTATTTCACAGTTATGTCACCGTGTTGGCGGAACTCCCTCCACATAGCCTAATATTGATTGGCGAGAGTGACCGATACCCCTTCTAACACCTAACTGAGGTAAGAGGGGTACTACATAGGACTGGGACAATAAGACGTC
This sequence comes from Lissotriton vulgaris, assembly GCF_964263255.1. Classification (NCBI taxonomy): domain Eukaryota; kingdom Metazoa; phylum Chordata; class Amphibia; order Caudata; family Salamandridae; genus Lissotriton; species Lissotriton vulgaris. Next base: position 356,363,574 of record NC_141699.1, read on the forward strand.
CTGAAGAAGACCAAGGTGACCCATTAATTAAGGGCTAATAGAGGTCGAAACATGTTGACTAAAGCAGTAAAGGAGGGGTGCTAGTGGGCCTTAATACCCTTTTGTAGCACCACCATCCATTTCCTTTTTAATCCTGACCTTGGAACCTACCAATAAAGTTTACTATGGTATCCAGGAGCCAGGTTTAACTATACCCTACTGCAAATTGTTTGTCTATCTTTGTACTCAGTCTTGATTTGTCCGTTTGTTGTTTGTGGACACTGGTGTCACGTTGAACTTTGTATTGCACTTTGTCTGTGTATTTCTTTGTTCCCCCTCCCTATGCTCTGCCCGGAGTGTTGCTACGCCCGGGCGTTGCAGCAGACCCGATGATGAAGCATGTCACACACAGTATGTGTGATTGAGGGCAGTTTTTCATCACTCATGAGTGTGCCAATGCTTGTTCACTCTTGTTGAGTTTGTGTTCTTTTTTGTCTTCTCCACCCCTCTTGTGTGTATACTATACACGAATTCTGAGTCACTTCAGTCCACCGAAGACATTTTCCTGAAAAAATTGGTAGCCCTTCCTAGAAGCTGTTATTCCTTTAATTGCCACCTTGAGCTAGAAGTACCATAAATAATCGATCAGGTCTATCTAACACCAATCTTGCTGTGGCACTCAATCTGGCGAAGGGAATCATTACACTTAACTCAAAATATCATTTAGGACCGCCTTTCGCTTAATAAAGCTCACAAGTTGCCATGGATTTCGTATGTTCAACATACTTTTACTACTTTACCTTTACAACATCTCTGTGAGACCTCATCTATCTGTGGCTTAATATCTCAAAATTTTTATGCGAACTGGAAAAAGCAAGATATGCATATAATAACCAAAAAAAGAACGGTTTTAACTTACTTGAACATACCGTTATCCCGGAGTCCTCAGTAGTTACAACAGAAAAGGCTCGCAAACAAATATTAACAAACTATTCTCCACCAACCATAAGAAGAAATTTCTGCAGCTTTGGATGTGTACTTTTGCATCTATAGATCTGTCTCCACCCTGGGTGGACAAATCAGAGTCAACAATTTGTCGGCTGTGTAACCTAACTCAGGAGTCAATAACACATCTGCTCTGTATATGTCCCATACTATCGGTTGAGCGCAGAAGATTCCTCGGGCTCCAATGGATCAAGGAGGGGACATGGACATTACCATTAGCCTTTGGTTTTCTATTGAACAATGAGCAACTACAATTGATCACAAAACTGGTAAAAAATGTAGGATGCGTGGAGAAGCACCTAAGAATAAATTTTGAATCCCAAAATGAGGAAGTGGAGGATTTCTGAATATTGCATTTTTAATCTTCTAATGCTTTGACAGTATTGCTTCTCTTTTGAATCAAAGGCTTTTTTATTGAGTTATCACCCTTACATTAAAATGTATTTTACCTGTTTTTACCAGTGTGTATTGATGATGAATTATGAACTATTAGTTTAATTATGGAGACCCTTGAAAAATTGGGATAATACCCATACGTTAAGGTTATTTGTGACTTTAGGCACTTTGATAGACTTTATTGCCGAAATAAAGTATTTTTTTTATTTGAAGTTGTTATCCCAGAGGGAACAGCTTTGTATCTGTCATTTGTAACAAACCATCAGCATCTATTTGTACTGTTAAGGTTCAGACTAAATCTTATCCCTTGTATACTGGGCTATCCTTCTGGCATCCACTCGCAACAAGCTTTGCTTTTCTGTCGATGTGATGGAGTCTCGACTCAAACGGACTTGCACTTCCTGTTCTTCTGCAAACACTGTGCACTTTATCGGAAATATTTTATAGCTCCAATCATGTGCAAATATAATTTTAGGTAATGTCGAGTAGCGTTCTATTTTTTGCAAATGTTATAGGATCATTTTATCTGTTATTCAGTGGCATCTTTTTTATTGTTAGCGATAAAAGCCAGATGGCTTATGAAGTATTTTGCGACCAGCTATCTTTTAACATGCATATTTATTTTAATACAACAATGTTGGTGGTAGCGTTTCTCAGAAAGAGAAAGCGTCCGCACCTTCTGTTACCGACTATTTTCAATGATCAAGTTTACGTGTAAAGATTTCAGGGGTAGAGGTGCACTGCGAACCTGGTGGAACACCCACCACCAGGGGTGTGATACAAAGCAACTTAATGCCTGTGTCAATAATTAAGAAGAAACCAAGTTGCAACAAGCACCCTCTATGGAGTCTGGAATTAGTTATGTTTCTGCATTACACATTGGTTATTTCACCACCTTTTCATCAGTTTTAGACACAAGTTCATGCGAAGTAAATGGGCTTCAAAGTATGGATCCAAAACTGTACGTAGTGTCTTCAAAAATCTTTATTTTAAACACATTAAAAAGTTCTCCTGCTCTGCACTGCCGACACGTGTTTCGCCCACACAGGGGCTTTTTCAAGGTTGATAGATAGGCGAAAGTTACTTGGTGGAGATCAGTTCTGATTTTCACGTAGTGTAGTAATTTTGAAGACCTTAGACCGATCTCCACTGCTCAGCACGTGCTGAGCAGTGGAGATCGGGCTCCCGTATATACCTTCCAACAGACTTACTAAGGTCTTCAAAATTACTACACTACGTGAAAATCAGAACTGATCTCCACCAAGTAACTTTCGCCTATCTATCAACCTTGAGAAAGCCCCTGTGTGGGCGAAACACGTGTCGGCAGTGCAGAGCTGGAGAACTTTTTAATGTGTTTAAAATAAAGATTTTTGAAGACACTACGTACAGTTTTGGATCCATACTTTGAAGCCCATTTACTTCGCATGAACTTGTGTCTAAAACTGATGAAAAGGTGGTGAAATAACCAATGTGTAATGCAGAAACATAACTAATTCCAGACTCCATAGAGGGTGCTTGTTGCAACTTGGTTTCTTCTTAATGCATATTTATTTGATTAATTTTAAATGCTTCTTGTCATTTATTGCAAATTGTGCTCTGTGCTTATATAATCTATGTGCTTTTTTAGATTAAATCACGTATTTCTTTTACTTTGATTGACAAATTGGAGCTCTTTCCATAAACATCAAGTGTGTTATTAGTCACCAACCTTGCTGTAGAACAAGCATTTACAATGCAATAGGTCTCGCAGCATTAAAGTTTGAGTTATTGGCATTGTGTATGACAATGCGTTGCATACATTTTTTAGCAAACTTTGAATTGGTGAGCAGTGAGAGTGTGTGCAAGAGTATGCTGTTGCTCACAGCTGTTATTATTCACACAGCTCTGATGATGCACCTCAGGCACGGGCTCACAGCTGTTATTATTCACACAGCTCTGATGATGCACCTCAGCACGGGGCTGACGCAATTATTATTCACACAGCTCTGATGATGCACCTCAGCTCGGGGCTGACGCAGTTATTATTCAAGAGTGAATGTTTGATTAGTGCACAACCTCTTTCTTTACTGAAAAGATATAGTTCTTTAACTTATGGGTGCTACTGAGGTAAAGCCTCGTATCCGGGGTGTTTAGTAAATTAGAACAACATGTGGTTCCAGCTAGCAGTTGGTCCCATCCCTTAGTGCACACCTTCTTGTACTTGGGTGTGAATCCCAAGGACTCCACAATACATGTTAATCCAACTCAATACAGTAACGTTATTTATTTCATCAATTTAGTTCAAAGATTCTTATGTTCTATTCACATAATGTTATCCATTCTCAGATCTCTGGCGTTAGTTTCTCATATGCATTTCGGGCATAGTGCCCTTCTTCAGGGAACATTACTGAGGAAGAAGATAAATGACATATTTTTATAATCTTCGGAGTAACTAATATACGTTTGGCATGTCTATACTCTCATGTGTGCCTTAGTTCAAGTGCAAAATTCAACATATTATCGATATATCAAACATCGTTCTATTTCACAATAGTAACAAGTGTGAGCACTTTCATGCCAGATTCCTAGATTTAGTTGATGTGATGACAGTAGCAAAACTGAAAACAAAAAGTATATAACCAACGCGTCAGACACATCGTTTTACTGAAACTGTTAGACTTATCTAACCCATCTGTAGTTTAGGCTATTCACAAACACTTACTTCTGAGACGTGAACGTCTCTTTGCTCCTATCGCTTAGTGAATGCGTGCGGTTTCAGTTACCTAGCGGGTTGCGCGCTCGTCTATTTCTTGTGTATGTCTTAATGTGAAGCGCACTGATTGGGCATCCACATTCAACATGGTTACTGCTAAAACTAGAAAACAGACTATCGAATTTCACCGGAAGAGTATTCCGTGATATTCAAAACTATTTAATATATGCTCACGATGCCTATTGGCGACAATTAATGAGTTTCAAAGAATATATATCAATATGTTAAATCAAATTAAAGTAAGGGACAAAAACATTAGGTATCGCTATACTGCAGTCCATATTTACAAAAGTTCATTCATAAGTAACACAAAAATTCAATCCGATCATTTAACCCATAGGGCTTTATCGAGTTCATTTTGTAAACCCAAAAGTTCTCTCTTCTCAATAGATGTTTGTTAATGTCTACTCCTTCTTTCTGGATAGCTGTTTCCAGAATGATAACTTTCAATTGAGAAACATTGTGATGAGCTTCTGCGAAGTGTACTGCTATGTTTGATTTTTGATTTGGGTTCGTATATTGGATTTGTTCATTTAATCGTATTTTGATTTTCCTTTCAGTTTTACCAATATAAACTTTCCCACATGGACATTTCAGTAGGTAAATGACATGAGTCGAATTACAAGTTCCATTTACTTTCAATTTGATATCTTGACCTCTCATGGGATGTGTTATCACTGTTTCCTTCATGATATTGTTGCAATTTCCACAGTGCATACATGGACGAGTTCCTTTATATGTTTCCACTTCATCTGTTGTGGTTTTTAGTATTTCACCCAGATTTTTACCTCTAGTGTAGGCAAACAATGGCGGCTTCATAAATGATGTTTTAAAATCTGGTTATATTTTTATGACAGGCCAATGCTTTTTTATGATTCTTTTAAATTGTATACTAGCCGTTGAAAATTTCGATACTAGTACCATTCTCTTTTCTTCAGGTTTATTTGATTTGGTTAGCAGATCCTTTCTTGAGATGTTGTTTACTTTTTCTTTTGCCTTATCGATGATAGTTTGTGGATATCCCCTTTCAGTGAATCTTTTCTCCATTTCATTAAATCTTTCTGTGGTCTTTTCTGGGTGCGACGTGATCCTTTTAACTCTCATCAACTGCGAAGTGGGTAGATGTTGTTCGAGGGCCAATTGATGGAAACTGTTGTAGTGAAGTGTATTGTTTTTATCTGTGTTTTTTCTGTAAATGTCTGTTTCTAGACCTTTGTCTGTCCTTGTGATTTCCACATCTAGAAATGTGATCCTTTGATCAGAGATGTCCCATGTTAGTTGTATTCGTTCATCAACTTCATTTAGCTCATTTAGTGCTTGTTCTAGTTTCTCTCTTGTATTGCACCAAATAATGAAAATGTCACCGATAAATCTCACTATCATTTTGGTGTTAGTTTGCCAGATTGGTTTACTTAGAATGTTCTCTTCCTCATATGCCTTCATGAAAATATTCGCATATATGGGTGCTGCCGAATTGCCCATGGAAGTTCCCACAAGTTGTTGGTACCAGTCTAGTTTGTATTTGAAGTAACTATGGCACAATGTAAAAACCAGGAGTTACATCAAGAACGTTAGCATCGGTCTATTCAATTCTGTCCCAAGTATAGCCGGTTCCATAGCTTCTATGCCTGCTGCATGTGGTATTGATGTTTATAAAGATTTTACATCAGCTGTGCATTATATGAGATGTTCTTTCTGATCCACTGTGATATTTTGTAGTTTGTTTAAGAAGTCTGTTGTGTTTTTGATATAGGTATACATTTCCTTAACCGTTGGTTGCATATATTTATCTAAAAATTGACCTATAGGTTCGTGCAAACTTCCTTTTGTGGATACGATGGGTCTCAGTGGTGGGTCTTTTAGATTCTTATGCACTTTGGGTGTCATGTAGAATTTTGGACTTTTTGGATTTTTTTTATAAGAAATTGTTTGGTTTTGTCTTTGATAATCCCGTTATCATGAGCCGTTTGTACTATGTTTTCCAAAGTTTTTAGATATTCATTAGTTGGATTTGTCTCCAGTTTGAGGTATGTGTTTGGATCAGATATATGTTCCATCACTTTCTTTTCATACATGTTAATGTTCATTATCACCAAACCTCCACCCTTATCAGCATTCACGCTAATGATTTGGCTATTATTAGCCAGTTTTTTCAGAATGCCTAGATCTTTTTGGGGTACGTTCTTTGTACCTTTTTTGTTACAGTTAATTTTATGTAAGTCTTGTTTCACCAAATCTTCAAATATATCTAATGTTTTATGAGTCGTTGGATCTTGGTATGTGCTCGTAGTTTTTAGTCCCATTAGTTCATCTTCTTGTTTGGTTAGAATATATGATTCCATTCCGCAAACAAAAATCCCGCATACCATCACTCCACATTTTTAAGTCCGCAAAAACCATTACTCCTCAAGCCATAATTCCGCAAATTTTTACAACGTATATGACTTCACTACGCATGCAATTACAACGCAAATGCATGTGTGGTGAAGTCATATACTTTGTAAAAGTACTTTATTTTTAACTATATATATATATATATATATATATATATATATATATATATATATACACACACATTTATATATATATATATATATATATATATATATATATATATATATACACATATATATATATTTTTAAATAAAATGAAACATTATTTCTTTAAAATTACATATTTAGAACTATATTATTACACACACACACACACATATATATATATATATATATATTTAATTTTAATTAATTAATAATTACCCTATACACCCTAAAAAATAATCCCACCCTAGTCCCTTTAAATACCCCAGCACCCTTAAACACTAACCCATCCTGACCCTAAAAATACCCCTGTACCCCAAAACCCAAACATACCCCATAACCCTAAAAATACCCCTGTACCCCAAAACCCAAAACAACCCCTGAACCCTAAAAATACCCCTGTACCCCATAACCCAAACCCAGCCCTGAACCCTAAAAATACCCCTGTACCCCAAAACCCAAAACAACCCCTGAACCCTAAAAATACCCCTGTACCCCAAAACCCAAAACAACCCCTGAACCCTAAAAACTACCCCTGTACCCCAAAACCCAAAACAACCCCTGAACCCTAAAAATACCCCTGTACCCCATAACCCAAACCCAGCCCTGAACCCTAAAAATACCCCTGTACCCCAAAACCCAAAACAACCCCTGAACCCTAAAAATACCCCTGTACCCCAAAACGCAAACCTACCCCTGAACCCTGAAAATACCCCTGTACCCCTTAACCCTTAAATACCCCTGCACCCCATAACCCAAACTCACCTTTAAAATACCCCTGAACCCAAAAAAAACACATACTTACCTTACAACTTACCTTAAAACATATACTTTTACCAATCATGCTTTTACAATGATTTTCGTTGTAAAAGCATGTGTGATAAAAGCATGTGTGATAAAAGCATATAATATATAAAGGCATGCGTTGTAAAAAAAATGCGGAGTAAAGGTACTTTACCGTTTGGTTAATAGCTGTGGTAACCCATTGTCAAAAAAGTTTCTCAAGCGTAACTTCCTCATAAATTTAAAAAAACTGGTTTCCAATTCTACTGAGTTGGTGTTTGTCGTGGGGACAAATGATGTCCCTTTTTGTAGTAGTTTCAATTCTTTGTCAGATAACTTGTAATCAGATATATTGACGACTAGTTTAGTTGAGTCTTCTTTTGCGATTTCCCCACTGTGCTCCGTGTGCTGGGTCCTTCTTTTTCTTTGTCCCCTGCTGGGTCTCCTGTTGGTTGATCTCCTACATCTAAAAAAGGCACATCAGTTGTTGTTTCTGTGTGATCACTAGCCGGAGTTTTGCGCTGCATTTGAGTTTTACTCATTTGTGGTCTGTTTGATTGATCACTCCCTGACGATGATGTGTCTGTGTGACTGGTGTAGGGTGGGTTTCTTCGTCGTTGGGCATACATGTCAGCCCATGTATACACCTCTCCTAACTTGTAGTCAAGTGAGTCGCACTTAAATTTCCGAATTTTTCTTTCATTAATTTCCTGAGTATGTTTTTGTATTTAGTCTTTGATTTCTTCCAATGTTTTGGTTAATTCATCCTCTGATAACATGGTTGACAATTCCTCAGTCGTTTCCTCAATTTCTTTATTTAATTCACATAGAATGTTTGATAGCTCTTCTTTTATCAAAAGAACCAGGTCTAGCGAACATTTATTTAGAATAGCGTACCATTTATCTTGAAATTTTCTTGAATTTTTACATAGTGACGGTTTTAAGGCAATTCGTAGTCCCCTGGGTATTCGTTGAGCTTTATGGTATTTTATCAGTGTCGACGCATGAAGCTTCTGATTGACTTGCCTTTTAGTTGGGTATAGCAATTGTTTAATGTTTTGTTCCTTCGTGCGGGTTGTTGTGGATTGTACTAGTTCTTCTTGTATTAGAGAGTATATTTTTGATGCCTCCTCTTCCCCAAATGCAAAAGTCTCCGCTTTAGCTTCTGTGCTTTTGGTTATTGTCTCATACTCCATCTTAACTCTTTTTTATAGTGCTGGTCTCGAATGGCGTGCAACACAATCCTCGGACCGATAGGTTATATCAAGAGTGAATGTTTGATTAGTGCACAACCTCTTTCTTTACTGAAAAGATATACGATAATTCTTTAACTTATGGGTGCTACTGAGGTAACGCCTCGTGTCCAGGGCGTTCAGTAAATTAGAACAACATGTGGTTCTAGCTAGCAGTTGGTCCCATCCATTAGCGCACACCTTCTTGTACTTGGGTGTGAATCCCAAGGACTCCACAATAAGTGTTAATCCAACTCAATACGGTAATGTTATTTATTTCATCAATTTAGTTCAAAGATTCTTATGTTCTATTCACATAATGTTATCCATTCTCATATCTCTGGCGTTAGTTTCTCCTATGCATTTCGGGCATAGTGCCCTTCTTCAGGGAACATTACTGAGGAAGAAGATAAATGACATTTTTATAATCTTCAGAGTAACTAATATACGTTTGGCATGTCTATACTCTCATGTGTGCCTTAGTTAACACAAAAAATTATACTTTAGATCAAGTGCAAAATTCAACATATTATTGATATATCAAACATCGTTCTATTTCACAATAGTAACAAGAAGTGTAAGAACTTACATGCCAGACTCCTAGATTTAGTTGATGTGATGATAGTAGCAAAACTGAAAACAAAAAATATATAACCAACGCGTCAGACACATCGTTTTACTGAAACAGTTAGACTTATCTAACCCATCTGTAGTTTAGGCTATTCACAAACACTTACTTCTGAGAAGTGAAAGTCTCTTTGCTCCTATCGCTTAGTGAATGCGTGCAGTTTCAGTTACCTAGCGGGTTGCGCGCTCGTCTATTTCTTGTGTACGTCTTAATGTGAAGCGCACTGATTGGGCGTCCACATTCAACATGGTTAATGCTAAACCTAGAAAACGGACTCTATCGAATTTCATTGGAAGAGTATTCCGTGATATTCAAGTCTATTTAATATATGCTCATGATGCCTATTGGCGACAATTAATGAGTTTCAAAGAATATATATCAATATGTTAAATCAAATTAAAGTAAGGGACAAAAACATTAGGTATCGCTATACTGCAGTCCATATTTACAAAAGTTCATTCATAAGTAACACGAAAATTCAATCCGATCATTTAACCCATAGGACTTTATAGAGTTCATTTTGTAAATCCAAAAGTTCTCTCTTCTCAATAGATGTTTGTTAATTTCAATTGAGAAACATTGTGATGAGCTTCTGCGAAGTGTACTGCTATGTTTGATTTTTGATTTTGGGTTCGTATATTGGATTTGTGTTCATTTAATCGTATTTTGATTTTCCTTTCAGTGTTACCAATATAAACTTTCCCACATGGACATTTCAGTAGGTAAATGACATGAGTCGAATCACAAGTTCCATTTACTTTCAATTTGATATCTTGACCTCTCATGGGATGTGTTATCACTGTTCCCTTTATGATATTGTTGCAATTTCCACAGTGCATACATGGACGAGTTCCTTTATATGTTTCTACTTCATTTGTTGTGGTTTTTAATATTTCACCCAGATTTTTACCTCTAGTGTAGGCAAACAATGGCGGCTTCATGAATGATGTTTTAAAATCCGGTTCTATTTCTATGATAGGCCAATGCTTTTTTATGATTCTTTTAAATTGTATATTAGCCGTTGAAAATTTCGATACTAGTACCATTCTCTTTTCTTCAGGTTTTTTGATTTGGTTAGCAGATCCTTTCTCGAGATGTTGTTTACTTTTTCTTTTGCCTTATCGATGATAGTTTGTGGATATCCCCTTTCTGTGAATCTTTTCTCCATTTCATTAAATCTTTCTGTGATCTTTTCTGGGTTCAACGTGATCCTTTTAACTCTCATCAACTCAAACGGACTTGCACTTCCCGTTCTTCTGCAAACACTGTGCAATATCGGAAATATTTTATAGCTCCAATCATGTGCAAATAAAATTTTAGGTAATGTCGAGTAGCGTTCTATTTTTTGCAAATGTTATAGGATCATTTTATCTGTTATTCAGTGGCATCTTTTTTATTGTTAGCGATAAAAGCCAGATGGCTTATGAAGTATTTTGGGACCAGCTATCTTTTAACATGCATATTTATTTGATTAATTTTAAATGCTTCTTGTCATTTATTGCAAATTGTGCTCTGTGCTTATATAATCTATGTGCTTTTTTAGACCGAATCAGGTATTTCTTTTACTTTGATTGACAAATTGGAGCTCTTTCCATAAACATCAAGTGTGTTATTAGTCACCAACCTTGCTGTAGAACAAGCATTTACAATGCAATAGGTCTTGCATCATTAAAGTTTGAGTTATGGGCATTGTGTATGACAATGCATTGCATACATTTTTTAGCAAACTTTGAATTGGTGAGCAGTGAGAGTGTGTGCAGGGTATGCTGTTGCTCACAGCTGTTATTATTCACACAGCTCTGATGATGCACCGCACGCACGGGGCTGACGCAGTTATTATTCACACAGCTCTGATGATGCACCTCCGGCACGGTCTCACAGCTGTTATTATTCACACAGCTCTGATGATGCACCTCAGCACGGGGCTGACGCAATTATTATTCACACAGCTTTGATGATGCACCTCAGCACGGGGCTGATGCAGTTATTATTCACACAGCTCTGATTTCATTATTTTGCATTCTCAGCAGCCATGTAAACAGCAGAACAAAATAAGCAACGGAACGGAACATGATGACAACATATCACTGAGGCATAAGCCATGTTTCGATGTTCTTAATCAAATAAAAAATGTACACACAAAAGAAAGCTAGGACGTGTTATAATCTCCTGTTAACATCTTTCTGTAAAGCCTCATACGAAAAAACCCTCAGACCATGATTTCACATATTTAAAACATAACACCTCTCTCATCCACACTGCTCTCCCAAGACAATACTCATAGGTGTTTGTAAGAAATATTTGATCTTCCCTTCACCACTGAGAAAGAAATGAAATTTCAGCGACTATAGTGACCACAGTGGATAACCTCTAGGGGGGATTATTAGGCATACAGACACTCATAACAACTGTTCTGCCACAGGAAAACATAGGCGTTTGAAAAAGCAAAAGGAGATAATGCATCCAGGGACCCTAGGCATAAAATGATTTAAAGGGTCAATAGTTCAAATGACGTTTTCCGGGGGGTGGCTTCAGAGGTATCAAGAGAACAGTTTGATTTTACTGCATCATTTGAGAAACATGTAGAACACAGTTAAAGATCCGAATATTGTTCGTGTTGCAGCCGACCTCCGAGGCAAAGCAGTGTAAAACTATGTGTGAAACCAAAACACACATACAGCGCTCCCCTGTTGCAATAATATTATATACATTCAAGTTTGTGTACAAAACTGACTTTCTGTGTCTTAAAATTGGAAGGGAGTGTGACTTACAGCAACAATGACTCCGGATCCAGCGTTGGGCATCTCTCGGCATTCTCGGAGTACCCGGGACACTCTCCCTGCCCGTTCTCGGTTGGGTAAGGCCTCCCTGCCGGTTCTCGGTTGGGTCAGGCCTCCCTGCCCCTTCTCCGATGGGTAGGGCCTCTTCCTGGCTGCCTCCCTGCCCGGTCTACGAGAGTCTTCCCAGGGTACTGACAGAGTGGCACGAGCCACTGACTGAGCACTTCAATGCCGGCCTCAACAGCTGACAGGAGAAGGGGAGGGGGCATCTCAGCATTCCACACATCTGCTCGCTCTGAAAATAAAATCCAGTCCCGACCCAAGATGGGGGATCCCGGCCTCCTGTCCCAAGAACACCTGCCTTGCCCGAGCCCTGGAGTGTGGCCTGGCTGCCTGTCCTGCAAAAGCCTCACGCCCATGGCATCTAAGAGAGTGGGCCAGTTATTCAATGAAATCAACACCACCAATGGAATGGGCGTCTATCGCTGCTGGAATCTGGAGGACTTTCATCACTTCTGCAACTGTCCTTCGTGCCTTCTAGCAGGCTGCTGGTGCCTGACTGCAGGGACTCCGCCCATTCGAATTCAAGTTCATCCACAAAGGTATATGAATTGTTATATCACTCGGTCTTCTGTCCCAGAGCATCTTTTGCAGTACAAGAGCAAACTGACACTTTTTAATTAGATTCCTGTGGCTTGTACTTGCTAAAGTTCAGAAAGCAGCGTATGTGAAGTCTGAATGCTTCACGGTGTACAAGTCCCCAAAGGTTCTGATTGGAGAAAAACTAAAATTACCGCCAGAAAAATAACATGTTATCAGTTAATTATGTATGGTGATGAAGATACTATTTTTCTAGAGTTGGGCATTGTAGAATGTAGAGTGATATAAATAATCGTATCAGTAGAAACCAGTAACAACAAGGATAGAGAGCGTGGAGTAACGAGAACAAGACGTGAGCAAAACCGAAACCTTCCGTGGGCCGGGACTTCCGTCTTCGGAAGCCCGCGCACACGGAGTGCCTAGCCAGAGAAGCAGTGCTGGTGATGTGGGGCTCCCATGCCCGAGGGAGAGTCCAGCGGAGGCTGCAGAAGTCCAGAATGGCGGTAAGTGGGGCTTACTTGTAGGGGGGTGGGGGTGCGCTTGTGTGTGTGCGCGCGCGTGTGTGTGTGTATGTGGGCGGAGCGGGGTCTCTGTATGTGTGTGTGAGTGCTTGTGTAGAGGTGCGCTCATGTGTGTGTGCGGCGGGGGGGCGCGGGGTCCCTGTATGTGTGTGTGTGTGTGTGTAGGTATGCTCGTGTATGTGTTCTCTGTGTGTGCTCGCATACATAAGCAGGGGGAGGTGTGGCTGTGTGTTACAGCTTTCGAGGAGACAGGAGCTGGCCACAGCGTGCGCGTTGGCGCGCGCGCGGCCCGCACCGATCGCATTCTCGGAGAGGAAATGCGCGCGGCCAGGTGCTGTCTCCTGGAAAGCTGCGTCGCTCACAATAGGTCTCAGACGAGACAGCGCTTCGCGCTGTAATCGCCACGAGACTTAAAAAACAAGATAACTATAAATCACAAATGTTCCTCTGGAACTGCACCTTCCTAACAAATAGAACACAAGCTGTCAGCCCGGCACCTTACAAGCCCACAAACTTATCTGAGGAGTGCCTCAAGGTTCATCGCTTAGTTCCACCCTCTTCAAAGCATACATGATCCCTCTGGCTAACGTCAAACAATGTTTAACATTCAGTACATCATCTTTTTGTGTTGCATTTTCACCCTAAGTGGGAAGGGTATGACCAGACGTAAGTCCCGTGCTCGCTACGCCATCGGTTTCAAGCTAGCCTGGCTGAGGGGGTGATGCCTCGAAAACGGTCTCAGGATGCTTGTTTTATTTATTTTCCAGAGTTTTATATAGCACAAACTTGACCCGAATCGGGAATCAGAGTGCTTTACATAACACCAGTTGCATTACATGAGGACACATTTATTTTTTTTGTTTTTCTGATCCATGGAGGAACTGACCTGGCAGTTCGGGCTGGATTGTTCCCTTGGGGAACAGGGTAAAGGCTGATTTGCATATGGCTGGGTTCAAAGTGGAATGGCGTGGCAAGCAAACGCAGATCTGTGACTGGGGAAGAACGTTTGTCAATGTTCAACATTCCGTCTATTATCTATTTGTGTTGCAAAGTCAAACAAGCGCACAATATCACAATCCTCTCCATCACTGACAACTAAAACTCATACTCTCTGTTAGACCGATCATCCGTTGGTTGGTCTTCCGCCAAACGTTTTGCCTTACTCCTCCATATTTTTCTGATTTTACTTTTGTTGGCCTTACCACTGCTAACCAGTGCTAAAATGTGTGTGCTCACTCGGTAAAACACTAACATTGGCTTATCCCCAATTGGCATATTATTTAATTTACTTATAAGTCCCTTGTAAAGTGGTACTACATGTAGCCGGAGCCTTTAAATTAAATGCTACGTGTGGGCCTGCAGCACGTGTTGTTCCACCCATTTAAGTAGCCTTACAAACTTGTCTCAGGCTAGTCTTTGCAGCCTATGGATGCAGTTTTAAACTGCCATCTTGACCTGGCAAAATCAACCACCGTCAGGTCTAAAACGTCTTTTTTAATCCATATAAGTCACCCCTATATTAGGCCTCAAACAGCCCACCGGGCAGGGTGCAATGTATGTAAAAAGTAAGACATGCACCTTTTAAATTTGACATTTCCTGAAAAATGATTAAATTAGTTTTTCACTAAGACAAGGCCTAACTCTCCCATAGGATAACATTGGGGTTACCTACATTTATAAGGATAATTTCCAAATGGGAAAAGGTAAACAGTTTGTGTTGGCATCTTTGGAATTGTAATGTACAATTCTCTTATATGGTAAAGTCGGATGTCAAATTACTATTTTGATAACGTCACTTTTAGAAAGTTGCCATTTTACTGACTTAGTAATTTAGTGCCAGCAGCCTCAGATGACTGGGTGTTGTTGTCAGTTGATCTTTGTGTATTCTTCCCAGACAGCCACACACAACAGAGAACTTAGGTGTGCTCTAATGGGCCATCATGGAGAGGATGGGGGGGTGGAGCTGGGCACAGCCCCAATTGCACCTGAATAGGCTGTTTCCTATCTTCACACATAGGTTTACATGCCACCTTCAGTGAGTCTTGAGCCAGGGCAGGGGAGTCAGGAAACCTGAGCACTTTAAAGGGATTTCTCTAGTAGTTTTCTCAATTTCCAAGAAAGCACCAGGTATAAAGTATTGGAACTAAGACACCAACTCTTCAGTACACGTATGGACCTGATGAAGACACTGATGAAGACACTGCCAGGAAGATTTGCCTTTGCGCTTCTGAAAGAACGCCTACTCTGCTGGATTGCTTCCCTGCTTCTCTCTTGCCTGGGTGAAAAGGACTGGACCTGCAACCTGTTCCCGGGACCACCAGAATGACTCCAAGGGCTAGTCTCTAGTAAACAGCACCTAAAGTCTTCACCTGTGAGTTCTACCCTGCCAAGCAGTGCCACCCCAGTCTTGGATTCTTGGAAGTGGGCCTAAAGGTGGTACGCCAGCCCATCGGTGGACCCAGAAGAACTAACTCATCTCCTCTGCTAAGCAGTGCAACCCAGAGCAGAATAGCCTCTACTGCATGGACTTTCCCGACGTAAGGACTTTGTAGCCTCAATGGTACCAAAGCTGCGCGCTGCATTCACAAAGCAGGTCCTCACATCACAAGCCCCACGTCAATGGCATCCTCGACTCTGAAAGGACTCTAAATCGCAAGCCTCACAGTTTCTTTGGTACCAGCCTGTGAGCGATGCATCCTCAATGAAGGACCACACACTGCAGCCTCGAGCTCTCTGAAACCAATGCTGTGCAACACATCTCCAAACCAGACCTCACATTACCTTGCCTAAGCGTGGCATCCTCACGCAGGACCTCACAATGCTCTGCAACCAGGATTTAAAGTACCCCTGTTCAGCTGGGACCCTATAGTTGGCCTGTGCTCCATCGTTGTTGGCCTGAACTTGTGACTTTGCCCCGGTATAGCACAACCAGATATCCACAATTGGAGCTTTTTGCCCCTATATTCACGGACATCTTTTGAATTGCATATTCCCGGTTCCAAGCTACAAGAGAGCTGAGCACTGGCTAATTTGGGGTTTGCTTGTGAATTCACCTTGGTAAGGGTTCTAGTTGCTTCCTTGAGTAGGGTTTCAAACCCTTAACCAGTAACCCAATTTCTTACACTTTCCCTCTCAGACAAGACCCCCAACACAAAAAACAAGTTTATTGCTGGCATGACCGAAGATGCTAATTGGACGAAAGCCAAATGTCTTTGGCGCCGGGAAACCCTTTGTGGGTATCTGCGCGCATTATAAATGCAAAAAATAAATAAATAAATAAGCTCAACACCAACGAGACAGAAGTGGTGATCTTCATCAAGAACACCTCAAAATGGGACTCCAACTGGTGGACGACAGAACTCGGAACACACCCACACCCCGAACCAATGGGGGGGATCCACAGAATCATTATCAACAGCAAACTGGAAAGGACAGCACAAGTCAACATTGTCACTGCATCCCACTTGCTTCTGCACCCTAAAGAGGTTGAGGAAGATTTTCAAATGGCTCATAAGCAAAACTAAAAAAACTGTCAATGAAGCCCTAGTCACCAGCATATTAGACTATGAGAACATCCTCTACGTAGGGCTCACCGAGCAACTCACTAGAGAATAACAAACTGCCCAGAACTTGGCAGCCAGAATCATCCTCAACCTCAGACAAAGAACTCACATAGCACCACACCTCAAAGATCCCCTCTGGCTCCTGATACATAAGTGCGCTGAATTCAAATTACTCACACACACATTCGAAGCACTATATAACTACCCGAACAGTTGCATTTCCTCCCAGCAACCACCTAGACTTTTCCTCTCAGCTAGATCTCAATTTGCACACATGCTATGATTACACAGAACCAGACTAGGAAGACTGGTATTCGATTACATCGCTCCAAACGCGGGGAATGGCCTTCCACTCCACATCAAGGAATCCTCCTTTTCTTCCTGTATTCTGCAAGTAGCTGAAGACCTGGCTTTTCAATTAACCAACCTATGAAAGGCAGGGCTAGGAGCAAACATGCACAGACACAGACGCACACAGCTGCTCAGCACCAGGATACTCTCAGGTTGATTGCATGCGCTACAAATACACACAACAGATATGTGCAGTTCCTAGCCTCACGAGGTGCCCATGTTCTTGCCTTTTTCTTTGCTGCTCATGGTAGACTCAGAGGAAGTAAAATGTAGGAACTATACTATTTTGTGACTTAATACTTTTTAGTTTATGGTGCACATCTCTCTTCTGTATTGATATTGTGGAGTTGAACTGCCATCATATCCTACATATTTAACAATAATGCTTTAATTTGAATCCATGCAGGATTATTAAAGGCTTCCTGGAAAAAGCTGTGCATTCCTCTCTCAGCTGAGAGTGCGCTTTGTGGAATATGTGACTTTACAACGCATGCCGTTACATCGCATGATGTTCCAACGCCAACCTTTACCCCGACTTTCTGTCGGGGGAACGCTGGAAGGTGGAATAGATTAATTTTCTATTCCACCTCGAGTGTGTGCAACAGTAGGGAAGGTGTTAGATTTAAATCCAACACCTACCCACTGCTGCACACCTTTTTCGTTGCAACGGCATGCAATGTAATGTAATGGCATGCGTTTTAACGGTTGGGTAGTAAAGGCTGTTTCTCATTTTGTGCCAGTCTCTGGGGAGGAGCAGACCAAACATTGTCAGCCCCTGCAGTGTCTTGGTCTTCTTGGGCTCTGTTAGGTCTTGTTCATCTTCAAAGCACACTCTTCAGTAAACTCAATGCATTTGAAAACTGCAAGGTGTGCTCCTCCCGTAGCTCAGGATCTGCCATTTAAGGATGCTGGGTAGAGTGAGTTATCTGTTGGACACATGCTCAACACTGCACGGACTCTGTCCAATCCACTCCAGATGCCACAGGAACTCAGATCAACAGGGGATGTAACAATTCTAATAAAGCTTGTCCAAGGAAGTGCCACAAAATCCCTCTCCTTTTTCTGGATCACATGCACCATGCACTAATTCCTCAGGCCTCAATTAGGCCCGGTTCCCTAGACAAAGACAGCCTTTGCATACTGGAATATGCTGCACAGTCTCCCTACAAAAGCTTCGGAGTGGGGTCACCATTATCAGCCTATTAACAGATATCCCTCCATTTTGTGGGGCCAACAGTTTTGCCTCATTACTTACATATTTTTTTCCGAAAGCCACCATTCTTCGTGAGATACAATAAAGAATTGTAGCTCCATTGCCATCTTCTGATTTAGGATCTTTTAGATGACATTATAATACCGTGCATTCTTCTGGAAGGACCCCTGAACTTGTGGCATATGTAAAATCCCACCTACATAAAGCCATCACAAGGAGATCTGCAAGGAGTGTTGCAGTCCTTCTTTAGACAGTAAGGTTGCCTCCTCATCAGACTTTGACCCTAGGATTATCACTTTCATAATTAATTTTGCACAAGACCTCAACAAAGATATTTATTACACATAGAAGGTGTGCCATGATTAGTTACTTAACCTGAAAAGCCCATTAACCAAGATTTTAGAGATGGAGGTCACCGCCAAAGAGGATGACTTTTCCATCAACCCCAAAATATTTCCATAATTGTCATATTAGGCATAAGGCAGGGTGCAGACTCTGGGCAACATTAAATGCACAAATTCCATGAAAATTCGGTGCTCCTTTAGAATGATCACCAACCTTGCTACATCTGCAACAGAACCACTCAACAAAGGAGGCAGTCCTCTATGTTAATACTTTCTCAGCCTTTGCAAGACTCACCCCTCTTAAGAACGTGTTAATGACAAACATTTTGGAGTAGACAGTCGTGGTACGGGCTGCAGATCTGGCATTTTTACCTCTCAAGGCTTGATAAAATTGTTTGTAGCACAACGAGGCAGGGGTGTACAGACCTAATATCATTTGGACCTTTTAGGTTCCAAATTTAGAGGTGGGCCGGCTCGGTTCACCAGAGGTACCTACCAAGGAGCTAACAATGGTTTTATACCTACTTAACGGGAAGTATAGTCTCTTGTTTACTTTTCCCCCTCATGCCCATTTCCTTCAAATGTCAGTGCACACCCTTCTGGCTTACAGTGCACACCCTTCTGGCTTATCAGATCTGAGGTGCTTCACCCAGATGAGGAAGCCACCGGCTGAGGGGAGTAGGCAAATTATTTATCCTAACCACATAATCATCAAGACAAAGGATCAGGAAACAGTAAAACTTCTCTTAACTGGGTACTTTACATGATATGGGCTTTGTTTTGATGATCAATGAAGAAAGGTTTGGGTTTCTTCAGGGTCAAAGGATTGTATTTCTGAGATTTATAACTGACTCACCAGCTGCAACATTACATCTGCCTGCATCCAAAATTGTAATAATCCAGAAGGAACTGAGATGGATATCCCACTGGGCTCTACTTTCTCTGAGACTCTTGGTGAGGACTGTAGATTACCTAGCCTCCTGTATGCAGGCCATTCTTTTTTACACAGAGTAAAACAAATCACCTCTACAAAAGGTTGTCATGCAGAGTTTAATGGCTTTGCCTCAACAGCCTGACAGGAGATCCAATGGTGGTTAGATTACATGATGTTTTGAAAGGCAGGTCCATATTTAGCAGTCCCTGCACCAAAAAAAGTGCGACATCACCTTGACTCGTTCCAGAAATAGAAAAAGTTAATAATTCTAGCTTCGCAGTTAGGAAATTTCAGCTCTATCAAGGGCACAAAGGCAAGGATTATATCACCCGAGCTTAAGATTTGAGGAAATCTGTACAAAATATATGTTTTTGAATGCACTGAAAACCTTGCTTACTGTGATTGATTTACATATGGTCTTTTCCTACAAACCCTCATTTATAACCGAGGACTAGTATAGATGATACTGCTTTATCCTAGGATAATCTTTATATATAGGTATTGGTCAGAAAAGCCAGTAAGTAAAGAATTTGTCAAGCACTCTCTGTAGATCAGCATGGCAAATACTTTTTGTTCAAACTTGAATAGAATGATGGAAACATGGGCATCTCTTCAATATATGGAAAACATCTTCTTTCATTGGCCCAATATCCCTGGTGACTTACATTTGTAATACTATTTCTCATGAGTTTACTTTTTTGGATACTGTTGCTATACATTGCAGCTACTGCATTAGTAAGAAAAGAATACATAACCCGCAACTCCATGTCATTAAGCATTCATACATGTGAAGATAGAATGTATTTTTTGTTACACAGGGATTCATGTAAGGAAAGAAAGTAAAATCTATAAAGTCAACATTGTCTAGTTTTTAGGTACGCACATCCACATCTGAGGTCAACTTAGTTGAATGAAGTGAAGTAGTGTGGCTCACTGGTTAGAGGCGGCAGACCCGAGAGCAGAGGACGGCCCGGGACCAGGGTTCTATTCCCGGCGCGGCAGGTTTCTGGACCAGGGTCAGCGGACTCGATAATTCTCTCGCCTCGGTGCCCACTCTGATCAGCGATCACACTCGGCAACTCTGGGCATTAGCTTGCCTCATCTTCACTAACGGCCCCACCAGACCGCCGGGGATGCCTGGTCTCACCCTGGAGATACCCATTAAGGGACCATCTCTCAGGGAAGCCAGGAAGGGTTTCGCAGCGGTCGAAGCGCCTTGGGACCCGCCGGGTAAGTAGTGCGCTATATAAATGCCTATACATTTACATTTACACATTTACAATGAATGAACAAATTAATTATGATACAGTTAATTAAAACTTTCATATGATGAGATAAAGAAATAAAATGCAAGTATAAAAACAGATAAGAAGCATGTTCGCTAACAAAGGACACTTTTTAAAACTGGTTTAAGAAAGCTAGATGCTTTCAGTGCCCTCTTTCAAAGAGTGCACACCAGTGCCAATGATCCATTTCAACAATGTCCTTAATGTTACAATTGACGTGCAAAATAAAAGTGGCAGTGCTTACAAAAGTGCCACTAAGCTTTTGTAAAAATCCCTGCACTAGCGCTTGGTTCCTTTATAAAGTGCATTTAAGTGACATCAAACTAGCAGCAAGGCGATAGCCAGGCATACAAAGTCAAGAGGGCGATACTTGTGAAGTACAACAAATAGTACAAGATGACTACTGCTATAGCTCATGGAGCAGTCAGAAGTTGGGCACAGGTGGTGACGCAGTTTACATGCGCTCAGAGTGAGTCACTGTCCTATGTTCATTTCTAGTTATATGAAGACACGTTGCAGGCTAGAGATTTAATTTTTGCTCCCATTTTCCATCAACTTCAGCGTTCAATTGGGGTTTTGAGGATTTTTTTTTACTTATTCGATTTTTTACTTATTCGACAGTTGGCAGCAATGTACTCCACAGGGTTGTTATGTGCAACCGCCACAATGATGATAACGGTAGGAAAGTAGGATCTGCTTTTATGGTTACCCCCCACCTTTTGCCTGGTGCTATGTTGTTTCTGACTAGGATCCTGCTAATCAGGACCCCAGTCTCTGTGCTTTCTCCCCTAAATTTGGTAATGAAGGTTCTTGGGTACATCCTGGATTGGATACTGGTGTGATCTTATCAGTCCCTAGAATCAGGTACTGAGGTACCCAGGGCATAGGTACACCAGGGGTCCCCCTGGGGCTGAAGCATGTATTATGCCACCCATGGGAGACCACTCAAACTGTAACTGCAGGTGTGCCATTGAACCCGTGTAAGCTGGTACTAGCACCACTTAGGGAAGATATAGGTTTCCCTATATCCAAGGTCACTGCACTTAAAACCTATACGTCACCTCTCAAGCAGGCCACACAATCCTGAAGGCAGGGTGCTCGGTTCTAAGTGTGAGGGTGCCCCTGCATGAGCAGGACATCCTTACAAGCGTCGGAGTCCATTCTCCCGGGTTGTAAGTGCATCAGCCATTACGATACAGAGTGGCCATGCATCAACACGCGATAACCATCTCCAAACTGGCTGTAACAAACCCAGTCATGTTTAGTATCAAACATGTTGGAGTCATACACCGTTAACGGTGTGAGAGGTATGATTCCATGCAATGTAAAGTTCCTCTGGGAGGCCCTCAGTGCTCCCGGTACCAGTCTTTAAGACCTGGACAGCACAACATGGCTGCTGCCGATCAGAGACACGATTCTGCCCTCCTGCTGTAAAGTCAAACTCGAGCAGGGGAAGGCAGAACAATATGTATTCTGACACAGGGAGGTGTGACCACCTCCCAGACAGGGTTTAGTGTATTGGGCCCGGGTGGGAGCATTTGCCAGCGCCACTCAGTCTGCTTAAAGGGCACATTTGGTGCCCTCCTTGCATTGTCCAGTTCAAACAAGCTCAGGGAGCCAATGACTCCCGCTCTGAGACGCGAAACTGGACAAAGGACATGGGAGTATCTCCCCACTGTCTGGCCCCCTCCCCTGGGAGGGAACCCTGAATCATCCCAACCCTTTCCTTAGGGTACTTAAGGGCATACTGGTAAGTCCCACTAACCTGGGCAAGAATAGACAACAGCCTTTGATACATAGAAAAGAAGTAATGGCTTACAGGGGCTAGTGTCACTATGCTGACAGAAAAACTTGCGTGCCCTGATCAGATCATACTTGGACAACTGTACCAAGTCACCAACGCTAGCAATGTCAGGACTGACCATTCCTTGGCAGTTGTGAACATCAGCTGGGAAGGGGTAACTAGACCTAAAAGGGTTGTGGTATCTACAGACCTACCTGTAAATTGTTGGTTGAGCAATAATCTAAAAACATCAGCCTGGGCTGAGGTAGAGTTCAGGACTCATGCAGAGATGATGGGCATCTCTGCCAGTGTGTTTGCTGTCACCGTGGCCCAGGCCAAACAGCTCAGCACTGACAAAGCACTGGATCCTGGAAAAATGGACCAGGTGCTCCCTCACAAACTACCAGTGAATATCAGGCTCCTGAGAGAGATGATCTCAGCTCCTGTGAAGGTACTGTCCCAGAAGAACTTGGGCCTGACCAGGTAGAGTTCTTGGAGGTAGAGGTCCTTCCAGAGCATACTTGTGTTTGGAGCAGCAGACCAGCCCCTCTCTTGAACACCTCAGACAGCAACTTCTGTTTGGACATCCAGTAAGGGGTCCAATGTTTCTAGCGAATGAAGGCTGGGAGCAACCTCTCTAGCCTCCTAAACAGGACATTGAGGACTGTGTTCTTGGCCTGCAATCACACATGGCTGAGTACATGAAGAAGGTCAGCAAAACCCTGGAGACCAGCCAAGAACTTCAGAAAGCTTGGCATGACCAAAAGGCTATCTTACCGGTTTACCAGCTAGGCTAGAAAGTGTGGGTGTTGAAAACTGTGGCCCCAGAAGCTCTCCAAGACAAGTGGAGTGCCCCCCACACTATCTTTGAACAACAAGCATTTGCAATGCAATAGGTCTCACATCGAGACACATTTGAGCAACAGAAAGTGCAAATAAAAATGTGTGTTTATCTAGCTCCTGAAAAGTAAGAAAAAGCAACTGTAACGTACAAAGCAAATTGGCAAAAGTAGAAAAAAAGCGAGAAATATTGGATGAGTAATTTTCTTATAGATGTATGCATTGTATTGCATTTAATATGTAATAGAAATAGAAGACTTAATAAACAGAACAGTGCATGTAAATGTTGTGGTGGTGAGTGATGCTGTTGTGTTGCAGAGTTAATATGTTGTTGTGCTGCTCACGAAGCAGGAAACTAATGATGAACACTGCAGGGCGCCAGCGAGTGCAAAAGCCCAATTAACAAAATGTAATAACAGACACGCCGTAAGTAAACACCAGCACCAATAAATCGGACAATCAGACCTACAATATCTGAAAGCAAAGCTTTTAACACTGATACTGACTCACTAAGCAGGAAATGAATGAACGCGGCATGGCGCCAATGTGGAAAAGGTCAGGCTGTTTAAGACAACTTAACAACAACAGTATCTCAAATGTAAAGCTCACCTGCGGACACGAATCCCAACAGAATACAAATAAAGAAACCCAAAACAATATGCCATATGGTAAAGACTCAAACAAATGGGCAATTGTTCCCATCCGTAACCATTCGATACCGCCCTTTTTGTTTTTTAAACCTTTATTGTGCATAATCAGCAAACAAATACGGGCCCACAACCACCTGGCCGGCCGCGAAACATTTGGAGCACTGTTGCAAGTTATACAGTAATTCAGCAGTAGAGCAATACTACTAAGCAATCATTCAGAGTTAAACTGGACCATACTGTACTACCGATATGCAGGAGGTATGAAGGTTAATTTTAAGGTTTTAAAAGGCATTTTCTAAAATTGAGGAACAAGGAGAGCCATAGTCCAGTCAGTCCCACTACGGCACAGGTATGCAGCGATCAACAGGTGAGTTCCATGAGACAAAGGGAAAATTGGAATCAAATTAACGGCATCACGGAGCTTACATCAGGATAGTCAATCAAGTAATACGTCTAATGCCGACAAGAACCCACCCAGCTTCAAACCAAACTATAGCCCCAAAGACAGAAATAAGACGAGAAAAAAGTTGAAGAAAGGTAAAATTAAGGCCAATAGAAACAAAAAACGGACATGTAAATCCCCCCACCCTACACGCATGCAGAGGCTACGGCCTACCCCCCCCCCCCTTGCAGTGTGTCTGTCGCCCATAAGTGTCCCCGAAATATAGAAGCAAGACATAGGAAAGAAAGAAGAAAAAAGAACATCCTATAAAGCCGGAGGAGGGCCAAATTCAATTACTCCCGGTCTATCCCGCCATGCAATCTACTTCCACCCCATAAACAAGATAGACAAAGGCAAACCTCAATTACAGTATAAAATGGGGAGAGACATTCCGATTCGCACAGTCCAACGTATATTAGAAGTGTTCCAGACCAAGTCCCCGCCAGCCTATCAGTCCCAGTTCATAAGAAGGGGTACCTCAGCCCTGGCCAGTACGTGACAATCCCTTTAGACATAGCATCCGAGGAGGGCCCGATCCAAACAAAGCCGGAGGACAAAATGGCCACCATCGATAAAGAAGAGAGAGGTGGAGACAAAATGGATGTCTCAGTCGAGCCGCAGGCAAGCAGGAGGAGCACCCCCAGACACATAAGACGATATCCATTCCATCGCAGGGGAAAAAGTACTTGCGAGGCAGCAGGTTCAAAGGGATACAATGTCAGCAAGGACGGAGGTTGGGGAAACAACAGCATTCCCATAGACAAAGTCTCAATCCTCATCAAAAATGGAAACATTGTAGCGCCACTAGAGCTGCCGGGCGGCCATTCACGAACTTCGCGGCAGCAAGAGATAGTCCTCACCTCCCTGCCCTCACTCGGCAATCCGATGTCCCCCTCAGCGACTGACAAAGGCAAATCGGTGCGGCGCTGGGAACTGGCCGGTCGCGCCCGTTCCGACATAAGTACTGCGTCGTCCAGCCGTTCGCCCATCTCACAGGAGAGTGCACGCCATTCAGTCCGGAACTCGGCAAGTGCAGCCAGAATGTCCCCGCAGGTCGGCTGCGGGCACAATAGCTCTGCAGTACAAGATGTTCCATAGAGTGCAGCCCACAGCTCGCTATCAGACGGGGAGATACTGTTGCGAGGCGAGATAGCACCCGCCATACGGGAGGAGGCAGCCGCCATTTCTTCCTCGTCAAGAGGTGCACAAAGGGAAGGGGGCGAGCTCAGCACCGAAGGGTTGTAGTCCAGGCAGGCATGACACACGACAGTGGAGCGATGTACAGGAGAGGCCATCACTGTTCCGTTACAGGGCAGGGGCAGGCCAGAGGCGACCCACACAATGGGCGGCTTAGGGCAGTCTCAGCGCCGCTAATCGGGCAACCACGTCTCCACTATGAGCCGGCATCATAGATCGAGGCTCCGGGGTGCTAAGAAGAGGATTCGTCAGACTCCCCCTGCGACGGTGGGGTGGAACAAGGCATCCACGCACCCCGGGCTCAGCAGGCTGTTGCCGGTCCGGTGGTCTACGGCGGCAGGGAGCGACACGGGTCTCAGAGTCAGGGATATGGAGTCCGTCCAACCAGCGCGACGATATCTCCCGCAATCCGGCAGGTAGGGACCTCGGAAGAACACTGAAAGTGTCAGTGCGATCGTAGCTTCGTTCCGCTTAGGCTCAAACGTAGATCAGAAGGCAGGATGTTGGTGCGGAGTGCACAAGCTTGCGGAGCCGGGAATCGAAGCGTCCGTTCAGGTCGCCATCTTGGCTCCTCCCCCGATACCGCCCTTTTTAACATCATTTGGGTTCTCCTTGCCCAGGAGACAAGACAAGACAACATTGCCTACTGATGTTTTTCTAGGACTATGTGTGATGTTAAATAAATGTGTTGACAAGAAGGGTGGTATATTTCAAAGATATGAGCCTGTTTATGGTTACTGAATAAGCAGTGCAAAAAGTGAATCAAACAATAAATGTGAGTGCATGAATAAAATTGGATCAGTTGAGTAGATTGTGAGTTTTAATGATATCTCTCAAATGTCCAAATGCTAAAAATATAGTGAAAATACAGATTTAACATAATATCTGTAAGCAATATTGGTCGACATGTTTCAGCATTTAAGATGGAATAGTTCCAATGCTTTCTTCAGGACCTGATAGAAACTACTGCTTATAAAGTGAAAATAAAATCAATCACCTGTTTGCCATCCGAGCTATTACACCAAAGCCACCTTGAAAGAGAGTCAAGAAGCAGCGTCATCTGCGCACATCTGTTAGGCAATCAGACCGCTAAAGCCTTCCTGAACTTAGGAAGATTCTCCTGCTTGGTAATCAAGGCTTTAAGTAGGCCGGGTCTGACCGGGTCCGCGCACGGACCCGATTCGGGCTCCTATATTTCTAGACTGCAGTGGCAGCAGGCACATCAGCGTGCAAGTACTCACACTGCTCACTTCTCAGTACTGGACAAAATAAGGCATGACGGCATGCCAAGTGAGCGTTGTAGGGGAAGCAAAACCTTCCAAACAGTAAATGTTTCTCTGTATTTCCCTTATTTTGTTTAAATGGCGCCTGGGTTCCCACACGGTTGTTTAGCAGCCCTTCACAAATGCCAATGATGAACTAATTACCGCGTGGCAGCCAAAAGACATACTTTACCTCTAAATTTCCTTTGTCTGCCTAGCTCACCGACCCCGATTTGCCAACTCTATCCCTCGTACACATTCGCCAAGTGACACGACTGACGAGATGCTTAGTATTGGAAGAAGGTAGATACATGTACTCCTGCCGGCACCTTTTGATGACACGTGGCATCTCTGCAACTTGGCTAATGGGGTGCACAGCACTCTACTCATGAAGCTTTAGTCTTCTTTGTGGGTCCAATATGTGTTTTTACATTTGATGTAATTAAATTGCAGTTTAGTTCCCTGTGCGCGATGTTAATTCAATTGCAGTGTAGTTTTCTGTGTGCGTGCCGCTGTTTATTATATAAATACTTATTTTCTTATGAAGCATTGCTCTTCTTTGTGGGTCCAATATGTGTTTTTACATGTGAGGCGTGCCGCTGTTTATTATACAAATACTTACCTTATGCAGCATTGCTCTTCTTTGTGGGTCCAATATGTGTTTTTCTTTTACATGTGACGCTATTCAATTGATTTTCACTTTCCTGTGCGCGTGCCGCTTGACGCTTGCCCCAAACAACAAACTAAAGACACACGGCATTAGGCGCGTTCTCTACACAACAGCTGCGGCGCCCGGCTGAGTCTCAACGCGTGATGCTAACGCGCCAGCTGAAGCGCGGGCTAGGAATGAAATCTATGACTTTATGATCTAAATGGCTGTTTATGATAGAAATACTTATTTTCGTATGACGCATTGGTCTTCTTTGTGGGTACAATATGTATTTTTACATTTCAGGCAATTCAATGCTAACGCGCCAGCTGAAGCACATGCTAGGAATGAAATCTATGATTGTTTATGATATATATATGTGGAGTGGTGTGGCTCACTGGTTAGAGGTGGCAGACCCGTAAGCAGAGAACGGCCAGGGACCAGGGTTCGATTCCCGACGCGGCAGGGTCGTGGACCAGGGTCAACGGACTCGATAATTCTCGCCTCGGTGCCTACTCTAACCGGGGATCACACTGGGCAACTCTGGGCATTAAGCTTGCCTCATCTCTACAACGGCCCCCCACAGACGCCGGGGATGCCTGGTTTCACCTTGGAGATACCCAGAAGGGACCATCTCACAGGGAAAGCCAGGACGGGTTCCCCAGCGGTCTTCAGCGCCAGGACACCCCGAGATGGGGTAACAGTGCGCTTTACAAGTATCATCATTAAATTATAAATGACTGTTTATGATAGAAATACTTACTTTTGTATGACGCATTGGTCTTCTATGTGGGTCCAATATGTATTTTTACATTTCAGACAATTCAATTGCTGTCCACTTTCCTGTGCGCGTGCTGTTGTTTATTATATAAATACTTCTTTTCTTATGAAGCATTGCTCTTCTTTGTGGGTCCAATATGTGTTTTTACATGTGAGGAGTGCCGCTGTTTATAATACTAATACTTATTTTCTTATGCAGCATTGGTCTTCTTTTTGGGTCCAATATGTGTTTTTCTTTTACATGTGACGCTATTCAATTGATTTTCACTTTCCTGTGCGCGTGCCACCTGACGCTTGCCCCAAACAACAAACTAAAGACACACGGCATTAGGCGCGTTCTCTACACCACAGCTGCAGCGCCCGGCAGGGTCTCAAAACGTTATGCTAACGCGCCAGCTGAAGTGCGTGCTAGGAATGAAATATAAACAAACACGCAAGTCATTAGGCGCGTTCACTACACCAGAGCTGCAGCGCAGGGGAATGTCTCAACACGTGATGCTAGGGCGCAGGCTGAAGCGCGTGCTAGAGATGAAATCGCCTAAGAAATGCGCGTAACCACCCCGCTCAGCCATTCCCAGGAAACCCACAACAATAGGTCTTTCGCTGGAGGAGCGCTACGCGCTGCTAACACCAGCGAGAACTAAAAAGGTGAGGTTACCTGCTTGGTGAACCTAGGTATTCAAAGAAATACCCATAGAGTACTTCCTGTGAACCGCTTAAAACCTTTTGTGGACAGGGCTGACATGGGGTTGCTCATGGCAACTGATGAGGAACAGGAGGAAGAGAATGACCCTCTCCGTGATCTCCTCTCTCAGAACCCTGATGATGGGTCAGTGGACGGAGTAGCCTTGGCAGGCAGCCTCACTGACCAACAGCAGATGATTGTACGCAAGTCCTCTATCGGTACAGACACATGTTCTCCCCGTTATGTTATGTTGAAATGATTTGTACAGCGCATGGCTGCCCCAGCGACGGGGCGTCCCAGCGCTATCCAGGTAACACATTGCAGGATGGAAGAACGGAGGAGGTGTACAATTAGGTCTGGAATAACAAAGTCTTTATAGCCTTTCTAAAAATCAGATGGTTCTGGATTCCTCTAATATGCACAGGTAGAGAGTTCCAGAGGCCAAATGCCAACGCGGTAAAAGAGCGACCATCGGCTCTGGCTCTTAACACTTGGGGTGCAAGCTAGGTACTGATCGGCTAAGCGCAGCGTTTGACACTGTGAATACAGCATCAGCAATTAAGACAGGACTGGGGGCGCTTGTTGGGTCATAATTTTGTGAGCCAAGCATAATGTCTTAAACTGGATTCTTTTATCAACTGGCAGCCAGTGTAGCTTAGGCATGAGCTTTGATACTGAGGGGAATTTAGGGAGAGCAAAAGGCGAGCGTGCTGCCGCATTTTGTACCCTCTTTAAGCGGTGAATCCCACATTTATTTGCACCTAAATAAAGGGAATTGTAATAAACCAGTCTGGACAGAATCGTGGACTGGATAATGGTCTGGCAAGTTTGTGAGACAAAGAACCCCAGGAGAGGCTTGAGTCTGCGCAGAAGCCCGAAACAGACCCTGCAACCACTTTTGTTTGGGCTTCAAAAGACAGTCCACTGTCCACCCGTACTCCCAGGTTTTTCACAGCCTCCTTTGGCGGGGGCGCGGGCCCCAGCGTGTCTGGCCACCATTGATTGGACCACAAATGGCTGTCTTTCCCAAGCAGTAGGATTTCCGATTTACTGGCGTTTTGCTGCAGACAGCTTGCTATCATCCAGTCTGCAATAGCCAGCATATCTTCATGGATTTTAAAGACGTTATTTTTAAATTTTTTGGCAAAGGAGATAACTGGTTGGGTGTTGTCAGCGTAGGATACTACTGACAGTCCTTTGCTTTTGCTACTACTGCAAGTGGTTGAAGATAGATATTAAAGAGCGTAGGGCTCAATATCAAACTCTGTGGAACTCCGTAGTGGGCGGCGTACTTCTGCGAACAGTGGGGTGGTACAGTAACCTGAAAAGTTCTACCCTCCAGAAAGGATCTGTACAAGGCCATGGCCGCACCCCTGATACGAATCTTCTGCAAGCAGTGCAGTATGATCTTCTGAGATACTGTGTCAAATGCGGAGCTGAAGTCTAGGAGAATTAAAACTGCAGAGTTTCCTTTATCCAAAGTGCTTCAAAGTTGCTCCGTCACTGCCAGCAAAGCAGATTTGGTGCTGTGGCGCGATCTGAAACCGTTTTGAGAGGAGTGCAGTAACCCATTGGACTCGACAAACTAAAGTTTACATAGGATTCAGTGGCTTTGGCCACGAAAGGGAGCCGGAATATGGGGCGGTCATTTTCAGGCTTGGATGTGTCCAGCGAGGTTTTTTTTTAGTAGTGGTGTCACTTTGGCCTGCTTCCATGCGAGTGGTATAGAGAGAGTCAAGCTCTGAGAGGGATAATGGAGGGAAGAACCATAGTGTCCTTCCTTCCCTGTTCATGTTATCCAATGTCCCTCCCATACATTCCATGTTGTCATTCACAATTGGGAAGTTGTTATAAATATTCTTCACTTTGTTCATGAAGTAGATGGCAAGCTCATCACAATGATTGTTAGAGGTGATGGGAGATTCGGTTTCAGAATTCGAACTCTTCATAACCTTAAGCAGGGAGAAGATCGTTTTTGAGGGATTATTGCGCTCTTTGATTTTGGAGGCAACATACTCGGCCCTGGCCTTCCGAATAAACTTGTGGTAGGCCTTGATAGCTTTGCGATACTGACTTTTGGCCTCAGGGTCCTAAGCGCATCTCCAAGCATGCTCAAGTAACTTGCAGTTTTTTTCGCGTATGTCAAGGACTCATTAAACCATAGATTATACTGAGCTCTTTTTCTAAAACCTAGGGCCATATATAGGTAGCTTAATACCGGTCGGTAACGGTCGAAAATCGGTAAATTTGCTGTTACCGACCGGTATTTCGCTTTTTCTAATGTAGGTGGCTTGATTTTAGGATTCGGTAATTTACCCTTTCAGTAATTTAAGATTTCGGTAAATTACTGATTCCTTAAAATACCGAATCGGTAAATTACCGAATCCTACAATCCTATGTAGGGAGCCCTCAAGTGAGTGCATATTTGATTTAAGGATTTGTTA
This sequence comes from Lissotriton vulgaris, assembly GCF_964263255.1. NCBI lineage: Eukaryota > Metazoa > Chordata > Amphibia > Caudata > Salamandridae > Lissotriton > Lissotriton vulgaris. Next base: position 356,395,211 of record NC_141699.1, read on the forward strand.
TTTACCACCAACTACAAGTTGGTGGTAAATATCAAAAACCTTTAAAAAAGCAATTTTGTGCTTTTTTAAAAGTGCCATGTGGCAGACATACATGCCCTTAGGGCATGTATGTGTGCCACATGTGCACACATGCACGATTCAGGGGTGCAACAGGGTGTCAATGTGACACCCTGCCACCTTTGAATATGTTCCCCCTATTACCGATTCGGTATTTACCGAATCGGTAATGGTGAATGGCTTCCCATTCATTCCAATTGGCCTCCAGGCCCATAGGAATGAATGGGAAATACTGAATTGGTAAATACAGATTCTTAAATATCGAATATTACCGATTCGGTAAAATTTACCGAATTTTTACCTACATACTGTTTACCGATTCTTAAATACCGAATCGGTAAAATTTTGTATTTAAGAATCGGTAAATAGAAATTACCTACATATGGCCCTTAGTTTGGCAGGAATGCACCTATCTAGGGCATGTATAAGCCAGTTCTGGAAAAGGATATTTGCTGCATCTATGTTAGGGGGCAACTGGTGTTTTTGAGTTTGTAGTAGATCACAAAAATGATCGTCATCTAGTTTGTGCCAGGGTTGCTTTAGTATCGGCTGAGGGCAAGTCGGTATTTGGTGTTCTTGCCATTTCAAAGATTTGGAGATGAGGAAATGGTCCGACCAAGCTACAGGGAGAGAAGGGAGAACCTTTAAAGAGGGCAAATTAGAGAATACCGGATCCAGTAAGTGCCCTGCTAAATGCGTGGAGCTGGAAACACATTGTAGCAGCAGGCAAGATCCTAGATCCACTAAGAAACTAACAACCTCCTTCTTGCAGTTGTCTTGCAGGTGGAGATTGAGGTCTCCCACAATGTTAACATTTTCAGAATTGTTGGCCATTTTGGCGACCTTGCTAAACAACTCTTCCCTAAACACTTTAGATGGCCCTGGCGGACGATAGATAAGCAGGCCGGAGAACGTGAGATTGTAGTTTAAGGTGATTTTAAAAAGGGCACCTTCACACTCTGGGATATCCTCTCCAGTGAAACTACAGGGGAAGGACTCTTTAAAAATTATCCCGATGCCTCCCGCTCTGATTCTGGTTTTATTTAATTGCTTCATAGCATAGCCCTGTGGTAGCCCCAACCAAGGGTCAGAAACAGAGTCCTGTGTCCGCCGGGTTTCCAATAAGAACAACACATCCGGGGATTTCCCTAGTAATAGGTCAAACACCTCTGAGTGCTGTTTGACCAGAGACCGACAATTGAGGCTGAGAAACCTAAACTCGGAGATATGGGGAGGAGGAGTAGAGGTTAGACCACCAATCCTTATTTTGAGTGAACATTGTTTGCAGTTAAGAGGGTCCCCTAAAGTGGTCCAGGCGTGGTTGGTACATATGTTGCATTGAGCCTTGATAGCAACTCATCACACGAGTTTGCATAGGCGTGCATTAAGTAGCCAGGAAGCAACAACTGGCTCCTCCCAGCTAGTGTCTGATTGGCCACCGTCAGCCAATCAGCGCTAAGCACCAGCCACAGGCGGAAGCGAGAAAGCTTTTGGTAAAATTAAAGTGCAAAGTCAAAGATGCTTTGGCAGTACAACAAAGTTAAAAGGAGATGTTTTAAAAAATACTGTGTGCAAAATACAGCGAAACAAAACACGACACTCCCATGACCTTAAAGTAGCTTCCAACACATAAGGCAGCACGCAATACCTGACGATAGACCGGACACCCAGTCAAACCACCTGGTGTACCCATGAAGTGGACACAGGTGACAGACTACCATTTATAGTAAAATCTACAGACATCCTGACCATCTCAGGAATTGCACCAGGACAGAGGTCAGCATTCTCAACCCCTAGTGGGCATTATCTATTTATAGGTTGGTGAACAAAGTCCTAAGAGACCTGGAAGCCTATAGTGCAGCATATCTAGATGATATAGCTGTCTTTAGCTCCACCTGGGAGGATCACCTGATTCACCTTTGAAATGTTCTGGAGGCCCTGCAAAAGGCAGGCCTCACTATCAAGGCTACCATATGCCAGATAGGGTAGAAAAGGCTGTGTACTTGGGCCACCTGGTAGGTGGAGGCCCGGTTCAACCATTGGAGAGCAAAATCCAGACCATTGTGGACTGGATTGCTCCCACTACCCACTTTTCGGTCAGAGATTTATTGGGCCTAACGCACAAGTTACTACTTGTGTAACGATATATCTGTAAGAGACATTAGTTAGTGATAGATTCCTTACCTTAGAATATCCCCAGGCGTCAGACTGGATCCGGAAACTTTTGCGTAGCAGTACCCTTGCACGTCGGTAGGCGTCGTCTGCGGCTCCGCGTCCGTCGTAGGCGTCGTGGGCACCGGGATGACGTAGTCGGAGTACTTAGAGGCCCCCTCCGCGTGCTGACGTCAGTTTTTAGCCACAGCTTTTCCGCGCCAGAAGCGCAGAGCCATGACAAAAACCAACACTGGCGCCAAGAAACTAGGGCCCTGAAAGGGGATGACCTTAACCCTAGATATCGGTTCGCAGAACGGGGAGGATGGGTGGGTCAGTAAGGAATCTATCACTAACTAATGTCTGTTACAGATATATCGTTACACAAGTAGTAACTTGTGCATCTGAAAGAGACACGTTAGTGATAGATTCCTTACCTTAGAATAGATACCCCAGCAATACCATCCCCGTGGTGGTGGGTTTGCGAACCAATATTCACACCAGAAAGTCCTGGAGGACGGAATGGCCAAAGTAGCCGTCCCTCCGGACTTGACTGTCCAGGCAATAGTGTCTTGCAAACGTGTGCAGCGAGGCCCACATAGCTGCCTGGCAAATGTCCTGTAAGGGCACGCCGCGGCCCAAGGCAGTTGTAGTGGCCGTGGCTCGAGTGGAGTGAGCCCTCAGCCCAGCAGGGGGCTCCTTCTTAGCCAAGGAGTAACACGCTTGGATGCACAAGATAATCCATCGGTAGATGGTCCGCTTGTGCACCGCTTTCCCTTTCTTAGCGCCGGCGTATCCCACAAAGAGTTGATCATCCACCCGGAACTGTTGTGTGCGATTCAGATAGAATGAGAGCGCAAGTTTTGGGTCCAGACGGTGGAGCCTCTCCTCCTCTCTCGAGGGGTGCGGAGGCGGGAAGAAGGTGGGCAACGTGATGGATTGTCCAATGTGGAAGGCCGTGACCACCTTGGGTAGGAAAGAGGGCCTTGTCCGTAGCACAACCTTGTCCGGATGGACTGAAAGGAAAGGAGGCTTACAAGATAGAGCCTGGAGCTAACTCACTCTCCTGGCAGAGGTGATGGCTACCAGGAAGGCAGTCTTCAAGGAAAGAAGGCGAAGAGGACAGTTGTGGAGTGGCTCAAAGGGAGCGTACATCAAGAACGTAAGAACCAGGTTCAAATCCCACTGAGGCATCACAAAGGGAACAGGAGGATAGGTATGAGTGATGCCCTTCAGGAATCGATTAACGATAGGGGATTTGAACAAAGAAGGTTGGTCAGGCAGCCTCAGAAAGGCTGAAAGAGCTGAGAGATAGCCCTTGACCGTGCCCAGAGCAGAGCCCTGCTGGGCAAGAGAGAGAAGAAAGAAGAGAACCTCAGAAAGAGGGGCATTGAGGGGATCCACAGCCTTTGCTGTGCACCATGCCACAAATCTGTTCCAACTGCAGGCGTATACCGACTTTGTAGAGGGACGCCTGGCTGCCAGAATGATGTTGCAAACTTCAGGAGGCAAGTCAAATGGCCTCAACTGTCGCCGCTCAATCTCCATGCATGGAGGTGGAGACTGGACAGGTTCAGGTGGAGGACCGTCCCCTGCTACTGCGACAGAAGGTCCTCCTGAAGAGGCAGACGAACCGGGGGATCGGCTGACATACTGAGTAGCTCGGGATACCAGTACCTTCGTGCCCAGTACGGAGCCACAAGGATGACTTGTGCCCGGTCGCGCTTGATCTTCTTCAGCACTCTGGGCAGAAGTGGTATAGGCGGAAAGGCGTACAACAGACCGCAGCTCCACTCGCGACGAAAAGCGTCTCAGAGCGAGTGCCGCCTTGGAAATTCCAACGCGCAGAACTGATGACATTGCGCGTTCTCTTCGGTGGCGAATAGATCTAACCAAGGCTCTCCCCATCGCAGAAAGAGGCCTTGCGCCACGTCCGAGTTCAGACGCCATTCGTGATCCATCGAGCACCGGCGGCTGAGTTCGTCCGCCCTGGCGTTCAGAGAACCTGCCAGGTGTTGAACCATCAGAGTCACGCCCTGATGTTCCAGCCATTGCCAGAGGCGCAGAGCCTCCTGGCAGAGGGTTCACGACCCCACTCCGTCCTGTTTGTTGCAGTACCACATGGCAGTGGTGTTGTCCGTGAACACTTGCACTGCACTCCCTCGGACAGACGGGAGGAATGCCTTCAGTGCCAGACGAATCGCCCGCAGCTCCAACAGATTGATATGGAGCCAGGACTCTGCCGGAGACCAGAGTCCTCTGATCTCCGCCTCTCCCAAGTGGCCGCCCCAGCCCTGGAGGGACGCGTCCGTCACAACTACGTGCTCCGGTTGGGGAAGGGAGAGGGATCTGCAGTTGACCCAATTGCGGTCCGTGAGCCACCACTGCAGCTGTCTCGCAGTGCCCTCCGAGATCAGGACATGGTCGGACAGGCTGCCCTGATGCTGGGCCCCCTGAAACTTCAGGTCCCACTGCAGAGCCCGCATCCGCCACCGTGCGTGATGCACCAGAAGGATGCAGGAAGCCATCAGCCCCAGAAGCCGCAGCGTCACCCTGACCGAAACTCGGGATAAAGGCCGGAAGATCGGAATCAGAGCCTGTATATCCCGAACCCGCTGTTCGGGCGGGTAAACCCGAAACTGAGTCGAGAACCTCTCCGATGAAAAGGAGCTTCTGAGAGGGGCACAGGTGTGACTTCGGCACATTGATGGAAAATCCCAGCTGGTGTAGGAGATCCGCCGTAGTATGGAGGTGGCTGACGACTGTCTGGGGCGAGCCCGCCTTCAACAACCAGTCGTCTAGGTAGGGGAAGACTGACACCCCTAACCTGCGCAGATGAGCTGCGACCACCGCCATCACCTTCGTGAACACCCGTGGGGCGCTGGTAAGGCCCAAGGGGAGCACAGTAAACTGAAAGTGCTCGTGGCCTAGCGTGAACCGCAGGTAACGCCGGTGGGCCGGCAGGACAGGGATGTGGAAATACGCGTCCTGCAAGTCCAACGCTACCATTCAGTCTCCTGGGTCGAGGGCAGCTAAGACCTGAGCCAGAGCCAGCATTTTGAACTTCTCCTTCCGGAGGAAGCCGTTGACGGTTCTCAGATCCAAGATAGGGCGTAGGCCCCCTTTGCCCTTCTTGGGTACCAGAAAGTAGTGGGAGTAGCAACCATGTCCTACTTCTGGCCCAGGAACGCGCTCAATGGCCTCCTTGGCCAAGAGGGCCGAAACTTCCTTCTGCAGGAGCCGCACGTGATCCCCCGATACGCGGTGGTGTTGCGGTGGCATGACTTGAGGAGTCGTCTCGAAGGGGAGGGAGTAGCCCCTCCGGACGATCTGCAGCACCCACCTGTCCGAAATGACAGTGCGCCAGTGAGAGTGGTGATGGCGAACCCTGCCTCCCACTGTCGTCACATGGGCCGAAAAGCACGGACTAGGAGGGCTTAGAGGTGGATGCCGCGGGGGCAGGTGTGGACTGACTCCGCCTGGGTCCCCGACCGCCTCCGCGGCGGTTCCCACGGCCGCCGCCGTGCTGGATGACAGTTTGCGGCGAGTGGCTGGTGGCACGTGTGGGGGCGCCCCTTCCTTGGCCACGAAAGGAGCGAAAGGCACCCGTTTGCTGGCGCGGGCCGAGAGGCCCAAGGACTTGGCCGTAGCCCTGGAGTCCTTAAAGCGCTGAAGCGTGTGGTCTGCCTTGTCGCCAAAGAGGCGACGGCCATCGAACGGCATGTCCATCAGAGTGTTCTGGACGTCTGCCGAAAAATTGGCGGATCTCAGCCAGGCGTGGCGTCTGACCGCCACTGTCGTAGCAATCGCTCTGCCTAGCGAGTCAGTAGTATCCAGCCCACACCTAATGGAATACTTGGCTGCGTCCCGGCCCTCAACAAGGGCTTGGCCGAGTTTGGCCCGTACCTCCAACGGGCACTCTGGCAGCACTTCCGCCACCGTCTCCCACAGAGAGTGGGTGTAGCGGCCCAAGATGCATGCGGCGTTGGAAGACCGCAGTCCCAAACTAAGGGACGAGAATATCTTCTTGCCATAGTTCTCGTACCTCTTGGATTCCCTGTCCGGCGGGGCCGTCGGGAATGCGGTCTGGGAATTAGAGGCCTGGATGACCAGACTCTCGGGGGTGGGGTGGGAGGACAGGAAACCTGGGTCGCCCGGAGCCGGGCGGTGGCGTCTGGCCACGTTCCTATCTACGGGCGAACCCGTAGCGGGCCTGGACCAAGTGCCCAAAAGAACGTCCGTCAAGGCCTCATTAAACGGCAGCAGAGGCTCCGTGGAGCATGACTGCAGCTTAAGGACCTCAGTGAGGAGGTTAGTCATCACGGCCGCGACGGGGAGCTGAAGGCCCAAGGCCTTGGCAGCCCTCGTCAACACCACACCAAAGGCAGCCCCCTCCTCCGAAGACACGGTAAGAGGAGAGACAAATCCAGTGTCTGGAGAGGTGTCCAGGCCACTGGCCTCCCCAAGGTCTCCTGCCCAGTCCATACCAGACTGACACTCCTTGGACAGAGGGTCCTCAGACCCCTCCCAATCCTCCTCATCCCTCATCTCCTGAGATTCAGGGTCGTAATTGTATGAGGTCGCCTCGTAGAAGCAAAAATCTCCAAACGGCGTCCCGACGTCGGAACCGAATGAAAGGAGGCATCGGGGACGGCGTCGCCCGAAGACGGCGCTGGAGGTGACACCACACGGACCGACGCCGAGGGGGTCGTAAGGTCCACCGGTGACGATCCAGAGCCCGATGAAGGTCCAGCGGTACCCTGCGGTGCCGGGCCCGAAGGCGCCGACGGCGCTGGTGCCGCTGGACCCTGCAGCGCCGGGCCCGAGGGCACCGGCGGTGTCGGGATCGTGGGGCCCTGCGGAGCCAGGACCGAAGGCGCCGGAGGCGTCGGGGCCGAAGCACCCAACGGCGTCGGGGTCGGAGCCCCCGACCCACTAGAGCCCCCAGACGGGTCCGCTGGGCCCGAAGGCGCCGCGGAGCCCGTCGGAAGAGAAAGGGACCTCATGGCCATGAGGAAACGCTCAATCTCCTCTGGTGTTGCATTCAGCCCAGGGACCGGAGGGAATGGGGCCGGACGCGGCGCCCGCGACTCCCGAGGAGCCGCGTGGGCGGTGTCACCCGAACCCCTGACCGCATCGCGCGAGCGTCGGGGGGGAGACAGAAGAGCGATGATGTCTCTTCGACTTCTTATGCTTCTTACCTGACGACTTGGACCCGGAGGAGTGGCGCCGACTCCCGGAGCTGTGATGGCTCTGTCCCCGCGACTTGTCCCTCGACCTCCCTCGGCGTGGGGCCGACTGTCGGAGTTCGAGCCGCCTGCGGGACCGTTCCTGCCTGGCCTTCCTCGAAAGGGCCCGACAGTCGGAACAGGCCTCGTCGTCATGGTCGACGCCCAAACACGTCAGGCACAGGCGGTGGGGATCCGTGACCGACATGGTACGGTCGCATTATTCGCAATGCTTGAAGCCGGGCATCCCTACGGCACCGTCGGAGTCGATTAAGACTTCGAAAAGGATCAAAATGATCACCAAAAAGTTAGTCAAAAATTGACTGGGTTACTGCTTTTTCCAGATCTGCGCTGGCTGGCGCGGAAAAAAGAAGAACTGACGTCAGCACGCGGAGGCGGCGTCTAAGTACTCCGACGTCATCACGGCGCCCACGACGCCGACGACTGACGCGGAGCCGCAGACGACGCCTACCGACGCGCAAGGGTACTGCTACGCAAAAGTTTCCGGATCCAGTCTGACGCCTGGGGATATTCTAAGGTAAGGAATCTATCACTAACGTGTCTCTTTCAGATTGGGTACTACAGAAGATTTGTCAAGGAATATGGGTCCATAGCGACTCCTCTGAATGATCTGAAATCAAAGAAAATGCCAAAGAAAGTTCAGTGGACAGTAAGCTGTCAAAAGGCATTTGATGACCTGAAGCAGGCCATGTGCACTGCTCCCATCCTACAAAGTCCTGACTACTCTAAAACTTTCATTGTCCAGTCAGACGCATCTGAGATAGGGGTAGGGGCTGTGTTATCACAACTTGGGCCAGGATTAACCAGTTGCTTTTATCAGCAGAGGGTTGACCCCCAGGGAGAAACGTAGGTCAGCCATTGAGAGGGAATCCTTTGCTGTGGTCTGTGCCTTGAAGAAGCTGAGTACAACTGTTTGGCACTCACTTCATTGTTCAGACAGACCACAAGCCCCTCTTATGGCTTAAACAGATGAAGAGTGAAAACCCCAAACTTTTGATGTTTTCCATTTCAGGGAAATGGACTTTAAAGTGGAACATCGACCTGGGAGTAACCATGCCAATGCAGATGGACTCTCCAGATATTGCCACTTAGAAAAGGAACTTGAAAAACAACACACCTGCCTATGCTGAGCAGTTTTTTTCGGAACAATACTTATAGAAATGTGCATGAAAAATAAGCATGAACACTAGCTTTAGAAATTGCAACGTTTCTTTTAATTCTTTTGCAGACTATTTTGCTTTTTAGTCTTTGCTTGTTTTTTATGGCATGAGAATACAAAAATTGTGAAGAAAACTACTATACATTTACATACAAACAGGAAAAAACAGACTTTGGTGTGTACATAATTCACTCAAACTCACATTCAACACATTCTTGGCCATCCAATCATACAAAAAACATTCATACTGGTCCCATGGTCATAACACAGTTTGTGATAATGCAAGGAAAATAACATTAGTAAATTTCAAGCGATAGTCAAACTTTTTTCACAGTTCTTTAGAAAAAGTAATAATCCATCAGTTGAATGACACAACCATGACAAAAGTGATGACACGGGACCGGGTCAGGTCGACGCGTTTCGAACCCTATCCTTTCAAGGGTTCTCTTCAGGACCACAGTTTTACTAAAAGGGGAAGAGGAGAGCAACAATCACTAAACCGAACCTGAGAGATCACCGTCTCAACCAATGCACCGCTAGACTCAGCCTACCTCAATACGTGGGTCAAAGCTCCTCAAGTGGTATAGGAAGACAGATGTATTCCCAGCAAATGGGAGCGAAGAAGTGCTGCGAAAGAAAACAAGTACACTCAATCATACAGAGTCTCAACTGACTGACTATGTCTAGACTGGTGAAATCAAGCTAGTGAATTCAGAGGATGGGTGCGTGTGCTCACCTTGCATGTAGCGCGTGTGCGCTCAACCAATGCTTGTCAATTTGGTAACGCTCGGTCCGCGAAGTGTATGGATCCGGCGTCTCTGGAGATTGGAAAGTGAAGGTATTCGTTAAAATCCGAAATGCGGAGGAAAGCGCATGAGCAGCCGCTGCAAAACCGCGCTAGATCGTCCCGGTGTCTGCTTACCGTGAAAACAAATTCAAACACTCAAAACAGTATTTCAAACGTCCTCGCTCCTCACCCAGCGGTCACTAGCGGGTTACTGAGGCCTCCCTGCAGTTTGGCTCAAGAGAATGGTCGCATCCCACGGGGTGTAGGGAGTTGTAGTTTCATATAATATGTACCAAGGAGAGTTCTGGGAGATGAAGTCCTGTGGGCAGTATCAAGGGAAAGTTTTATAAATTTCCGAAATTTCGTTCAATCCATTGACTGCTGTGTCATATTTCATGATCAATAGGGCCTCTCTTTGATTCAATCTTAATTCCAAATCCCCTCCTCTTGGATCTTTTTCGATTTTGGACAGGACGGTCCATTTGAAATTATTTTTATCATGTTTCTTCGTCACCCAGTGGTGTACCAATGGCGCATTCTCAACTTCTCTGCGCAGTCTGGATTTATGCTGCGTGATGCGTTGTCTGACCTCTTGGGATGTTTTCCCAATGTATAGTTTTGGGCAGGGGCATAGGATCGCGTAAACAACATTCCTTGTTTTGCAGTTGGTGAAAGCTTCATGCTTCCAGTGAATGTTGTTAAAGGAAAATACTGTTTCTTCCATAGTGTCATGACAACAAATGCAGGTGCCACATTTGTGATGTCCTTTAGTCTGGGGGAAGCCGAATAGGCTTCTCAGAGTTGGTGGTTGTTTACTGGGTAATGCTGCCCTCACAATATGGTTTGCCACGCTCTTCTCCTTCTTAAATGCAAATAATGGTGGATTCCTCAAGTCCTCATGCAAGTCTTTCACAAGATGCCAATTAAGATTTATCAGCCTCTTGAGTTGATTTGCAGCAGGGCAAAAGGTTGATACACACACCACTCGATTTTGCTCAACCTTAGCTTTCTTATGCATTAGTGTTTCGCGGGGCGTCCACCATGCTCGCTTAAGGGATTGCTTTAGAAGTTTTCTCGGATATCCTCTTTGGAGGAGTTTGAGACAGAATTTACCATTCGGACAATTCCTGAGGATCCGAAGGAATTGCTCAGGAAAAGAGGATTATTTCGACCATGCCAATTCACTCATGGAGAGGCTTCTCCAAAGAGGATATCCGAGAAAACTTCTAAAGCAATCCCTTAAGCGAGCATGGTGGACGCCCCGCGAAACACTAATGCATAAGAAAGCTAAGGTTGAGCAAAATCGAGTGGTGTGTGTATCAACCTTTTGCCCTGCTGCAAATCAACTCAAGAGGCTGATAAATCTTAATTGGCATCTTGTGAAAGACTTGCATGAGGACTTGAGGAATCCACCATTATTTGCATTTAAGAAGGAGAAGAGCGTGGCAAACCATATTGTGAGGGCAGCATTACCCAGTAAACAACCACCAACTCTGAGAAGCCTATTCGGCTTCCCCCAGACTAAAGGACATCACAAATGTGGCACCTGCATTTGTTGTCATGACACTATGGAAGAAACAGTATTTTCCTTTAACAACATTCACTGGAAGCATGAAGCTTTCACCAACTGCAAAACAAGGAATGTTGTTTACGCGATCCTATGCCCCTGCCCAAAACTATACATTGGGAAAACATCCCAAGAGGTCAGACAACGCATCACGCAGCATAAATCCAGACTGCGCAGAGAAGTTGAGAATGCGCCATTGGTACACCACTGGGTGACGAAGAAACATGATAAAAATAATTTCAAATGGACCGTCCTGTCCAAAATCGAAAAAGATCCAAGAGGAGGGGATTTGGAATTAAGATTGAATCAAAGAGAGGCCCTATTGATCATGAAATATGACACAGCAGTCAATGGATTGAACGAAATTTCGGAAATTTATAAAACTTTCCCTTGATACTGCCCACAGGACTTCATCTCCCAGAACTCTCCTTGGTACATATTATATGAAACTACAACTCCCTACACCCCGTGGGATGCGACCATTCTCTTGAGCCAAACTGCAGGGAGGCCTCAGTAACCCGCTAGTGACCGCTGGGTGAGGAGCGAGGACGTTTGAAATACTGTTTTGAGTGTTTGAATTTGTTTTCACGGTAAGCAGACACCGGGACGATCTAGCGCGGTTTTGCAGCAGCTGCTCATGCGCTTTCCTCCGCATTTCGGATTTTAACGAATACCTTCACTTTCCAATCTCCAGAGACGCCGGATCCATACACTTCGCGGACCGAGCGTTACCAAATTGACAAGCATTGGTTGAGCGCACACGCGCTACATGCAAGGTGAGCACACGCACCCATCCTCTGAATTCACTAGCTTGATTTCACCAGTCTAGACTTAGTCAGTCAGTTGAGACTCTGTATGATTGAGTGTACTTGTTTTCTTTCGCAGCACTTCTTCGCTCCCATTTGCTGGGAATACATCTGTCTTCCTATACCACTTGAGGAGCTTTGACCCACGTATTGAGGTAGGCTGAGTCTAGCGGTGCATTGGTTGAGACGGTGATCTCTCAGGTTCGGTTTAGTGATTGTTGCTCTCCTCTTCCCCTTTTAGTAAAACTGTGGTCCTGAAGAGAACCCTTGAAAGGATAGGGTTCGAAACGCGTCGACCTGACCCGGTCCCGTGTCATCACTTTTGTCATGGTTGTGTCATTCAACTGATGGATTATTACTTTTTCTAAAGAACTGTGAAAAAAGTTTGACTATCGCTTGAAATTTACTAATGTTATTTTCCTTGCATTATCACAAACTGTGTTATGACCATGGGACCAGTATGAATGTTTTTTGTATGATTGGATGGCCAAGAATGTGTTGAATGTGAGTTTGAGTGAATTATGTACACACCAAAGTCTGTTTTTTCCTGTTTGTATGTAAATGTATAGTAGTTTTCTTCACAATTTTTGTATTCTCATGCCATAAAAAACAAGCAAAGACTAAAAAGCAAAATAGTCTGCAAAAGAATTAAAAGAAACGTTGCAATTTCTAAAGCTAGTGTTCATGCTTATTTTTCATGCACATTTCTATAAGTATTGTTCCGAAAAAAACTGCTCAGCATAGGCAGGTGTGTTGTTTTTCAAGTTACTATTGGCTCAGCCTTGCTGAGTTTTGAGTCAAGACCCTCTACTGTTATTCAAACTTAGAAAAGGAAGACAGCTGGGCAAGGTTAATCTCATCTCTTTTCGTTTGGAGGGAGTGGGGGGGGGGGGTTGAGTAGGAAAGTTGGATCTGCTTTTATGGTTACCCCCACTTTTTATCTGGTGCTATGCTGCTTCTGACTAGTCTGACTGGGATCCTGCTAATCAAGACCCCAGTCTCTGTGCTTTCTCCCTTAAAATTAGGGATGGTAAGTACTTGGGTACCTCGCAGATTGGATACAGGTGTGACCTTATCAGTCCCTAGTATATGGTACGGAGGTACTCAGGGCATAGGTACACCTGGGGTCACCCAGGGGTTGATGCATGTAATATGCCACCCATGGGAGACCACAAACTCTAACTACAGGCCTGCCATTGCACCCTGTGTAAGCTGGTGCTAGCACCACTTAGATAGAGATGCTAGCACCACTTATGACAGATATAGGTTTCCCTATATCTAAGGTCACTGCACTTAAAACCTATCTGTCATCCCTAAAGCAGGCCATTCTATCTTGAAGGTAGAGTGCTCGGTTCTAAGTGCGAGGGTGCCCCTGCATGAGCAGGACACACCTACACCTTTAGAATTCGTTCTCCCAGGTTGTAAGCGCATCAGCTATTACGATACAGAGTGGCCATGCCTCATTACGTGATGACCATCTCTAAACTGGCTGTAACAAACCCTGTAATGTTTGGTATCAAACATGTTGGAATCATACCCCCAACACAGTTAACTGTGTGGGAGGTATGATTCCATGCACTATAGACCTCCTCCGGGAGGCCCTCAGTGCTCCCGGTACCAGTCTTCTAGACCTAGACAGCACAACATGGCTGCTGCCGTCCAGAGACACGATTCTGCCCTCCTGTCTGAGCCAAGCTCGAGCAGGGAAAGGCAGAACAATAGGTATCCTGTCACTGGGAGGCGTGACCACCTCCCAGACAGGGTTTAGTGTATTGGGGCCAGGAGAGAGTGCTTGCCAGCGTCACTCAGTCTGCTTGAAGAGCACAATTGGTGCCCTCCTTACATAGTTCAGTTCAAACCAGCTCAGGGAGCCGCTGGCTCCCACTCTGGCGCAAAACTGGACAAAGGACATGAGATTATCCTCCTCACTGTCCGATCCCTACCCTGGGCGGGAACCCAGAATCGCCCCAACCCTTTCCTTAAGGTAATTAAGGGCTTACTTGATGGTGGGTCCCTAGATTCATCATGGGACAAGATTAATTTCAACCATCTGGACACTCTGGACTTCACTCTGGGCATCAAGACTGGGAAGACTCCTGCTGCTCCTGGTCTTGTCGCCTTGTTTGTCTGTGGCAACGTCTGTGCCTATGCTCCATACAGGTACCTTCCAAGGCCTGTGGACATCCAAGACACCTGAAGGAAGAATCCTTGATGTGAAGGAGTCACTTTCCTGCATCTGCTGGTACCGCAACTAAGCTGACCGGTCTACTGATACTGGGCTCCCGCTCCATAAGGCTCAGCAACACAGGTGATGGTTTTTAACATCCCTCGAGGCCTGACCAGTCCTCTCATCAAGGTTTTGGCCAGTATCCCTCGTCAGAGCAGCAGGAACCGAACCCCTGAGCACCGCTTCGATTTGCTGTTGCAAAGGCTTGTTAGCTTCCTTCCTCCAAGATCTTCGGGCTCCAAGTAGCCCCAACTTCAAACATCTACTGTGACCAGCATCTTCGTCCTCATTGCATCACTTGCATTGTGGGCCTGCATCTTTGGTGAGCTGCTTGCGGTACTCTTGCAACTCTAGTGCCTCCTACCTGTGGGTCTTTGATTTCAGCAGGCTCCCTGAAAAGGAAAAGCGCTGACGCGTGTTTCGGAAATGAAGAGTGCATAAGCAATTCCTTCATCAGGGCGCAGAATTCATAATTGATTTAGTGGCAACCAGCCATCTGTATATCATGCACATTCCACCGGATATGTGGTGTAGGGGGCTCAATTTCAATATAGTGCAGATAGTCTTCGTCCTAGATATGGCATTAAGGTTTGATCAGGTGGAGGAAATATCCTGCAGTATCATCATAATAAAAACCCCAAATAACTGTATACCAACAGTCTGCATCGAAGATAAAAGGTGTTCCGACCGGGCTCCAGTTGTATTTACTAATGAAGGTTGGGCTGTGCCTCGTGTCCTTACTTGAAAGTGGTAAACCAATAAAAGATGATCGGAAATGAGATCCAAGCAAATAGCAAAGCAAATAGCAAATGCGGCAAGTGTTGGCATCCGTCCACAGCATCACAGACACCTCAACTCTCGACATCCAACATGGGCCAGCTCCTGGTCTTCCACAGATTGCCTGGTCCGCACAGATGCAGCTCCAAGGTCATCGTCAGCTCTCCTTCAACACTCAACTCCGGTGGGCATTCGTCTTCCGGGCCTCCAGGTCACTTCTAGGTGGCATAGACTCTGTTCCCTCTGTTTGCAGGTACTTCTCACCTTGAATCCACCGGACAGTTTCACCTTCTCCAGCAGCTGCATCTTCCTGAAGTCCTCCATTGAGTTCGGCGGCGGTTTCCGACGCCACTTCACACCTAGACACCCGGCTTCTCTGGTGTAGGTATCCTGGTTCCTAGAGTATCCACGGGTGGGGTGACTCTCCAACCTTCTGTCCTCCACGGGGTTTCTTCGGGGGCCACTGGAAAGGGTCCTTCTTTAAACATGCAACCACGACTTACCCATTGACTTGTATCGAGCCCGCAGTCATGTTCCCACTTTGCACATGGCAGCCGTGGGGTCCCTAGTTACTTACCTCGGGTGGTTTCTTGGGGCCCTGGCGCTTCTACTTCTTCTGGGTATAGTCTTGATTTGAGTCGTGGTTCGTATACCACTATTTTAGTATATGGTTTGGTCTACCCCTGGCGACCACTGTGCATTTGTGCTACTTACCTGTTTGCTTTGTGTATATCTCCGGCTAGGAGATACCTGCATGTGTTAGAGAGTGTCTTATAATGAATACATCTTTTTTATAAATACACTGTGTGGTTCTTTTTCACTTAATCTATATCAATACAATTATGCTCTGGTAAAACAAGCTGCTTTACACTCCTTCTGGACTAAGCCTGAAGGCTGCTCTCCACAGCTGCCACTTAGAGAGCTTTCTAAGGTTGTCTAAGACCACTAAAATCACCACAAGTGTTGTTTGGTTTGATGCAGGGTGACCACTTACATAAGTGTGCACCACATACCAAGCCAGCTTCTCACAATAATCTTTACTAGACAAACTATAAATGTCTGAACGCTCGATCCTTGCAGACAAAAAAGGCCAACTTAGTTCTATTCCTATGTCACTGCTCTGACATTCAATACCAAACATCAACCACAGCGTAAAAACACCTAAGAAAAACTTGTTAGCCAGCCAGTCGAGTCCAACATCAGTGCCAAATAATTACATTCCTAACATAGTCACTTACTTATCACCAGTGAAGAGTGAATACAATTAAAAAAATTAAAAAAACACAGCCCCACCAACATTAGACATGCAACACCAAACACAGGGCATTTCAAGACGGGTCAGATTAATGCCCACTCTGCAATAAAACACACCCCTGAAATATGAAATGTGATCTAGTCAAAGAATGCCACACATGTGGCATAGGAAACACAGTTTACTACCAAAGCCCTCTTGTATGACATACTCCCTCGAGCATTCGGGTAAATAACAAAGACAATACGGCAG
The DNA here is from genome assembly GCF_964263255.1 of Lissotriton vulgaris. NCBI lineage: Eukaryota > Metazoa > Chordata > Amphibia > Caudata > Salamandridae > Lissotriton > Lissotriton vulgaris. The sequence continues at coordinate 356,411,495 of NC_141699.1, forward strand.
AGAGAAGAAAAATTGGAATGAACTACTAAAGACTTTCATCGTCTAGGTCATCAGCTCTTCCTTTGAATACTTTACTGCATGTATATCTACAAATACAAACGCTTCATTCCTCCTACAACTGGTCTACTGCAGTCCAGGACAACTAAGCTTTTCCGGGGACCATCATTAACTGGACCCTGTAGATATAATCCCTATGCCATTGTGTGTGCTGTAGGTTTTAACCAATAAGGTAATTGTACTACACATACAGCTAGCCTCACCTTAGGTCTAGTGTTCCCCTGGCATAGCCCAAATGTAGCTCTCATTAACAAAGCAACGAACAAAGAGTTATCCAAGAAATGGCACAACCCAAAAGGCTGGGACATGAACTTGAAAGCATTTGAAAAAAGTCTAATATCCAAAAGAATAAACGTAAATGCAAATCCCACTTGAACAGGTACATAGAGGAGATTAAAGACTAAAAAGGCCTACTTTACAGTGCTTAATTTGAGCTGGAGCTGTCCAGTACTGAGCACCAGCACTTAATTGGTTTCCGGTGCTCGGCACCGGCACTTAATTGTCAACACCACACTAGGACAGTCTGCCACAAGGTGGCGCTGCTCATGTAATCTAGAGATGAGCAGTATAACAGTTGTTTAGAAAAATATTATACATTAAACAACATACTAATACCTGCATCCCCAGCCATTCCTTTTGCTTTGGGGACCTGGAATAATCTGAATTGTCGAATTTACATGCGACAGAGATGGTTAGTAGTTGTTTTGGCAGCGATGACGGGGGCAATGGGTGGTGCAAGCTGCAATGGCCTCCTGGTCAGAACCCTGGCACTTAATATTTCACAGATTAAGCACTGCTTAATTGTAACTGCTAAATGTAAATCTTCAATCTGTTAGAGGCTTAGATTGTTAAAATCCAAACCAACTTCTGGGGCCCACAATTTGAATCCCGGTTTAGCCCCATCAGGCCTCCCAAATTTCCTGCTTCTCTTCATTCTTGTGTGTAACCGATATCACAGAGCTGCTAAACACGTCGAGCAATAACAGTGTGGGTCTGAATTACTTTAACAATGCCACATAACATTGGTTCCAAAACAAAATAAAGAAATAAAAGGCCGAGCAGTTTTAAAGAATCATTCAACTATCAATCCATCTCCAGCCTCTCACTTATTTGCAAAATTCTGGAAGTCGAGCTTACCCTTTAAATTTACAACCTTGTGAAAGGGCAATCCTTCCTCCACAATTATTAATCTGGCTTTTGACGTAGAGGAGCCATTAAACAACCCCAACCAACATTATGAAGGACCGTCCTTCATTACTGGACAGTAACTATCCAGATGGTCTAATCTGGTTTAGGTCATTCAGCTGCATGTAGCACCGGGAATCAAGAGCTATTCCACAAAATAAATGTAACAATGGCCCCGGGATCAGTAGTGTAATAGATCCAATCTTTCAAAAATGGCACCAACACTTCTAAAATCAAACTTGTTTCATATACAGCACTCCACTGATAATCCTCTTATCCATTACTATTCAGTGTAGATTAAGGGTGGGCGTAGTGGGGCTTCGCGAAGCTTCATGAAGTGGGCGGGAAACTACGCCCACCCATGCGCTTCCCGTAGCCCCACTACGCGCAGGCCGCCTCCCTCCTGCCCTCTTCTACATCCCTTATTTAGTTTTAAAATAGTATAAAAATAAAACACAAGTACTTACCTGATAAGCCGTGTCCCGGGGCTCCATCTTCTATTTCACTCAGACTTCTTCCAACCGAATGCGCATGCGTGGGCGCCTGCGCATTTCTTGCGAGGAATGCGCATGCGCGGGTGCCCACGCATGCACATTTGGCTGGAAGAAGTCGGCGTGAAATAGAAGATGGAGCCCCGGGACGCCGCTTATCAGGTAAGTGCTTGTATTTTATTTTTATACTATTTTAAAACTAAATTAGGGATGTAGAAGAGGACGGGAGGGAGGCGGGTTGCGAGCAACTTCGCTTCCTCCACAGGTGTGCGTAGTGTTGCCTACTACGCCTACTTTGCGAATCGCGAAGTAGGCAACACTACGAGCACTCCGTGGGCAGAGCGAAGCACTCTGCCCAGGGTTAGTGTAGATGCAACCTTAAACAAAGGTGATCTTTCAGCATCAGCTTGAATTATAAATATACGCACATAATAAAATCCACATTCAATCTTAAAACAATTAAAAACACTGACACAAGATCACGAAGGCTTGAGCAAGTGTACCTGTTAATATATGCAATCTTCCTATCTGTGAACCTGAGAAGACGGAGGTCATATTTATAGGACACTCAATCCACTAATTAATTAAAGTGGAAGCAGTTCTCACATCGCCATGGTCAATAAAAAGTCTAGGAGTCTGGTTTAAACCAGAGCTCTCTTTTTGTTCAAGAATTTACTTCAGGAGCGGCGAAGTCGCAAGAGGGGGCTAAGGAACCTTCTATGCTGGAAGCGGAGCCAACTCTACAAGATGTGATGGTCGCCATTGACGGTATCAAGTCCTCACTCGGCAACAGATGGAAACACTGGCCCATAAAGTAGATGCTGTATCAATTGAGGTAAACCTGATTCGGGCAGACCTCGCGAAGACAAGTGAAAAAGTCAAATCACTTGACATCAAGACTGCTGGTATTACTGACGATGTAACCGAACTGCAATCGGAGGTTCGGAATTTGTGGGCCTCAAATGATCTGGCTATCTGTAGACTGGAAGATTTCGAAGGACGGGCCCGTAGAAACAACGTACGCCTTATAGGAGTACCAGAAAAAGCGGAGGGGCAAGCGGCTGATCTCTTTGTTGAGGAACTGGTACTTAATCATCTGAAGCCCAAAGGTCTGAGCAATTTCTTTACCGTCGAGAGAGTGCACAGAGTCCCCGGAGGTAGGCTGCATGTCGGTGCCCCGCCACGACCTTTGTTTGCTAGAATCTTTAATTTTAGAGACAGAGATGCGGTCCTCGAGGCCTCCAGATCTATGGGCCCCTTGAAATATGAAAACTCATCCATCAATTTTTTTCCGGACTTCACACAGGAGGTCCAGAAGCAGAGAATGAGCTTTATGGGAATTAAGCGGAAGCTTCGTGACCAAGGACTCAAGTACGCCATGCTATACCTGGCCAAGCTGAGAATTGAACATAATGAGAAGGCTTATTTCTTTGATACGCCGGAGGTTGCAACGGACTGGTTGGACACTTTAACTGCTCAGCATGAACCCCAGAGACAAAGTGGTGACGAAGGTGGGGGCTCGCACAAACAAGAATGAGTAGTTCTGATGTTGGGAACCGGGGAGCAAGTGGGGATGGACTACTTCGGCGTTCTCTCTGATGAAAATGTTTTTGACACAGTGAATATGGGGGGTTCAACGGGCTATCTGTGGGTCTCTTCCCTCCTCAGATTTCTCTTTTTTGGGTAGATTAGTTTAGATGTGGGGACGACAGACACACTGCAAGTTGGGGAGACTAGAGAGTCGTACGCAGGGGTGCAGGGAGGGGGGTAGTGCAACAGGAGTTTTGGTGGGAGGGGGGAGGGGGGGTGTTCTTTTTTTGTTCTGTTTTTATGTCCTTTGCTTTTTTCCAAGGCATCGTAATCAGAGATTGCTTATTGATGTTGCAAGGACTACAGGGGGGTTGGACCTTCTTCATGTTTTATGATGGGGGGTAGAGGGTTGCGAGTTCTGAGTTGGAACGTGAATGGGTTGGGGGATAAAATCAAGCGCAGTGTTGTCTTACAATTCCTTAAAAGACATTCTCCCGGTGTTGTACTACTCCAGGAAACGCATTTGGTGGGTAATGCTTGTAGGGCAATGCACAGGAAAGGCTACCGGATGGTTGCGCATGCCAGATTTACTTCGGGGTCCCGAGGAGTTGGTATACTTCTTAGAAACTCTCCCATTTGTAGTAGACTCCATAATTGCAGATGAGAGGGGTGGATATATAACAGTGTTGGGTCGTTGGGAGGGATACACTCCTGGTATCTATTTATGTCCCCCCTGGCCTGCAGGCCACTACCTTTGTAGACCTGGGTAAGATCGTTCTAGACCTCCCTAGTGGCTTGTTGATACTGGGTGGGGATTTCAATGCTGTGGTTTCCGGCGCCATTGACAGGTTTCCGCCCCGAGATGTGGGACGGACGCAGAAATGGCTACCTGAATTTTTAGAAACTCTGGGTTTGGTGGATAGCTGGAGATTGTTTCATCCTACTCAGCGACAATATACCTTCCTCTCTGGTGCCCATGGTAGCCTCTCTCGAATCGACTATGCCCTGGTGCCGGCGGCCCAGGTGTCATATATTACTGAAGTGAAACATCTAGCTAGGGGCATTTCTGATCACTCGCCACTCTGGTTTAGGTTTAAAAATGACCCTGGGCTCCGGTGGTAGGCTCACCCCCATTAACCCGTGGCACTTGCGTAATCCTAAGATTCACAAGGAATTGTTACGAACGTTAGAGTACTATTTTCAGGATAATGAGGGATCGGTCTCCTCCTCGATTTCGCTGTGGGAGGCCTTTAAGACGGTGATTAGGGGTCAAGCCTTGTCCCTTATCGCGGGAATCAACAACCAGAAAGAGAAAGAGGTGGTAAGGTTTAATCAGAGATCGCAAATATCGAAAATGAAATAGAACAGGGAGTAACCCGGTCTAGGTTACATGTTTTGAAACTTTTTTTTTTTTAACTTTATTTTTGTCGCAGACAGTTATAGCATACAAACAGTTGCGCCGACAGCTTCAATAAAATAACGACATTCCGTCAAGTAACATGCTGCTGTGCACACGGCCCATCAGCCCACATCCCGAAGGCCGGGCGGCGGTAGGTGGTAGCATGTAGAACAGGCAATGACCCTAGCAATGCAACTGTGCGGCAGGATATTCTGATCTGCTTTTATTTTTCTTTTATGCAGGTTACCCCCAACTCCCCAAGGAACCCCCCCGCCCCAAAACCTTGGCATTAATGACTAAGACATGTGTATGCAGTTCGTTCACCTCATTATGGCACTCCTAGCGGCAGATAAGACAGCAATAATTACCTAGATTAGGAATGAAACCTTCAGGTACCAAAACATAACTTCTCCAAATTGTATCCTACACGTGCGTGAACGGCCAGGCACTCCCCAAAGTCACTGCCCTCCCTCTCCCTCCCCTCCACCCTCATCCTCAGACCCTGTATCCTCAGGCGTGAACAACTCCGCACTCGTGCCATCCGAATCCTCGGCTGTCGCTCCCATCACTCGCATCATTCTCCACGCAAGCAGGTCGTCCTGTAGCTTTACATCTCTACGCACGTTCTGCATGAAGGTTTCCTCCGCTAGGGACCATTCCCCCACATCCCTAAGCCACTGCGACACCTCCGGGGCCCTCTGTCCCATCCATGTAATTGCCACCCTTCTCCTCGCCAACACTAAAAGTAGTTGTAACATTTTGTAGGACAGATTACACTTCTTGGGTTTGGGGACCAAAGCTAATAAACAATGAAGGGGGTCAGCTCCATCCGGAGATCAGTAGCTGTGCGAATGTGCGCCACCACTGACTGCCAGAAGGAGTTAACTAATGGGCAGTCCCACGCCAGATGGAGGAAGGAGGCACCTGCCGCGTCACATCTAGGGCAGTCATCCCGTTTGTCCGGGGAGATACGTCTCAAGGTAACCGGAGTCACATATGTGCGATGTAGAAAGTTAAAGTGTGTCCATTTGAACCGTGCATTGCACAACACCTTTCGGGTGAGAGTGCCTATGCGTTTGCGCTGTGCCGGGTCCAAAGCAATCCCCAGGTCAGTCTCCCAGGCCGCCCTCGCCGGGGGGACCGGTGGGGTGGAGTCCTGCCGCATGGCTGAGTACAATAGGGCTATCAGCCTCTTGCCCCTACCACAGGAAAGGATAATATTGAGGGTATGGGACACCGGGGGCGCGTCAGGGAATTGAGGCCAAGTATCCCGCGCCATTGCTTGAAGGCCTCTATAGTGTAAGAATTGTCCTTCGCCGAGTCCGAACGTCTCCGTCGCCCGCTCGATGGACAGAAACGTGTCATCTGGGTAAAGGTCAGCTAATAACTCGCATCCACCCGCTCTCCAGTCATGGAATGGCATATGTACCTCCATGTCCACAACTGGGGCCATGATCCATATCGGCAGCTCTCTGTGAAAGGGGGCCCTCCGTAGGACTTTTTCCACAAACCGCTGCCAAATTGCTGGGTGTGGCGCACTATGTATGGCAGATCAGCATCTGCACCCCTGCCGCGCATCAGGGCCATCTGTACCGTTCTCTCATCCGCACTCCCCGCCAGGAGTTGCAGTTCCCAGGTGTCTGAGTCTGCGAACCACCTGGCAGCTGGCAACAGCTGAGCTGCATAGTAGTAAAGGTCAAACCTCGGCGCCTCCAACCCCCCGTCCTCCCAGCTCCAGACAATCTTGTGCAAGGCAACTCGACTACGCCTGCCCGCCCAGAGTAAGGACGTAAGAAGTGTATTAAGAGTGCAGAATATCCGCGGGGGAAGTGGGCACAGTGAATTCTGCAATACATATAGCACTCTCGGCAGCATCACCATTTTTGCCACCGCCAGGCGTCCCATCAGGGATAGGGGCAGTGTGTTCCAGAATGACACCGATTGTTGTAAGGAGTGAACCACCCTATCCGCATTACGGGTCAGCAATTGTTCGTCTGACGACGCCACCTGTATCCCCAGATAGCGGAAGGCTTCCAGTTCCCACCGCAGTCCCAGGCGGGCAAATCCCCGCGCACGTCCATATTACATCCCGCTAGGGGGAATATCAGGGACTTCCCTGCATTGATACGCAGGCCCGAGGCTGAACCAAAACGGTCCAGCAGCCGCAGCAAAACCGGTAGCGCTTCCCGCAAAGACGTTAAATAAAACAAAGCATCGTCTGCATACAAGGACACCGTGTGTACATTACTCCCCACTTTGATTCCCCATTGAGACATCGTGGTACGGACCTCCACCGCTAATGGCTCAATTGCCAGGGCGAACAGGAGTGGTGAGAGGTTGCCCCTCTCCAATGCCCAGTCTTCAGAGCGTGCAGCCCCAAGTTTGACTCTGGCTCAAGGCGCCCGACACAATATCTGGATCCACCTGCGAAACACGGGCCCCAATCCCACCCGTTGAAGCACCTCTAACAGGTACCCCCAGCTAACTGTGTCAAATGCTTTGGCCAAGTCTATCGAAACCAGGACCTGGGGATCCTCCCTGCCGCGCACCTCATGCATGATATGGGTTAATCGGCGCAGATTCATCGCGGTGTTGCGTCCGGGGATAAACCCGCACTGGTCCTGGTGAACCAACTGGGCCATGTGTGGCGCCAAGCGAGCGGCTAAGAGTTTGGTCAGGATCTTCACATCGGTGTTGATCATCGTTATAGGGCGGTATGCCGCGGGGTCGTAACCATCACCACCCGGCTTTAGAAGCATGCAGATCTCTCCCTGATACATTGTGGGCGGGAGGGCTCCATCCTCCAGTGCCTTAAGGAAGACCTGGAGGAGGAGGGGGCCGAGGACGTCTCCGAACGCGTGGTAAAATTCGGAAGGAAACCCGTCTCCTCCCGGGGACTTCGCCTTCGGTAGGCCAACCATAGCCACCCGCACTTCATGGAGGGTCAAAGCCCCATCTAATTCTTCCGCTTCCTCTCTCGAAAGGGCCGGAAGAGTCACTCCCTGGAGGTAAGGCTGATAGGATGCTTCCGTGACCAGGGGGTCCGCCGCATACACCTGCTGCAGGTGGGTTCTGAGAACACGGAGTATATTGGATTCCGAATGCACCATGACCCCATCAGGGCCCCTTAGGGCAACTATCCGAACTGGGGCCGTTTCTTTCTTCAAAACCCAGGCCAATAATCGGCCGGATTTGTCCCCCTCCCTGTGGAGACGCTGTCTAAATTGACCTAGCGTAAATCTGTCGAGGCGCGTAAGTATATCGTGTACCCGTTCCTGGGCTTCCTGCTCCAAGGCCAATTCTGGTTCCCCAGGATTTGGTGAGGCCTGGCGAGTCCGTAGGGTGTCCTCAGCTTCCCGCAGCTCGCGAGTCAGCTGTTGGCGGACCCCATAAGAAAGGGCCATGCATTCACCCCGCACCACTGCTTTCAGAGCGTCCCATTTTGTCGACAGGGGCACGTCATCCCCTTCCCAGTTCAGCTCGATATAATTTGTGAGTGTTGCTTGCACATGGTCTCTACCCACTGGGTCCTGCAGTAGGTCCGTAGGCATCCGCCAGGTGCGGGGGCGGCAAGGCTGGTCGACTTCTTGCGTAGCGCACAACACCGGGGAGTGGTCAGACAGGAAGCGGGCCAGATGTGTGGCCTTTAATGAATAAGACGCATCCATATTTGCAGCGAGGACCCTATCCAGCCTGCTATGGGTGTCGTGTGTAGGAGTGTAATAGGTGTACAGTTTCTGTGATGGGTGACCCTGACGCCACACATCCACTGACCCCAAATTCGCCATGACCTCGCGCAGTCTCGCCGTCATGCAAGGTTTCGTCCCTACTCGGGGAGGATGCCTGTCTAGGACGGGGTCCAAGATACAGTTAAAATCCCCAAACCACAGGAGAGGACTATCCAAGTCCGACACCAAGACCTCCTGCATTTGTGGGTAGAAGGTCGCGTCATCTACATTAGGCGCATATGTATTAAGTAGTGTAAGGTCCCTGCCATTCAACTTCACCCTCAGCAGCAGGTACCTGCTGTGAGAAGTTGGCCCGATATGCAGTGTTCACTATTCTAGCGACCACTATGCATCGGTCCAAACGACCCTTATGGTGATTGGTTGTAAGTCAACCTTAGACCAGCTATCCTAGTAGCGTGGATACGAGCAGTCTTCGGGCTAAACTCTAGAGGGCGTGTTAAGCCAGCTGTTATACCATCACATACCCCTTGAACACCAAGTGAAAGGACACCACACAAGTGTTATGAAAATAAACAGTATATTTATTAGAATCACAACAGCCCTGTACTCTTTATGAGGACAGGTTACTAAGCACAGAACAAAACTCTTAGGAAAATACTTCAAGTGCACAATCAAATACAAGTGCCCGAGGGCACGGAAAGTTTAGTGGTCTCGGGCGGACCCGATAAGGCAAGTCGGAAGCGAGGGACTCGGGACCCTTAAGTAAGGAGGCTATGCGGGCACCGAAATGCCGAAGTTACCTAGCCACAAGGGCTGCGGCTGCACAAGTCTTACAGGCGTCGGGGGTCTTCGCTGACGAGCCAGGAGCCGGAAGGAGTTGCTGGCCGGCGACCAGTGGAGATAGTTCGTAGAGATCCAAGCCTGGATCAGAGATGGATGACACCTGAAAGCAGAGGGGACCAAGTTCGTACTACTAGCCAGTAGTCAGAGGGTACCAGGAGGGCACCGGATGATCGTCACCTCGACTATGTGAGTGGGCGACGCTAGGCTCTGCAGTCTTACGGACCAGGAGGCGTTGTCGGCGACCCGGATGGAGGTCTGAGCTGTCCCACGAAGATTGATGCTGTCGGCGTCGCTGGGCCCAGGATTGGGGCAACAAGCCTTGGCAGATTTCAGGGCCACGTGGTGGGCCTAAAATGGCGTCTTGAGTGGACCAGGAGGGTCCGGGGTGCTCCTCTCGCAGAAGGGAGCAAAGGCCAGTCTGGAGCGACCAGACCAGCAGCGTTGGTTGTCGAGTGTCGTCAAAAGAGTCACAAGCCAGCGGCTAGTGATCGGACAACGTGCTGAACAGCGAAGCAGAAGGGCCCCACGCAGATCGTGGAGATGCTGGGAGGCTGCACTTCGGTGCTGGAGCTGCTCAGGGTCGGGGCTTCTCGGACCCCAGAGCACTCACCAGAGGATTCCTTCGGTGGTCGTGCTGGTTAAGAAAGCGTGCAGGTTTTGATGATGGCCGGTCCCTCGAGGTCTCGTCGCACCCAAGGATCTCAGCTGAGCTGACGATGTGGGTAGAGGTCAGAGGTGCCAGGGAAGCTGGTTCTCGTCGAGCTGGGCAGTCGGATTCCTGAGGAAGGACTTGCAGCAAACCGCAGAGTTCTTAGATGGTGCCTGCGGATGCAGGGTGACTACTCCTTAGCCACATGGGAGAAATCTTAAGAAGAGTCTCGAAGTCCTTTCGTAGAAAGTATTCTTGATTCAAAGATGATCTAATTTGGAAGGGTTCCCGCTCCTGCCTTTATCCTAAAGAAAGGGGTGGGTACATGACTAGGTCCTGCCCTAGGGGTGGGACCAGGAAGGGGGGTAGTTACACCCCTCTCCCCTGCCGGACTTTCCCCAGGTCAGGGGCTGCGCGCCCCTGGAACTGGTTCTAACCGGCAGATGCGTAGTGAGCACCGGGGTGCCACTCCGCAGTCACCTTCTTGCAAAGCGCTGCCTACCCAGGATACACAAAACCCTGTCTGGGATGGTGCGAACACCGCCCCGGACAGGAAACCCTTTGTCCGAGCTCTCCTCGCTGGAAGGACTCCCAGCAGCAGGAGGTCAGACTCATGTCTGTGGTGGCAGCATCCATTTTGTGGAGCTGAGGCTTCAGTTAACTTTAACCGGGGTTCACAGTTACGTACATGTCGTGTCCCTCTAGAAGGGTGGAAGGCTAACCTCGTCGCCAGCATTGGTGAGGGGGCCGCATCCCGATTCGTATGACACCTTACTCGACATGTCTTGATAACGCGATACCGAAGTTACCAATATGGTGCGCGTTATCATGGAACAGCCATTGGGTCTTGGTTCCGCAAGCTGCAACCGGGCTCGGCTCGCGCCAGAGCCCAATTCACACGATTCCACGCACTCTGCCTTCAGGATTGTCAAGGCCTGCCATAGGAGTGGCTGATAGGAACTCGGGTGTCCATTTTAGGGTTAGATATAGGGGATACTATACCTAAAGCAACGGGCGAGTACGCCACGTTGCCCCAGCTGTCGCGCAGCCAGTTGTGTCAGATTTAGATGGCCATCCAGGGGTGGCATAATACATGCTTCAGCCCCTGGTAGGCCCTGGGTACACCGATGCCCTGAGTTACAGGGTCTGACGAGGTGGCCCAGTTCCAATTGGGTAATGCACCTAGGGTACACATCAATTTAGCGAGAGAACAGCTAGGCTGTGGGTCTGATTGGCAGGCCCACAGCCCGAGAAAGTCGTAAACCAGTGAAACAAAAGCAAAAAATCTGAGTGATCATAGGATTGCAGACCCTACTCTCCTACATGACACCCCCTCCCCCCCCCCCAAACGTTGGGACAATAAACTAACCTTGACCAGGTGAGTCTTCTTGTTCTAAGTGGAAATACCTGGAGAGCCCATCTGCATTGCCATGATCAGTGCCAGGTCTATGCTCCACTGTGAAGTCCATCCCCTGTAGGGAAATGGACCACCTAAGCAGTTTGGGGTTTTCACCCTTCATCTGATTTAGCCATAGGAGGGGCTTATGGTCGGTCTGAATCTTGAAATGAGTGCCAAACAAGTATGGCCTTAGTTTCTTCAGGGCCCACACCACAGCGAAGGCCTCCCTCTCTATAGCTGACCAATTTTTCTCTCTGGGGGTCAGCCGTCTGCTTATAAAAGCAATGGGCTGGTCATTACCATCAAAATTCAGTTGAGATAGAACAGCTCCCACACCCAACTCAGAAGCATCTGTTTGGACAATGAATGGTTTGGAGTAGTCTGGACTCTTTAGGATAGGCGCCGTGCACATGGCCTGTTTTAGGTCATCGAATGCTTTTTGGCAGCTCGCTGTCCACTGAACCTTTTTTGGCATTTTCTTACTTGTCAGTTCATTAAGCGGAGTCACAATCGATCTGTAATTTCTGACAAACTTTCGGTAGTAACCAGTCAGGCCCAAGAAAGCTCGAACCTGAGTCTGGGTGGTTGGAGGAGCCCAGTCCCTGATAGACTGTATTTTGCTCTCCAGTGGTTGAACTTGGCCTCCACCAACGAGGTGGCCCAAGTATACAACCTGTGTGTGCCCTATCTGGCACTTGGTAGCCTTGATAGTGAGACCTGCTGCTTGCAGAGCCTCTAACACTTTCCGCAGGTGGACCAGGTGATTCTCCCAGGTGGGGCTAAAGACAACAATATCGTCAAGATATGCCGCACAGAAGTCATCCAGCCCGGTGAGAACGTGATTCGCCAACCATTGGAAGGTGGCAGGTGCATTTTTCAAACCAAAGGGCATCACCACGAACTGATAATGCCCACCAGGGGTAGAAAATGCGGTCTTGGGCTTGGCGTCCTCAGCTAACCTGATTTGCCAATACCCAGCTGTCAGGTCAAACTACTTAAGTAGTTGGCAGAAGCCAATCTATCTATAAGCTCATCTGCCCTTGGTATTGGGTGGGCATCAGTCTTAGTGACTGCATTGAGACCCCTGTAGTCTACGCAGAACCTCATCTCTTTCTTACCGCCCGGGATGTGAGGTTTCGGCACTAGAACTACGGGACTAGCCCAAGGGCTAACCGAGGGTTCCATGACTCCCAACTCCAACATTTTCTGCACTTCAGTCTTGATGCAGTCTCTAACGTGATCGGGCTGCCTGTAGATTTTACTCTTGACGGGCAAGCTGTCACCAGTATCAACCTCATGGGTACACCAATTGGTCTGACTGGGTGTTAGAGAGAACATATGCCGGAAGGATTGAAGAACCTGTTTACAATCCTCCTGTTGATGTTCGGAGAGGCTGCCACAAAAGACAACACCGTCTACCGATCCATCTTCAGGATTCTGAGTGAGCAGGTCTGGGAGAGGGTCACTCTCTTCCTCCTGTCCCTCATCTATGGCCATGAGCAAGCTCATGTCCTTCCTGTCGACATATGCCTTGAGCCTGTTGACATGGAGCACCCGATGGGGGCTCCTTGGAGTTCCAAGGTCCACCAGGTAGGTGACCTCTCCCTTTTTCTCCAGGATGGTGTAGGGCCCGGACCATTTGTCCTTGAGTATTTCTGGGGCCACCGGCTCCAACACCCACACCTTCTGTCCGGGCTGATAAACAGTCAAGACAGCCTTTTGGTCATGCCAAGCTTTTTGGAGTTCTTGGCTGGCCTTAAGGTTTTCGGATGCCTTCTCCATGTACTCAGCCATCCGGGAGCGGAGACCAAGCACATAGTCCACTATGCTAGTTGCAGGCTTTTTGAGAGGTCTCTCCCATCCTTCCTTCACCAGACACAGGGGTCCTCTTACCGGATGCCCGTACAAAAGTTCAAAAGGGCTGTAGCCAACCCCCTTCTGTGGGGCTTCTCTATAAGCGAACAAAAGGCAGGCAATCAGGACGTCCCATCTACGCCGGAGCTTTTCAGGTAGTCCATGAATCATCCCTTTCAGGGTCCTGTTGAACCGCTCAACAAGCCCATTGCATTGTGGATGATAGGGTGTAGTGAACTTGTAGTTGACACCACATTCCTTCCACATAGCAGTCAAGTAGCTCGACATGAAGTTTGCACCTCTGTCAGAGACGACCTCCTTAGGGAAGCCCACTCTGGAGAATACTCCAACTAGGGCTCTTGCCACAACAGGCGCTGTAGTGGTCCTAAGGGGAATAGCTTCAGGATACCCGGTGGCATGATCCACTACCACCAGTATAAACTTGTGCCCTGATGCTGTTGGGGGTTCCATTGGACCGACAATGTCAATCCCCACACGTTCAAAGGGCACCCCCACCACAGGCATTGGTATAAGGGGGGGCCTTTGTCTGGCCACCTGACTTACCACTGGCTTGGCAAGTGACACAGGAGCGACAAAACTCCTTGGTATCTTCGTTCATACGAGGCCAGTGAAAGTGCGAGACAAGCCTGTCCCACGTCTTCGTCTGGCCTAGGTGTCCTGCTAAGGGAATCTCGTGGGCCAAGGTAAGAAGGAAACCACGCTGAGACAAGGGGATAACCAGCCTCCTGGTCATGCCAGGCTTGGGGTCCCTTGCCTCAGTGTACAGGAGTCCATCCTCCCAGTATACCTTGTGGGTACCTGTGGCGTTCCCAGCAGCCTCAGCAGCAGCCTGCTGTCTGAGGGGTTCAAGGGAAGGGCAGTCTAACTGGTCCTTCCCCAGGTCTTCTCGTGTGGGTCCCCCTGAGCCCAGAAACTCAACTTGATCAAGTTAGAGTTCTTTAGGTTCAGTTTAGCGCAATTCCTGGAGGTCAGCCTCCTCTGAGACTTGATCCTCGACCTGGGGCAAGGGGGAAGGCGCTGCCTTAACCCGACTGCTCTTCTTCTTGGGAGGTGTCTGGTCCGTTGTTCCAGGATCCAGCACCTGTTCAGTGGGGCATCGTCTGACCTGTGACCTAGTCACAGCAAGCACATGCGCTGGCAAGCCTAACATCTCCATGTGAGTCCGGTACTCCACTTCTGACCATTGCGATGACTCCAAATCATTGCCCAACAAACAATCCACTGGGAGGTCTGAACTAACAACAGCCTTTTTCTGGCCATTTACCCCTCCCCAGGAGAAAGCAACAATCGCCATACTATGACTGGTAGTGACGTTGCTGGCATTGGTCACCAGGAAATCTGTACCTGGCATGATCTGTCCAGGGTCCACAAAGTTAGGCGTCACCATGGTGACACTGGCACAAGTGTCCCTATAGGCCTGAGCCATTCTTCCATTGATCAAAGGCGTCTGTCGGTATTTGCCCAAAGTATTGGGACTGACATCAGGGGATATATCCACATCCCCCGTACAGACAAGGACAGCCTGAGTGAGTGTACCAACTAGGTTGTCACGCCCCTCAGTACCCAAGGTTAACCCAACTAGTCCCTTGGGAGGCGCACTACTACTGCTGGCTGTACTAGGGGGCACAGGTGCCTTAGGGGCTGCAGTAGCAGGAGTCTGCCCTCCTTTCTTGGTGCACTCACTAAACCAGTGAGTTTTACTTTTACAGTATTGGCACCACCTTTTCGATTGGCCTTCTTGATTCTTCTTTTTCTGGGAAACCTGACCCCCCCCCCTCTTTGGGTTGTTGGGGACCTGTCGAAGACTTCTGGTCATTTTGTTCCCCTTTCGAATCTTTACCCTTCTGGTCTGCTTTCTTCTGACCACCCTAGTTCTGGCCCTGGTTTTGCTTAACCCTTGTTCTGACCCATCTGTCTGCCTTCTTTCCCAATTCTTGGGGAGAGGTCAGATCCGAGTCGACAAGGTGCTGATGCAACAACTGGTTCTGACAATTGTTTAAAATCTGTTCTCGCATGATCAAATTATACAATCCTGTGTAATCAATAACCTTACTGCCCAGCAACCAGCCCTCCAAAGCCTTAGTGGCACAATCAACGAAATCAGACCAGTCCTGAGATGGAGTTTTCTGGGTATCCCTGAACAGCAACCTGTACTGCTCAGTGGTTAGGCCGAACCCATCAATCAGTGTGTTCTTCAGGACCTGGTAATTGTTAGCATCCTCGACTCTAGTAGTGAGGAGCTTATCTCTACCTTTACCTTCAAAGGAGAGCCACAAGATAGCTGCCCACTGACTCTGGGGGACGCACTGTACAGTGCAGGCCCGCTCCAAAGCAGTAATCCATTTGTGGATGTCGTCCCCTTGCTTAAAGGGGGGCACTATCTTACTCAGGTGCCTAGTGTCTAAACTCCTGTTTTCCCGTGGGGGAATGCTGCCACCAGTGGGAAGTGGCCCACTCAATTCTTGCTCCCTAGCGAAGGCGAGTCTCTCTTTGGCTAGGGCAAGTTCTTCCCTTTCGATCCGCAGATTGACTTCCCGCTCCTTAGCTTCGTACACTCTCCTCTGAGGGGACGTCACCCCTCTTCGAGCAGAGCCTCGAGAGCCATTGGTTCGAGCGGATCTGTTAGAGCCTCTCGACAGAGACCCAACACGTCCACTCCCAATGTTAAGCTGGCCTGGGAGGGGCCCCAGGGGTTTCCTAGTACCATTCTCGTGCCGGCTTGCTTAAGTTGTCCCTAGTTAGCTGGCTAACCACTACTGGACCTTTGTCTGCCTCGTCCCCATATGTCTCTAGATCCTCATCCTCCTCTTCACCTTCTGCGGAGAGATGGATAAGGTCAGGGTCACCTGCGGTTCCTTCGAGGGGGGGCATACTCTCTTCTGGATGAGAGGGGTCGGTGTTACCCGCCCTCCTAGCATCATAAGTCTCCAAGAGACCAATCAGAAACGGAGTTGTAGGGTTTGAACCCTGTTTTAGCTTCCGAGATGTACAGAGCTGTCGCATCTCTTGGAAGCTAAGTGCAGCATATCTGGACGTGACCTGTGGAGGGTCGACTGACACAAGGGGAGACTCAGAGTTTCCTCCTTTGTCGGACATGCTGCTTCTAGTGTGGTGTAAGTGATGCACCTACCTACACTATATGTTTACCTACTGATCCCTTGCTTAGAGTTGTAGCCAAGGTGTGCTAAGCCTTGAGGAGCTACAACAGCTGGTTCAGTAGAACTCAGAGTATTCTAAGCTAAGTTATATGTACCTGAAGTACTTATGCGATCTTTCACAAGATATTCTTAGGATACGCGTGGTAAACAACAGCAAGCTCAAATCCCAACCGCTGCTCACCAATGTGAGAAGTTGGCCCGATATGCAGTGTTCACTATTCTAGCGACCACTATGCATCGGTCCAAACGACCCTTATGGTGATTGGATGTAAGTCAAACTTAGACCAGCTATCCTAGTAGCGTGGATACGAGCAGTCTTCGGGCTAAACGCTAGAGGGCGTGTTAAGCCAGCTGTTATACCATCACATACCCCTTAAACACCAAGTGAAAGGACACCACACAAGTGTTATGAAAATAAACAGTATATTTATTAGAATCACAACAGCCCTGTACTCTTTATGAGGACAGGGTACTAAGCACAGAACAAAACTCTTAGGAAATTACTTCAAGTGCACAATCAAATACAAGTGCCCGAGGGCACGGAAAGTTTAGTGGTCTCGGGCGGACCCGATAAGGCAAGTCGGAAGCGAGGGACTCGGGACCCTTAAGTAAGGAGGCTATGCGGGCACCGAAATGCCGAAGTTACCTAGCCACAAGGGCTGCGGCTGCACAAGTCTTACAGGCGTCGGGGGTCTTCGCTGACGAGCCAGGAGCCGGAAGGAGTTGCTGGCCGGCGACCAGTGGAGATAGTTCGTAGAGATCCAAGCCTGGATCAGAGATGGATGACACCTGAAAGCAGAGGGGACCAAGTTCGTACTACTAGCCAGTAGTCAGAGGGTACCAGGAGGGCACCGGATGATCGTCACCTCGACTAGGTGAGTGGGCGACGCTAGGCTCTGCAGTTTCACGGACCAGGAGGCGTTGTCGGCGACCCGGATGGAGGTGCGAGCTGTCCCACGAAGATTGATGCTGTCGGCGTCGCTGGGCCCAGGATTGGGTCAACAAGCCTTGGCAGATTTCAGGGCCACGTGGTGGGCCTAAAATGGCGTCTTGAGTGGACCAGGAGGGTCCGGGGTGCTCCTCTCGCAGAAGGGAGCAAAGGCCAGTCTGGAGCGACCAGACCAGCAGCGTTGGTTGTCGAGTGTCGTCAAAAGAGTCACAAGCCAGCGGCTAGTGATCGGACAACGTGCTGAACAGCGAAGCAGAAGGGCCCCACGCAGATCGTGGAGATGCTGGGAGGCTGCACTTCGGTGCTGGAGCTGCTCAGGGTCGGGGCTTCTCGGACCCCAGAGCACTCACCAGAGGATTCCTTCGGTGGTCGTGCTGGTTAAGAAAGCGTGCAGGTTTTGATGATGGCCGGTCCCTTGAGGTCTCGTCGCACCCACGGATCTCAGCTGAGCTGACGATGTGGGTAGAGGTCTGAGGTGCCAGGGAAGCTGGTTCTCGTCGAGCTGGGCAGTCGGATTCCTGAGGAAGGACTTGCAGCAAACCGCAGAGTTCTTAGATGGTGCCTGCGGATGCAGGGTGACTACTCCTTAGCCACAAGGGAGAAATCTTAAGAAGAGTCTCGAAGTCCTTTCGTAGAAAGTATTCTTGATTCAAAGATGATCTAATTTGGAAGGGTCCCCGCTCCTGCCTTTATCCTAAAGAAAGGGGTGGGTACATGACTAGTTCCTGCCCTAGGGGTGGGACCAGGAAGGGGGGTAGTTACACCCCTCTCCCCTGCTGGACTTTCCCCAGGTCAGGGGCTGCGCGCCCCTGGAACTGGTTCTAACCGGCAGATGCGTAGTGAGCACCGGGGTGCCACTCCGCAGTCACCTTCTTGCAAAGCCCTGCCTACCCAGGATACACAAAACCCTGTCTGGGATGGTGCGAACACCGCCCCGGACAGGAAACCCTTTGTCCGAGCTCTCCTCGCTGGAAGGACTCCCAGCGGCAGGAGGTCAGACTCGTGTCTGTGGTGGCAGCATCCATTTTGTGGAGCTGAGGCTTCAGTTAACTTTAACCGGGGTTCACAGTTACGTACATGTCGTGTCCCTCTAGAAGGGTGGAAGGCTAACCTCGTCGCCAGCATTGGTGAGGGGGCCGCATCCCGATTCGTATGACACCTTACTCGACATGTCTTGATAACGCGATACCGAAGTTACCAATATGGTACGCGTTATCATGGAACAGCCATTGGGTCTTGGTTCCGCAAGCTGCAACTGGGCTCGGCTCGCGCCAGAGCCCAATTCACACGATTCCACGCACTCTGCCTTCAGGATTGTCAAGGCCTGCCATAGGAGTGGCTGATAGGAACTCGGGTGTCCATTTTAGGGTTAGATATAGGGATACTATACCTAAAGCAACGGGCGAGTACGCCACGTTGCCCCAGCTGTCGCGCAGCCAGTTGTGTCAGATTTAGATGGCCATCCAGGGGTGGCATAATACATGCTTCAGCCCCTGGTAGGCCCTGGGTACACCGATGCCCTGAGTTACAGGGTCTGACAAGGTGGCCCAGTTCCAATTGGGTAATGCACCTAGGGTACACATCAATTTAGCGAGAGAACAGCTAGGCTGTGGGTCTGATTGGCAGGCCCACAGCCCGAGAAAGTCGTAAACCAGTGAAACAAAAGCAAAAAATCTGGGTGATCATAGGATTGCAGACCCTACTCTCCTACACCTGCCCTCAATGTCCGCCTCCGCATACTGTACCGCGAGGGGGACCCCGGGCGGTACCCAGATCAAGACCCCACGCGCATACGTCGAAAAGGAAGAGTGAAAGACCTGACCTCGCCATTTTTTAGCCAGCTTTTGTGCACCCTCTTCATTCAGATGTGTTTCTTGCAAACATGCAATAGAAATGCCATGCCTCCGAAGGAAGGACAGGACCCTATGTCTTTTGGTACATGTGCCTAACCCACGCACGTTCCAAGTTAAGAATTTGTATCCCATGTTTCCTGTGATCGGCCAGCTGGGCCATGCAGTCTGCTGCCAAAATACCGCCTCCTAAGGGCCTGAACAGTGATACACATGATGCCTAAACCAACTTTCCTAAACATTTCCCCCCCTCCTCCCAAAACCGCAACATTTGCATAATACACCCCCCCCCCTCCCCCACCCACGAGCAGGATAACGACAACAGCCCAACCTGTCAACCCGCCCTTCCCCTGCTGGTGCCAGGACGTACACAGCCACCCCACACACCCCTCACAACACATCACACACCCACACAACTATGAAACTGCATTCACCCCCCCCCCCCAGCTCCCCGCATGACCCAATGCTCACATTGAGTACGCCCGGCTCCGGTCCAACTGTAGTCGACCAATCAGGACCAGATCCGATATTTGCACACCCACCTCCCGATTATTCTC
Organism: Lissotriton vulgaris; assembly: GCF_964263255.1. Lineage (NCBI taxonomy): Eukaryota > Metazoa > Chordata > Amphibia > Caudata > Salamandridae > Lissotriton > Lissotriton vulgaris. The sequence goes on from NC_141699.1 coordinate 356,431,126, forward strand.
TAGTTCTTACAGTGCGAGACGAAAGGCCCCCTGCCCCCACCCCGCAATGTAAAGTCTGGTGGTTCCGGGCACAATGTCAATTCAGTGTTCATCCATACCCCTCTCCTCCCCAGGAGCCACAGCAGCCAACCAGAGACAAAGTACATACAGCTCCCATATCACCTCATGGCGGGCCATTCACATCCGGGGCCCCGGCTCCACCAGTGTCCGGGATCACCAGGTCCGATGGCGCCGTGTCACGCTCTGCGGCTTGTATCGTGTCCGGGACCAGGATTTCCGCTGGTTCCAGCGGGCTTGGAGACCCCGACCCGGTCCCCTGCAGCAAAGGTTCCAGGAGCATGCCGCCATCTGCCGCAACCGTGATTCTAGGTTCCCCAGTGTTCTCTGACGTAGAGCAGCGTCTCCGCCCACCCCGGGGCCTTCGCTGCCGCTGGGGGCGACTCCCCCATGTCTCCTTGGACCCACCACGGGCTCCTGGCGGAACACCGTCTCCTCTAACTTCCAGCCATTCCCATACCTCCTCCGGGTATTCAAAGAAGTGTGCCTTGCCCTGAGCAAGCACCTTAAGTTTGGCGGGATACAGCAACATGTATTGTAATTGCATCGCTCGGAGCTTCTGCTTAACCCCCAGAAAGGATTTCCTCATCTCTTGAACTTGATGGGTATAGTCAGGGTATATTGAGATCCGGTTATTTTCAATAGCTAGGTCCGGCGTTTCCCTCGCTGCTCGTAGGATGCAGTCTCGATCCCGATAATTCAATATTTTGGCAATTTTGAGAGACCCTGCGGACACAGCTTCGTTCTGATCCATGTTTCTAGAAAACGTTCAGGGTTACCAGCCTCCAGCCGCTCCGGGACCCCTAGGACTCTTATGTTGCTGCGACGTGCCCTCCCTTCTGCGTCCTCAGCTCTCTGCTCCAAGGCACCTGTCGCCGCCGTAAGGTGCGTGACCGTCTTTTTGAGAAAGGCCACCTCCCCCTGTAGCTGCACGATATTGGCCTCCGCATCCATGACTTTGTCCGCCACCTTACGGAGGTCCGTCCGCAGGAGGTTGACGTCGATGGAGATAGTCTCGATTTGCCTCTCCAGCGCTGAGTGGGAGCCCTGAATCGCCTTCAGGAGCTCCGCACGGGAGGGTTCACCGGGGTCCCCCGGCTCTTCATCCTGGCCCGATTGGCGTGTAATCCTTTGGGGCGGTAGCCTTTGTGTGGTGTACTGGGTGATCGTATTGGCTTGTGACGAGCGGGACGTCCTGTCTTTACGCATCTCCGGTATATTCCCAATGGAGGGACGGCTTGCCAATAGTACAACAGCAAACACTATCCCACTTCTTCCCAGTCGGCGGAGAGTTCTGTGAGGTGTCGCGCTCGAACACTCACCCTTTCAGTCATGCGGGCAGCCCCGCTCCACCAACACTCCCGTCGTAGGCAAGTCCCAGGTACACCAGGCACCGTTATGAAGCGTCGTGCGCCGAGTCGTGGTCTGGCAAGGAGAAACCCGGCATCCACACACCGCCAGCCGGACAGCGCAATCTCGTTGAGTGTCCCCCGGGCACCCGGGCTCGCCAGAGACACCTGCGGACTCCTATCGGGTGGGTGCGATGCTCCGCCCCTTCGCCCAGCCGGGCCCGACAGGTAGTAGGTCACTCTACTCTCCGCACCTGGCTTGTGTGGCCGGAGTAGCTCGTATGCCCGACCACCCGTTCAGTAGCTAGGCAGGGGGGCCCAGGGCGCTCCTCCTCGTCACCGCAATCATGAGCCCAATCTTCGCCCCTCGACCAACACCTCCTTCAGAGGCCCAGGACCTTCCCGAGAGTCAATGGGGAATCCTGCGCCCCTCCCCACCGCGCCCCAGGAGGCAGGTAGGCCCGGGAGATCAGGGCCGGCCCCGCGCAATCTGTCAGGGGCTTAGTGTCCATGTGTGCGCCGTCTGCGCTTCTCGGCTGCGCTTCTCCGGGCCCCCGGCTCGCTCTCACCGCAGGTCTATGTTAGTGCACTTCGGCTCCCAGGCCTGCAGGCGCCGCCGGTCAATCCCGGTCTCCACGGCCCGAAGGCCGACTCCAATATGGCGGCCCGGTGGGGGAGGGGCACACTCCGGACCTCGGCGCTCCAGCCGCTCCCCCGCTCCACGAGATCAGTCTCTCCCCCGTGCAGGCAGCGGTATAGCTGGGCAAGGGCCCGCAGGATCTATCCTCCGGGGTGCCCTCACGGACCCGGGGCCCCCCTCTCTGCTTACCGGAGCTTGTGATCTGCGTCACCGGGGCCGAAACCCCTCCCGAGGCGTCTCTTGGTCCAGGGCCGTCCACAACGCCGCAGCACGCAATGTCGTCCCCCGGGTTAGGGTCCAGGCCCGGGACGAGTTCCTCGATCCTCCCGCTGGCTCTCAGGGGCACCCCAGGATTCGGCTGCTCCCAGCCGGCCAGGCCCAGACCACGGACTCACGTAGGCGTGGTGGCCGCTCCCGGAACACCAGGGCTGCTCCCCGTCCACTCCGCCGCTCCTGCCAGTTAAAATTCGGTGAGGAGGGTCCCCTCTGCTTCAGCTATGCCTCCGGTCGACCAATGCTGCATACCAGAGCCCGGGCAGGATGAATTACAGGATTTTCGGGTCCTCAGGACGGGAGCTGGCAGAGCTCACGTCCTGTCGGCCATGCTGCTTGGCCACGCCCCCCACATGTTTTGAAACTTAAGCAGCTTGACTATAGGATGCTGGTCACAGACAGTGCTAAAGCCTTGAGTCGCGAACAGCAAGGAAGTCTTTATGATGTTGGGGATAAGGCTGGTAAGCTGATTGCTTGGTTGGATAGGAAAGATAGAGCAGATCGAGTGGTTCCTGAAATTGAAACGAAGGAAGGTACTAATGTTACTGACCCACAGGGGATAATAGATGTTTTTGCGGATCATTTTCGTTCAGTTTATACTTCTGTCTCGGATAGACTGGAGGAGGATTCTCATCTACTGTTGAGGGACATTCAACTTCCTTGTTTGTCGGAGGAGGATCGCGACCTCATGGATGGTAAACCTACCTCTGATGAGATCGCCTTGGCAGTGCGCTCTTTAAATTCGGAGAAGGCAATGGGTCCTAATGGTCTCCCGATCGAGTTGTACAAACTTAGACCAGATAAGATTGCCCCCTATTTGAAGGATATGTTTTTGGAAGCTCGAGATTGTGTAGTGTTGCCTCGAGACCAAAGAGAGGCCTCGATAGTAGTGATACCTAAGGAGGGGAAGCCGAGAACCAGGTGCGCTTCTTATAGACCGATCTTGTTGCTGAACTCGGAACCAAAGATATTAGCTAAATTGTAGTCGAATAGGTTGGTCAAGGTCATCAGTGGATTAGTACATCCTGATCAATCTGGATTTATCCCGCATAGGAATACGGCATTGAATCTGAGGAGCTTGTATGGAGTTCTGGCCAGGGCGCGTACATTGCGAGAACCGGCCATATTAGCGTCTTTAGACGCAACAATGGCCTTTGATATGGTAAATTGGTCATATCTCTGGGCTGTGTTGGCTAAATTTTGTTTTGGTCCTGAGTTTATTGACTGGGTGCGCTTGTTGTACACTGAGCCTCTTGCGCAAGTTGTTGTGAACAATCGTGTCTCGGCGCCATTTTGTCTTGGGCGGGGCACTAGCCCGCTTTCCCCTCTTTTGTTTTCACTGGCTCTTGAGCCCCTAGCGGCCTGGATCCGTTGGGAGCCATCGATAAAGGGTATTCGTTGGTCCGCTCAGTTCAAAGATCGTGTTTCCTTATACGCTGATGATATTTTGCTTTATTTGACTTCTCCCAGTAAATCCCTTAATGTTGTTTGTGATGTCTTGACCTCGTATGGTAGGAATTCAGGATTGGTAATAAATTGGGCAAAATCTTATCTTTATGTATTAAGTGGTGATACCCCTGTCCTCCCTCGTAATTGTCCTATTCAGATAGCTCGGAACGGGTTTAAATATCTCTGGATCTATGTTTCAATGGATCCCACACTTCAATATGACATGAATCTCCTTCCTCCATTGGATCAACTGAAAAGTGATGTAGCTGGCTGGAAGAAACTTCCATTGTCCCTATTAGAGCGAGCGGCCCTTTTCAAAATGATGTCCCTACCCCGATTTCTTTATGCCCTCTAGAATACCTTGGATGTGGTGCCAGCCAGCTATTTTCGAGAAGTAGAGGGATTGCAGCGTAGCCTACTTTCGGATGGCAGACCGCATATAGCGTTGGCCAAGTTGACGCTCCCATGGTACGACGGAGGTATTGCCCTCCCAGATATAAAGAGATACTATTGGGCGTCACAGTTGGGAGCTATAAACCATGGCACCTATGGATCTAGTATGGATCCGGGCTACGCAATGGATAAATGGCTGCTCCCTGGCGGTGATTATAGTAGAGCGCTGTACACTAAGGCTGTGGAGAAAGGTCTGACTGGACCCACCAGAGTTGCTGTTCGTATATGGCATGACGCTCTTTGTTCGCTGGGATGGAAAGACCATCTTACTTTGGCTACCCCGTTATTTGGTTCAGAAAAGTTGGCCAGTTTGTTGGATTCGAAGGGTTTTGATCAATGGGATTTGATAGGGATCACCACTGTTGGGAATGTTTGGGTGAAGGGAAGAATTAAATCATTTACTGAATTACAAACTGAATATGAACTGAGTGGGACAGAGTACTTTCGCTATGTGAAGGTGCGTCATGCATTGAGGTCGGTGTTCCCTGATGGGGAGGAGATACCGGAAGCGTCCCCATTGGAGGATCGAATACTGGATGGACATCTACCAGATAGCACCATTTCTCTTATTTATAAAAAGTTAATAAATCATAGACCAGATCTCCTAGTAGACTTAAGGGTTAAGTGGACGCAGGAGGGTATCGAAATTGATGATGAGGATTGGCAATGAGCAATTTCTTCCCCTAAGGAAGTGGCGATCCCGGCAAGATTGAGGCTTGTTCAATTGAAAATACTGCACAGGGTCTATGTCACTGGTCCACGTCTGGTTAAAATGGGTTTAACGAGAGATGGTTTGTGTAAACGTGGTTGCGGCCAGTTGGGGACAGTTCTTCATATCCTGTGGGAATGCGGATATATGATAGACTACTGGAACAGTGTCCATAATGTCATGCAGGAGGTGACAGGGGTGGCTCTCTTGCCGGAAGCTAGGAGATGTATATTGAATATTTGGGAGCCTACGGACCTGAACATTGCACAAACTCGATGGGTCACTCTGGGGGCTATGATTGCTAAGCGAAACATAGCACAGCAATGGGGAGCGGCTAGGCCGCCTACGCTGGAAGGATGGATAGAAAGTATGAACTGGTGTATGTTCCGTGAAAAAAACGTATATCTGGCACGGGGTCGCCCTAGAAAGTGGAATAACATTTGGGGACCCTGGAACCAATACAGAGGGAATATATGTGTACCACCTGTAACGATTGTTTTCGATACTACTCCTTCCCCATGACCCTTACGTATTAATTTGCCTGATATTTGTGCTCTATGCCCCCCCCCTCTCTGACTATACCTTTTTCTGTATCATGTGTCGAAGCTGTTACTGACCCTCCTCTGCAAAGTGTAACAATGTCCTTTTTGATGCCTTGTTTTAATACAAAGGAATATAAAAAAAAAGAATTTACTTCAGAGGGGGTGTGGCTAGCGTCCAGTCAAGATGGCTGCAGCTTAAACGAGCTCCGTGGTAGACAGGGCCTTCCCGCATAAATCCAGTAATTAATCCTGAACGAAAATCAGTGTTACACCAAGAATCCAGTAGAGGACAACTTCCGACCGGGCTAATCTGGACCCCCGGAGCTGCAGAGAGCGTGGAGATCTGCTGCTGAGAAGATCGCAGCCCACGTTGCAGCAGGGACCTAAAGTTAAATTCACTCTGGACGGAGGTAGGCGGAGTTGGCGTTGACAGACCCGGGAGCGGAGACAGAAAGCGCGCTGACTCGGCCGTGAACTGCTGTGCGGCGTTAGATCACTGTACCCACGGCCGGGAGACACAGGCGACGGCGCATAATAGCAGCGGGGGAAGACCTTCAGTACCAGGGGAGGCCCCGCACAACTGGATCTCTGCCGGAGCGGCCAGGGCACCAGCGGGCAATAGATTGTGCAGCGCAAATAATTTCAGTGGTCACTCACTGCTCTTGGAAGCAGCAACTTCCAAATCTGGACACTCAGTGTTAAAGAGATCACTGGGGCCTGCCATCGGGAACGTAGCGGCCTAGAACCAGGCTGCAGCCGGGGCCTCAAGTAGGAGCTGACCCCAGACTCCGGAAGACCGGAGCAGGATTGACGTAGGCGGGATTGGCCGGGGCGGAGCTGGGCACTGAGATCTGCGGAGCGCAGCCACTGCCGCGCAACATCAAAAAGCTGTCACCAGTGAGCATAGAGGTCCCGTGCAGCGGCAGAACTGACCAAGGACACAGTAGGCAGCAGAGACCGGCATAAGGTAGTGATTGCCAACACAGACGAAGGCGCGCACCACCCGATCGCAGAAACAGAAGTGCTAATATTTTCTGGGGGTGCGCATCCATTCCAGTCCAACACCCCTGAGCCGGGGAAAATAGACCGTAAGGGCTCATCGACCTCACCATCAAAATACAGAGCCGGTGCTCTGGGTGATAGGCGTACAAAAGGAGCAAATCCGCCGCAGAGATGAGTGGGAGAGGGCCCGGAGCACAAAAGGCCCCCAGGTTAGACAAATATGCCTACACGAAGGATTCTTCCGGAACGCTGGCCAGCACCCGACCTCCCGACGCATCAGAGGGCACAGAGGAGGTGACCTTCCAAGATGGACAATGCAGACCGCAACGGGCACGATCTCCACGGATATCTCCCTAATGCGGGCGGACTTTGCGAAAATGTCGGACCGACTGGTGGAGGTTGAGAAGACAACAGCCGGGCTCTCGACTGACACGGCAACACTGCAGCAGCAAGTGCAAAGGATCGAAGAGGACAACAAAACGATGAAGGCCAAACTGGACGACCACGAAGGCCGCTCCCGGCGAAATAACGTACGCCTTGTAGGTGTGCCAGAAAATGAAGTCGGACCAGCCCTAGATCTTTTTGTGGAAGATCTGATCCAGAACCAGCTGCAGCCACGGGGGCTGTCCAATTATTTTTCCGTAGAAAGAGTGCACCGTGTACCAGGAGGCAAACCACGTCCGGGAGCACCGCTGCAGCCGATATTGGCGCGAATTTTCAATTTTAGAGATCGTGATGCAATTCTGCAGGCCGCACGCAACGCACCACCATTAAAGGTTGATAACTCGGAAGTCTCCTTCTATCCTGATTATACAGCAGCCGTCACACAGTAAAGACACAGCTTCACGGAAGTTAAGAAAGAACTGCGTGTCAGGGAGCTGAAGTACTCTATGATTTTCCCGGCGAAGCTCAGAGTTGAATCCGAAGGAAAGACATTGTTCTTCCAAACACCTGGAGACGCATGTGACTGGCTAGAGGGATGGAGACCGGCCAGAGGACCCAAGAACAGGGAGAACACACCCGCTACTCGCTGAAGAGACTGAGGGCAGAGCACAATGAGGAGGGATATCACCGCAAGATTGCGACTACGGACGCCTACAGGACAAACGCAACAGAGACAACAACAGCTAATGACCTTTTGAGGGGCCCCCCTATTTTGGAAGAGGCTCTTTTTTGAACACTGCTGTACGAGAAGAGACACGGACCACGAAGGGACTGGGTCATGAACATTCGATTAAATGAACTTTGATTGGGGGGTCAGAGCCCCCGCAGGTAGGATCTAACAGTTGTGTGACAACACTGAACAGACAGTTTGTGAAGGGGGGGCCTTGTTCTGATCACGGAAGACTCACCCCCGCGAGTGATGTGTTCTGTTCGGGAATTTAAGCACTCTGCTCAGTTCAGGGAGCGGGCTGTTTTAGAACCGCCGGGCAGGGAGGCAGGGTGGGGGGCACAGGTCAAGGAAATCAAGCGAATTGTTTGGTTATGTTTTGTTTTTCTGGTTAAAGTATCTCTCCTAAAGAAGTGGATGACAACCGTACATTGTGTTTGTGCACACGACACTCACCTCTGCACTGACATTACCAACAGCACTGTAACCACATATCACATAAACTATGCCACGAAGTGATGATCCGGGCGCCGAATCTCGGCCGCCACGATCACTGGGCCCTCCCCTATCCGTGATATCGTGGAACGTGAATGGACTGGGGCACAAGATCAAACAGGGGCTAGTTCTTCAATATCTAAAAAGGAAGGGCTCCACGGTAGCGTTACTTCAGGAGACACATTTGGTGGGCACGGCCTGTAAAGCGCTGGACCGCTGGGGCTTTAAAATGGTAGCTCATGAGGAGTTCACATCTGGGTCCCGGGAGGTGGGTATCCTGGTGCATAAAAGCTCTCCCTTGGTGATAAAGAGGACTTGGGCTGATGACCAGGGCCGCTTCGCTGCATTGTCATGTTAATGGGAGGGAAAATGTACAACATGGTATCGGTGTATGTCCCCCTGGCGCTTCATCAGACAGCCCTTCAAGATCTTGGGAAGTTCCTACTGGACCTTCCTGATGGAGAACTGATCATAGGTGGGGATTTTAACGCAGTGATAGACGCTACTCAGGACCGAAGTCCGCTCAGAGAAACAAATAGGTCCAATCAGGCCCGAGGGAATTCCTAGATGCAATCGGGCTAACAGACATCTGGAGGGTTAAGCATCCTACCGAACACCAGTACACTTTCACTCTGGAGTACACAACAGTCTTTCCCGAATAGACTGCATACTCACTTTAGGGTAACCGCGGAAAGGGTAAGTAAAGTGGAACACTTACCAAGAGGAATTTCAGACCACCCACCAATACAATTCATATACACCGATTCCTGGCAGGAAAATAATGTTCCCACTCTACCCGGGTTATTTGAAGGACCCTAAGATTGCCAAGGCCCTAGCGAAATCCACTCAACAATACTTTGCCGAAAACACACAATCAGTAGAATCACCGGGCATCTTATGGGAGGCATACAAGTCGGTAATTAGGGGTCAAGCCATCTCGGTCATTACCAGACAGAAAACAAGAACATAGGAAGAATCTAGACACCCTAGAAGAAGCAGTGCAGAGGGCGGAGGTGGCACATGCCGCAAATCCTACAGAGACCACAACACAAACCCTGACGTTAGCAACCCAAGAATTTAGGGCTTATGCATGGGAAACAGCAAAAACCAGACACTCCGATACCCTACATAGACTGTATGAATTGGGTGATAAGACTGGAAGAATGCTTGCAAGGTTGGAAAGGCGAGAGAAGACGAATAGATGGATTGCCCAACTGACGTTAGATGATGGTACTATAGCGACTGATCCCCAATCATAGTAGAGGTGCTGGCAACCTATCATGAAAAGGTTTATACACCATGTGCCACTGCCACAATGGAGGAAAATATACAGTTCATCCGAGATATAAAAATGCCTACACTACCACTGGAGGCCATGCAAGAGCTGGAAGCAGACTTTACGGCCGAGGAATTGGGGGTGGCACTGACAGCACTTCACACGGGAAAGGCAATGGGGTCTAATGGTCTGCCGGTAGAACTATACAAAAAAGTGGCAGGGAAAATCACGCCCCATCTCCTCAATATGTACAATGAAAGTCTAGAACAGGGGATGTTACCCAAAGATTGGCCACGATTGTGGCAATACACAAACCAGGTAAACCTGCGATGGTTAGCTCTTCCTACTGCCCAATATCCCTAATAAACGCAGAAAACAAGATAATACCCAAAGCATTGGCACTCCGATTACAGCCACACCTCAAAACACTGATTCACCCAGATCAGTCAGGATTCATGCAGGGACGCAACACCTCCCTTAATTTACGAAGCTTACATGGAGTTCTGGTGCGGATAACAATGACCCAAGAAGATGCGGCCATCCTCTTATTGGATGCCACGATGGCCTTTGACCTAGTGGGATGGCCGTTTCTGTTTGTGGTACTCCGAAAGATGGGGTTCAGCCCCAAGTTCTGGGAGTGGATCAAATTATTATACACAGCGCCTTTAGCACAGGTGGTAGCAAATGGGCGTATATTGCGAGAGTTTATATTGGGGAGGGGGACGAGACAGGGTTGTCCGCTGTCTCCGCTCCTCTTCGCACTAATACTGGAACTACTTGCGGCATGGGTAAGGCAGGACTTGTCGATCCGTGGGATGAAATGGGAGGCGGACTGGGAAGACCGGATTTCGCTTTACGTGGATGACGTGTTAATATACTTAACGTCCCCAGCAAGATCCTTGGTCTTCTTGCTGGACATCTTTACAGCATACGGGACAGTATCAGGATACACTATTAATTAGACAAAATCATTGATCTATGTGTTACATGGTCCTACTCCCAGGCTCCCCCGGGGTTGTGATTAACAAATCGTGACGAGAGGATTTAAATACTTAGGAATATATGTTACCCGCAGGAAACTATTTTCATAGAGGAAAACTTGATGAGGCCACTGGCAAAATTCCGGCCAGATGTTTAACACTGGAGATCCCTTCCGTTGACGTTGCTGGGGAGGGCGGCACTTTTCAAAATGCTGGCGTTGCCTAGGTTCCTCTACCCCCTTCGGAATACCCAATTTCCGGTCCCCCCTCTTACTTTAACGCAATTGAAGCCGAAGTATCTACACTGCTGTGGGACGGGAAAACAGCCCGCATAGCACAGCATAAATTAGTGTGCAGCTGGTACGATGGGGGAATCACCTTACCAAATATTAAATTATACTATTGGGCCTCACAATTAGTGGTGATCAACCAGTGGCTACACGTCCCGCAGGATGAACCAGCGTTCAGGATAGACAGATGCCTCCTGCCCGTAGATCGTCTGATGAAAGCCCTTTACTCCAATAAGAGACGAAGCACACTCGCGGGACCAACGGCGCACACAATTAAAATATGGCACACAGCACAAATAGAGCTGGGCTGGGAGGGAGTACTGACACAAGGCACCCCACTTTGGGAGACTCGACGTTTGGGCACCTTGGCCAACACTAAGGGCTTTAGACAATGGGACCTCAATGGTATTACAAAAATAGGGGATCTGTGGGTGAAGGGGCAGGTCCTTCGCATTGCAACGCGGCGGGCAAAATATGGAATGGCGGAGACAGAATTCTATCGCTATATTCAAATTAGACACGCGCTCCAAAGCGCTATCCCCCTGGATACCCAACTAGCTGACACTTCGTCCTTAGAAGACAAACTCCTCACGGACAACATGGACAAAAGGGCCATCTCCCAGACATATCGTAAGCTGGTTAATAACCAACCAGAACCCACGGTGACACTGAAAGAGAGATGGCAGGCAGACTTAAGGGACATGGAGGAGTCAGACTGGATGGATGGATGCACTAGCGTCGGCCCGTGAAGCTGCGATACCATCTAGGCTAAAACTCATACAACTCAAAGTGTTGCACCGTATATATTATCCACGCACCACATTACACAAGCTTGGACATACCCCCGATCCGCTCTGCCTCAGAGGTTGTGGGCACACTGGTACATTTTATCTTTTAATATGGGACTGCCCGCGTATACAATCCTATTGGGAACGGGTGATGTCTGAGATCTCGGAGGTGGGGGGGGGGCAGAGGTCCCGCTAGATCTCAGATGATGCCTCCTGAATGTTTGGCAACCTACTGATCTAAACTTGGCGCTACAGAACTGGGCCATGCTAGGGACTACCATCGCCAAGCGAAATATAGCTAAGAACTGGAGGTCGGGCTGCTACCTGCACACCAACAATGGGAAAAAGATATGGATGTCGCAATGGTGGCTGAAAGGGCGGTTTACACCCATAGGGGGTGTCCTAAAAATGGTCCAGAATATGGGGAAAGTGGAATGAATTCCGAGGGAATATATGTGAGCCTCCACAAACTGACTCAACCCCCGAAGCAAGCCCGTGAGCGTGGGAAGGGCCACGTATGGTGAAAGGTGGATATGGATACATAAGGTTGGCAATGGGAGGGATGATATGATGGTAGAATTACCTGTTGTGGTGAACGTTTTTAAGATATGAGTCAATTGTCATGTGTGCCGTACGATATATGTACAACTTAACTTCGGATGGAGATGTTTAGTGTTTATTGTTCATGTGGATGTAAATGACTGCCAAATAACAATAAAATGTTTTAAAAAATGAATTTACTTCCATGGCAAGAACCCATTGAGATATTGTGGAGGCCTCCCCCTTTCACAACCAAGCTACAAAATCAAACCTATACGTGACATTGATCTATCACAGCTACACTGCTGTAACAGAGCCAAAATTAGCACACCAAAGAACAACATTTTGAAACTTTTGAAAATTCAAAAAAAGCGGTTAAACCTGTAATAATCGAAGGAAAACCTGCGACTATCACTTTGGCTCTCAAAACAGCACACCAGATCTGAGTGAAACAAAGGATACAAGTTCTCTGTACCGTCTTCAAGCATTTGGGGGAGATGGTCCTTTGAAATTTCCTGGACAGTAACCAGCCCAGATTAGTAGTTTAAAAAAACAAAACAAATGAAAACAATTATCTGGCCACACTTTTAACATACTGCAAAATCAGGAATTCATATTTTACGACTTGTTAAAGTGTTGGAGCAATTATCTCTATGCCCTCAATAAGCTCTTAAAATGAAAAAGAAAATATATCCGGTGAATTTGTGCTTCGAAGTATAAGCCCACATTTGCGATTGCTAGGCCTGTTCTTGCTGTACGGAGATCCTCTGTTCCCAATGAGGCAGAGTGAGTCCATTAAGATTTAATTCTGATATTAGGGTGTTTTCATGCCTCTAAATTGCTGAAAAACTGAGCACCGCCCTCCTACAGAGAATGTCTACTCTTCCGTTTCGTTGACATTCAAATAGCAAATCATGTAACATTGAAGTTAAAGCGAATATCCGGTATTCAATGCGATCAGATGCAGCGTTTACCGGATTATACCCTACTTCTTATATCATTATCTGATCACCACTTCTTTTCCCCTAAAGTTTGGTTGCAGTGTTGCTTGTTTGGCTCTTAAAGTAATATGAATAGTCATTTTATCTGTATGCTTGTTGCACAGTACACTGAAAAGCTCAAATGCATTTTGGATGTACCAGGTTTTAGTGGCTCATTGTACTTGTTTGTGCCGTTCATTCATTAGGTCTCGCCTAGCATCACGCATGCGCTGCTTGGAAAAAATCCTTTAGCCATAGATGCAGTTAGTGACCCACAAACTTGCACGTGTTGCATTGCCTTCAGTGGCAACGTGTGCACGTTTGGCGATTCCCTTGCGGGAGCGAGCTTTTGCACCATATGTTTGTAATTAACTTACAAACACATGGTGCCCCTGGCTTGCTCCCGCAAGGGAAACGCTTTGTGTGCTCCCCTCGACCGTCCCACTTTTAGCACGAGGTGCGTGCTTGTTTTTTCACTTACACTGCTGCCCAGAGCTGCTGACAGGCGGGTGTGTTTCACGTGCTCTGCTGCCCAGAGTGGCTTACAGGCGGGTGTTTTTCACGTCCATTGACCCTGCCCACTTAAAGCCCTGCGTGTATCTTTTATGCAACCTTTTTATTTCTGAACTAATCATACCGTTCACAATATTCTTGAGGATTCAGTATTATACAGTTAGCTATACTCTGCTGCCCCCTGGTGTTGTTATATTGTCTGTACTGGGCTTTTATGCAACTTGATATTGCTATAAATATCAGCAAATGGTATTAAGAAAATATCTTCATGCACTTTATGTTGCGCCACCCTGAACAAAGTTTTCAGGAGCCCTCCACCCCCAAAATGTATGGAACCCACCCTCACCCCTCTCCAGCGTACATGGCAAAAGATTGTCATGTGGCCAAATATTAAGTAAAATGTTTAGTGACCCAAACATTTAGGAATGATGGTTGCTGGATGATACTCACAGGCTCATTTACCGTACTTATACACGGTACAGGTATGGCATGTAACCCTGTATAGTGTTATTAATGTACATGGAAGGTTTGGTGAGCCAAACATTTAGGAATGTTGGTTGCTGGATGACACTCACAGGCTCATTTACAGTACTTATACACGGTACAGGTATGGTATGTAACCCTGTATAGTGTTATTAATGTACATGGAAGGTTTGGAGTATTACCTAAAGAGACTTTTGTAAAATTTTTCACGTTTTAGCGCACTGGGCCAAAACTTTTAATCAAATGTTGATATGATTAAAAAAAGAAAGTTCAAGAGGGCTTTCAGAGTGCTCAACTAGGAATCCAAACCTAGCCATGTCTTTTAAACCTTCAGCAAGGGGAATTCTGGGACGTGTATTTCCGCGTTCAGCACTGAAAGCAGTGGATGCAGATAGCATTGCTCTAACTGAAGATGTGTAGCCACGTGACAGGCAGTGCACGGGGGTATCTCACTCACCATGCTTTCCCAGTGAATGCATGGTAGAAGGCACTGTGTGAAGCGAAGTCAAAGTCTCCGTAAAACCAGCACAAGACTCTATAATTAGCAGCCAGTGGCAGTAATGAAACACGTGAGGTCAGCGACGAGGAATGAATGCAGCACAAACTTTTTCAGATCGCCTATGTGCTTGGAGGTGAGGAGACCAATTGTGTTCTACTGCCCTGACAGTTGCATCAATGAGCAATGGTGCTTATAGGAAATTGTACAACTAACACACTTTCAGTGCCCTCGCTCTCTTCTTAAGAGGGGCGTGCCCCACAGATGGTAGAGCTATTTTATTGCTGCATTTATATAGCTCTCAATAGCCCTATATTGGCACCTAAACCCTTGCCTACATGGGCCGCAAGTTACGTTGTGTAGGCTGTGTGTTTGTAAGGGTGCTGTCTTTCTTCTGTTTTAGTGTGGGAAGTGACTCCATGACAGTGCCTGATGACCTCCGAGGTGTGGTTACGGTATCAGAGCTTAGGAATGTGGGAGATGGTGGACTGTGAGAGCTAGAAGTGACATTTCTGGTTTCAAAAAGCTGCCAGCTTTGAGCAGCTCTGCAGGTCCCTTTATGGTATTCATATGATCATAGCTTATTTGGCTGTTTACTGCACTGGGTTGCCCAACCTGATATTTTGTTCCAAAGTTTATGGTCCTAACAGGTATGATTGAAGAGAGAAGTAGTGGGGATATGGGCTGGTATTGAGTTTGGTACTATCACCATGGTCGGATTGGTAAAATGGGTGATCGGCTGGTATCCGATTTGCGGCTGTGGGCCACTATTTTGGTCAGCATGGTGGTTGATTTGGGCTGTGTCTGAGCTGTTCAGATGCCGCCACTGGCCTTTCCTGAGGCAGATGTGCCTCTATTTACCCCTTTACCAATGCAGTGGAAGGGCCATTCTCAGTCTGTCGTTGGGCAGGCCCATTAATGTATACAGATGGAGCCCAGGGGCCTGAGCAGCAATGGCCTCACTTATAGTCAAGTGTGGTTTACTACTGTGAACTAATCTGTGCACAAAGAATCCTGGCAACATTTCCATTTATTTTTATCTCAGTGATGATAAAAAAAAAAATATTTTAGAGAATCACCCCTCTTTTCACAATATTTAAAACTCTGAAGCATTGTGTTGTTAAAAAGCGCAACTTGCGAATGTGGGCCACTTATTTTTAGGGTGCCTGGGCCTAATTGTGATCCCAATTAAACCTTGATGATCCCATGTGTGAATGTTATTGAGAGAGGTAAAGAAGCTGTCATAGTATGTAGGTAATTGGGACCCAGCAGGGGAGAGTCCTCTGATTTTCCAGCAGTATGTGGCAGAGCTCCTCAGCTATTGCATCCCTATTAAGTTGGGGATGGTTGACTTATGTGCTGATGCAGTGCATGGATATGGACAAAACCCGTAGCAGATATTTCTTATGCGGGTGTAAGAGCTTTAAGCTACAATTGCTAGCAGAATGAGGAGTGTCACGCTATTAATATTAGTGTGAGTCAGAAGGGTTATATATGAATTGACATTACTATATAATACCTAGGCTACCCATAGGTCATCCCTTTTTAACTTATCTGCAATTATATGTATTTATTGGTCTGTTCCATAAATGTTTTAAAGAGTTGCTTTTACTTGAAGGTGTGATTATCTTTCAATGTTCTAGCCCAAGGTTATGGGATGATGTAGTTATGTTCATTTGTCTTCTCAATTGTATGTACTCCTGAATGCTTCAAACCTTGGCTGATAGTGAGTTCTTAAGCTTGGCAGCTTTTTACTGAAAAAGCTGTTACGAACTTTTGTGGGGGATGCAACCTACCTCACACTGCTGCCTAGACGCTTGTTTTCTTGGTCCCCTCTCCCGCCGCCGCCATTTCACAACCGCGGCCGCAGAGTGGAGGAGGACGACTACGGGTCCCAGGCTCCTTAGCGGCGGAAGCCGCTACCGCAATTCCCGCGCCCGGAGGCACCTTAAATTGAGGCTCAGCGCCGGTGGAGTGGGTGCTGTTACGAACTCTTGTGGGGGCTGCAACCTACCTCACACTGCTGCCTAGACGCTTGTTTTCTTGGTCCCCCCTCCCGCCGCCGCCATTTCACAACCGCGGCCGCTGAGTGGAGGAGGAGGACTACTGGTCCCAGGCCCCTTAGCGGCGGAAGACGCCACCGCAATTCCCGCGCCCGGAGGCACCTTAAATTGAAGCTCAGCCCCCGCGTCGCGGGATCGCGGGATCGCGCGCGGGTCCCCCCGGGGTAAGGGCGGGACCGTTTGTGACCGTTCGTGACTGTACGGGACTGGGCTGGGCCACGGTATTAACTGTGATTATCATTGCTTTTACCATTATTGCGTTTAGGCCTGTGTAAAGGACAACTAGAAAGGATACTGGGAGAAAGGGGGGAGTTGGGGGTAGTGTCATGGAAACGCTGGATAATTTCATAATTAGAGCAGCCAGCGTCCTCGAAAAAGAAATTGCCATTACAGAGAGACGTCTCTCGTTGGAGCCATTATACCAGAGGCGCTCATCCATGGGGGCTATAGCAAATACTAGTACACCGCACCATGTAAGATTACAAGCTGGGGAAAATAACCTGGTAACGAATGATGAAAGCTCGCCTACTGTCAGGACAGATAGATCTGTTGCACAGGGTAGTGGTTCTGTTGATGAACTAAGCGAATCCAGTGAGTCAAATGATGTAAGTGCAATTAGTGAAAGTACTCCATTCCCCAGAACTAGATCCAAAACTAAACATATTTCGAACTGTGGGGGTAAAACAAAAATAATTAAAGAACCTCCCATTAATACGCCAAAAGTAAATAGGAAACGTAGGGTAAAAATGGCGAAAATAATAGCTGGTAAAGGAGGAAGTAAGTATAAAATACCCGAGAGTGCAAACCCAGCAGTGCAGACTACAACTATTGTAGAAGATAGCTTGCCTAGTTCTACTCAGATACCTACAGAGCCTGATATTATTACGATAGATCATATAACTCAGCCACTGGAAAACACAAAATGCGTAGAGGGTTTTACGTCTAAATTGGAACACTTGGTCAAGTCACTTATGGTACCCCTCATAGAAAGGGTTAAGGGAATAGGGGAGCGACTAGTAAAATTAGAAGAAGTCACACTTAGTAATAACGAGATGTTGAAGAGGTATGCTGAACCAATGTGTGCCCTAAATACCAGGGAATCAGCCAACCCCTCGAAACTTAGAAATAGCCCCATGCTCAAAGCCAGTACAAGTAACGCTGATACATACCTGCCACCACCTATTAGAACTGTCCCCGAGCATAAAGATCAAATAAATAAGCCCATAGTTATACCTGGGGAATCGAGACTGGTGATAGAGAAAGCTGTTAAGACCAGGGATTTAGAGACTGGCAGTAATCATGGCAAGGGCAAGCAAGGACCAATCTGATAGAGCAAGACGTACGATTGAACACCGACGTATTGACTTGCCACCTGAATCATTTCCATACACGGTGGTCCTAGTAGGGGTGGCAGACTTATAAGAGGGTAAGCTAGAAAGCTTCTTAGAGCTAAAGAATAAAGTTAGCCATTGGCTGAACAGGTATAGGCCGATTCCCCCAACCCTACATGGTGAAATTCTGTATGTTCGCAGACTAAGTTGGGTTGGGCAGAGATTGAAAGATAAAAAAAGGGATTGTGTCATAGTAAACTTCAGAGAAAGACGGGTAGTAAGACACATCTGTGGATGGCGGTCGGAAAGTCTTGAGAGTAAGATACAAACGGTAAACTTGAGGTATTTCTATCCACCACTGCCCATGGTCAAAATTAATATGCACTTGGAAAGCACACAGGGAATGTGGTATACGGATTCTTATAATAATTTCTTTAAGGTCCCTATCCATAACCGTTTTGATATCCTCTATGAACAAGAGGGTCTTGAGCGTGTAGACTGACGGTGCAAGGAAAGGCTGATAATCCTGCAGGGAGCCTATGGTAGGGTGGTGCCATTGTTGTTCTGGACATGGGCACCTATCGCCAAGAGTGTCAAAGACAACTGGACAACACCAATTCTTACCAACGTCTAGCTAGCGATCCCACCCCTCGCCTCCTCACAGAGATTAAGACCCTAGTGGAGGAAGGGAGCTCGGAAGGGTGGATTACATCTCAAGAAGCGAAATTTTTGGTAACTAACAAACCAGTCATGCCTGGTTTCTACTGTTTGCCAAAAATTCACAAACCTACTCGGCCCCCGCCAGGACGCCCGATTATTTCGGGCATAGGCTCCTTGTTGGAGCCGTTGTCCACCTTTGTGGATTTTTTCTTGAGGCCTCTTGTAAAAGAGATGCCTACGTATTGGCAGGATACGGCCGATGTTCTAAGACTTTTACCAGAAGTAGGATTCGACACAGAGACTGACCTTTTGGTCAGTTTCGACGTCCTTGTAAATGTATTTGAGCTTATATAGCGCACAGCTACCCGCAGTGGGTTTCCCGGCGCTTGCTTAGGGAACCCGTCCTGGTATTCCCCTGTGAGATAACCCCGGCAGGGTGTCCACAAGGTGAAAGCCAGGCATCCCGCCGCGAGGGGCCGTTGTAGAGATTAAGCAAGCTATTGCCCAGAGTCGCAGAGTGTGAACCCGTGAGTCGAGAAGGCACCGGAGTGAGAATTATCGAGTCCGTGGAATTTTTAGGCCAAGACCCGCCGAGGCGGGGAATTGAACCCTGGTCCAGGGCCGATCTCAGCTTCCGGGTCTGCCGCCTCTAACCCCTGAGCAACACTTTTCTTCCTTGTATACCTGCATACCGCAGTGTGGTAAATTTAAATTACCTATACTTAATTTATGCGGTAAAGTTCAATAAGAATAACTCAGAAAAATAAGAGGCAAAATCCGTGATATTTGAGGTTTTCAAAAGGGGTTTTATTCCTTAAAAAGGAATGGGTATTTGGTTCGAACCAAAGGTGGCATACCATTCCGTCACCGCGTAGGTTCGGGAAGGGACTGACAGACCATACTTTATTGACAATTAATAGTATATATAGTCAATGCATTACAGTAAAAGCAGATGCAGAAGGCGTAACAGCTGAGAGGAGAGATAAGAATACACATACGTAATGAAAAGGCGTTACAATAGGCGTGCATGAAGGCGTGTACTAGAAACGTCATTAAGAAGATGTCACAAGTGGGTGGATCCATAAGAGAATCCTGCAGTGTCAGCAGAAATACATGGCAGAGATGCGCGCGCAGGCAGCATGACGTGTGATTGACGTGTAACTGGAGGGTGAAGGGGACTTGACATTTAGCCCTACATGAGGAGACAGAAGTCTGGGATGTCAGAACAACCTAATCCCAAATCGTATCTAATATCTCGTGTTTAAGGAACTATATTATCTGGAAGGAAAGGTCTCTCGGACAGAGGCTATTCTATACTGACTGTGAGTGCGTGTATAAGCGTCTACGTGTCTGCATGAGATGCAAGGGGGCATGGGCCTACCATGGTAACAGGAGCTATGAATTACTTGCACGGAGACAGTGAGGCCGGGCCCTTTGCTCTGCAGCTGGAAGGATGTTTACTTGAACTCAGGGGTGGGGAATTCCTATCTCCCGACGCCCGAGACATCTACATTTCTTAGGAGGGCAAGAGGTTTTAATTTATATTTTGTCCTAAGGACAAGTAGACAGTTTTATGGTAATCCGATACACAGCTGTTCAACCCTGTAGGTCACAGCCAGTTAATAAGATGGTCTGAGCAGTTTATTGGCAGTGAAAGGGTGAATGCAAAAGCTGGGCCCTGCACTTTAATTTCCCCAGAACAGAACAACAAAATGATAAAGCAGAGCTTGAAGTTCGAAATAGCTCGTGCTCGTGTAGCTTCCAGGCCCCATGTAAGAGGCTGCCTTATCTGCCTCTTGGCCCCTTGCTCTGACTTGAACTGTATGACCCCTGCCTTGTATTCTCTGCTCCACTCCTGGGCCTCATCTTTAACTCACTTGCTCACCCCACCCCATCCCCCTTAGCCGCCCTCTCTGACATCTCTGACCCACTCCCCTTGGCCTCTCATATCTTACACATCGAGGGCTTACATTAAAGCTCATTAGTTTCCCCATGGGCTTTCATGCAGGCCTAAGGCCACCCCCAATTCTGTCCTTGCACTAGGCCTCTCATGTCACGTTGTGCCTGCACCAGGTGCATTGTGAACACACTGCTGTAGAAACTACAGCAGCTGTGAACTTTTTGATGGGCCTCTTCAGTCTGCTGGTCTACAGACAAAGGCCCATAATGGACTTGAAAGGGTGGGTGAGTGAGTGAAAGGGTGGATGAATAGATGCATGTATGAATGAGTGAAAGGGTGGATATACAGATGCATGGATGAATACGTGCAAGAGTGGATGATAGATGCATAAATTAATGGGTGAATGGATAGATGCATGGATGAATGAGTGAAAGGGTGGATATACAGATGCATGGATGAATGCGTGCAAGAGTGGATGATACATGCATACATTAATGAGTGAATGGGGGAATGGGTGAATGGATAGATGCATGGATAAATGAGTGAAAGGCTGGATGGATGGATGAATGAGTGGTGCGTAAGGGTGGATTTTTAAATCCATAACTGGATGAATGAGTGAAAGGGTGGATGGATAGGTGCATGGATGAATGAGTGGATGGATAGGTGCATGTATGAATACGTGAAAGGGTAGATGTATAGATGTATAGATGCATGGATGAATACGTGCAAGAGTGGATGATAGATGCATACATTAATGAGTGAAAGGGTGAATCGATAAATGCATGGGTGAATGAGTGAAAGGCTGGATGGATAGATGGATGAATGAGTGGAGTGAAAGGGTGAATGGATAGGTGGATGGATATAAGGATGGATGTGTGAGAATGGGAGGAAAAGAGCAAGGGTGAATGAAGGGATGGGTGAGTGGATGGATAGGTTGAAAGTGGATTGATGAGTGAAAGGATGGACGACTTACTGAAAGGGTGGATTAATGGGTGAGAGAGTAGATGAATAGATAGCTGACTGGGTGAGGGATGGATGGAGGGGTGGGTGGCTAGGTGGAAGGGTTGACGGATGGCTTGGTGGGTGGAGAGTTGAGTGTAAAGGTGGATGGAGGGATTAGTGAAAGGGTGGATGGATATATGAGCGAAACTGAAGATGGATGGGTGAAAGGGTGGATGGATGAGCGAAAGCATAAATGGATGAAGTGAAAGGGTAGGTGGATAGATGAGTGAAAAGGAGAATGGATGGGGTGGATGGATGGAGGGATGAGTGAAAGGGTGGATGAATAGGAGTGAAAAGGATTATGTGTGGGGTGAAAGGATGGATGAATGAGCAAAAGGATGGATTAGTGAAAGGAAGGCAGGATGGATCAGTTGGATCGATAGGTTTGGAGATGGCAGGATAGGCTTTAGCAGCTACAGTAGAGGTGGTGGAGCTCTTGATGGGCCTCTTCTGTCTGCAGCTCGGCAGACAAAGACTTGTAATTAATTTGAAAGGATGAATGGATGTGTGGGTGAAAGGATGAGTGAGTAGAAGTGTGGCTGGCTAGATGGATGGATGGAAGAAGAGTGACTGGGATGGTGGATGGACAAAGGATGTTATAATGAAGGAAAGGGTGAATGAGTGGATGGGTTACAGGGTGTAAGGATTAGAGAGCGAAAGGATGGATGAATGTAAAGGATAAATGGATGGATTGATGGATGGGTCGAAGGGTGGGTGGAAGGATGAGTGAAAGGGAGGGTGGAAATATGAATTGAATGGAAGGGTATATGGATGGAGTGAAAGGGAGGGTGTATGGATGAGCGAAAGGATGGAAGGATGGTTGAAATGGATAGGTTTGGAGATGAATGGGTAGGTTTGGATATGGATGAGTGGATCGAGAGACAGATGAACAGATGGATGAACAGATTAGTGAAATGTAATGGATTAAAGAATGAATGGTGCCAATGTAAAGGTGAAATGCTAGATATCAGTGGGTGAAAGGATGAATGGATAGATGCTTAGATGGAAGAGGCAAGAGAGCTATTGTGGAGAGGATTCCAATTACTTTTTTTCGCTTGCTTGGTGTCATAAGAACTTTGAATCAACGTGGGGGGTATTTAAATGTTCTGGTTACTCACTTGGCCTACATTGTGCTCCTTTCTCTACCTTGGGATTATCAGATAGGCGTGGTGCTGTTTGCCAGTGAGTTCTTACTAGACAGCTAGTATTTGGTCTCATAAAGGCCACATTGCCATAGAAATTCCCGGCACTGAACAAAACTACTTTGTAAAAGAGCAGAATGCTGTCACACACAATGAAGCCAGCTCACAGATAGGAAGAGATAGCATTTCAATAAAAACAAAAGGTCTTGGTCAACTCAAATTTCATTAGGGGCTCAAATGTTAAAGTCACGAAAGTGCACCCATGATATATGTCCTTGTATTAAAGGAGATTTACGTTTTTCATGAATTCACATGAATTTCCTTAAGTAGGCCAGAAAACCGTAGTCCTAGAAAATATTAGTGAATTGCATTTTAGCATGAGCAAATATGAATATGCCCCAGCAGAAATCTGTTGAGAGTTTACAAGTTCACTTTTTCGCCAACCACATTTTTCCCAGCCCTGGAAGAAACTTTACTTCTGCCGTTGTCAGGGGTAAATTTCCGACCTTTCTCCGTATGGGAAAAGATTAGAGAAGAGCTGGTGAAAACCTCCAAAATTCAAATCCTTCTATAGTATTAGCCTGACATAACCAGAGAGGCTATTATCAGAGCTCTTCTACAAAGAGATTTAAGCCATTATTTGACGGTGCACTACATAGCACCAAAGGGACAAGTGGATTTTGTTACAGGACAAGTAGATTTATGAAGCTACTTGTCCCATGGACAAGTACATATTTCAATAAATTCCACACCCCTGTGAACTACTAGACAGGAATGTATTTTTCGAGGAGCGGAGCAGATAACTTGAAGGCTGAATACAGTCTTGGCAGGCAACAGGCTGAACCAAGCACCGTTAGCCGCGCAGGGAGTAAGGCAGAGGTCACGGGTACAGATGCAGGCCCAGGCTGAGGCATTCAAAGTCAGAAGGCAGGAAAAGGCTCGATGGCAGAATTCAGGGCCTACTTCGCCAGAGCTGAAAAACGTGTAAAGTACACCACATAAAGACATTGGCAAGGCATACTTAGGAACGGAATATTCGACCCATTCATGGTGGATCTGAAAGAGGACATGTTAACGTTGGACGCAAATGTATTTTGCGTCTTCATAACTGGAAGTGGAGGGAACATACATGTACTTGTAACGCGTACACGGAGTCGTTGGGGTCTAAGATAGGGGACACAATTGATTATAAAAATTCATATTTCCTCATTCCCTCCTTGTCCCCTACGGACCCTTCATGATATATCGATCCTCATGAATCGATCAATCTGTTCACGTAACATCATTTGCTCTTCTTTCTTCTTATGGCGTTTTGAATGGGAACTTGAATGTGGAATACATGATGTGGCACACAGGCCGCAAATCGCTGGCCCACATTGTAGACATAGGCAGCAACTGAATACTATGAGAAGGGCAATGCCTAGGAAGGATAGGACCTTCCATCCCCAGGCGGTCAACGTTGTCCAGAACCAACCGGACCAAGTCCAGGTGCCTGGATTCTGGTGTATCAAACTTGCAATCTTATGAAGACGTGTTATAGCTTTATATACTGTTGGCGCGTTTTCTGGAATGAAAACACAGCAGCTCGACCCGATGACCTTACAGGCTCCGCCCCTATCGGCCAGGATGACGTCAAGGACGAGACGATTTTGAAGAACAACAACCCGCATAGCAGACTGCTCCTCTGTTAGGTTGCCTAGGGCGGAAGTAGTTTCATTCACTACTGCTTCGAGGGTTCTAGTTAATTTGCGTATCAGTTTACTGTTAAAGACAGCACCTAAGTAGGGAAAGAAACCTTTATTGAAGTCTGTGTATTGTTCCCATGCCGTTTCAGTGTAATCGACAATCGGGAGATCTCTTCGGAGTCTATGGTTTACTAGATTAGTGTTTCGATGATAATCAGGAGGGGCTAGGAAAACAGGTGGCAGAAGGAATGCAATGTAACAGGTACCATCCCAATCTAGAGGTAAGCGTATATATGCGGTATGACCACAAATGAAGTAGGAATGACGAGTAGCTCTGAATGTAGACTTGCCTTGATCACTGAATTCGACCACAGTAGAACATTTACTATGACCTAAGTGTACTGAACCATTCTTTCTGACACATAATTCACCTGTGACTGGTAATACTGACATGGCAGGCAAGACTGGTGCAGCTTCGGATTCAACATTCAAAATCATGAGGTTAATGGTAAAGTTACCTAATCCATATACTTCATTTTCGAGATCAGTTCCTGTCCTTGTGGGAAGTCCCTCCTTGTTAGGGTAGCAGGCTTTAAGCAAAACTAAGTTCAGGTTTCCCCAGACCCAATTTCCTTCATAAACTATAGTATCAGAATCTAAAGAATTAATCAGTCTAAACCATGCACCACATGAACCATTGTGTGTGAACGGGTACGGAAAAAGGGGCAGAACTCCCTTGTATTTCTGGTAGGGAGGGAGTCGACCACATATCCAACAATTTGTAGCGTTGTTGGTCAGATGGGAGTGATGTAACATACTAATGAATGTGTTGTTGCGCAGCGCAAGTCTGTAGGACAATTCATGCGGAGGTAATTCGCTAAAAGAATGTTCAGCAGTAACGTTGAAAACAGAATGTGCACGCTTGAAAATAGGGTAATATATATGCAATAATATACTGGCAGCAATAAGCAGCAGACTCAGAAAAAACATAATCAATAACGTCACTATACAGTGACTACGAAGTGATTTATGATATGCACGTTTCTTGAGCTGTATCTGTCTATCTCTCTCTCTATTTCGGTCTAGGGGATACATGTCAGAGACTAATTTAACCGATTCACCTAGGGGAGGACTTAAACAATTAAACTGTCTGACTTGCTAGACCGTAGTTTCAGTCTATATTCTTCGGAGGCGGTTTTCTCAACCAGGGGGAGTTTTGAATCAGTCTGTGGAGGAGGGCAGGGCTTAGAGTCCAAGTCCGAAGGGAGTCCGTGAAACTTCTTAACGTGGCTTGAGTGCAGCCACCCTTTTCTGCCTTCAACCTTCACAGCGGTCCTCATCGTCAGAAGAACCAATTTCGGGGTTTGCCAGCGGGGCTCCAGCGGACTTCTCCGGTCGAAATTACGAACAAAAACAAAATCACCAGGAACCACTTCATGGGGCTTCACCTCAGTGTTGTCGGGAAAGGCTGCAGCTACCTGTGAACGACAAGATTGTAGTGCAGACATCAAGGAGGCAAGGTAATCTGTCAGCATAATACAGTCAACATCTGTGATTTTACGAGGTATAGGCGTCCCCCACATATTTGGTGGCCTACCAAAGACCACTTCATACGGGGATAGCCCGGTTCGAGAATGCGCTACCATCCTCATATAAAAAAGGGCAACTGGCAAGGCTACTATCCAGTCAAAGCCTTTCTCTCTGCAGATTTTAGAAAGTCGGATTTTCAGAGTCTGATTATGACGCTCCACGAGACCCGCTGCCTCGGGATGCCGGACACAGTGGAATTTCCACTGGTAGCCTAACAGGAGTGTAATATGTTTCACAAGCTCGGATGAGAATGGCTGACCGTTATCTGAGTACACGATACGGGGCAAACCATACCGTGGGAAGAATTCACGAACCAGTTGCTTGGCAGTGGTCGGAGCAGTGTAATCTGGGACTGGATATGCTTCTGTCCATCGGGAAAGTGCACATACGACTACGAGGACATATTTGAATCCTCGACAACGTTCCATCTGGATATAATCCATCTGGAGGACTTCAAAAGGGTGATCGGGAGGCTGAAATCCACCTTGCTCTACGGGAATGCTTTTACCTGGGTTGAACTGACAACATATCATGCAAGTACGCACTTTATGTTTAGCTGCTGCTCGTAAGTTTTTATTAAACCATATATGTTGAATGCTGTCTAGCATGGCTTTTTCTCCTAGGTGTGCTGGGCTATGTATCGTGTTAATGATGACTTGAACCATAGAGTCAGGGAGAAACCATGTAGATTTTCCCTTCGTCATCCATCCCTGATCTGTTTGGATCCCTCCTAGTTCAGTCCATTTCTTGATTTCATCTGGTGTAGCATGTGTCTGTATGTCGATTACATCATGTGCGGGATCCCTAACTGTCATGCAGTGTGTCAATGTCGGAACTATTGTCTTTGTCAAGTTAGTTATATGAGTCCGATTCTGAGCAGTTTGCTTAGCTGTTCGATCTGCCAGGTCGTTACCCTGGGAAATGATATCGGTGACTTTTGTATGTGCTTTACACTTCATAATAGATATTGCAGTAGGCAGATGTATTGCATCTAACAGGGCTTGAATGAGGGGACCGTGTTGAATGTTGGCACCGTGAGAAGTTAAGTAACCTCTCTCTCGCCAGAGGACTCCGAAGTCGTGAACAACTCCGAATGCATAACGTGAATCAGTGTATATATTAACTTTCTTATTTTTGGCTTGAATACAGGCTTGTGTCAGAGCGATGAGCTCTGCTGCTTGAGCTGACAGGGTGTCGATACAATTGGTTTCAATAACTTCGGTGTCTGTCGTGACTGCGTAGGCGGCCACTAATTCACCTGTACCTGTTCTCATACATGAACCATCCACATAAAGTGTCAGGTCTGGGTCTGGTAATGGAACGTCTGTCAAGTCTTGTCTGGGTTTGGTCGTAATAGTAATGACTTCAATACAATCATGTGACAATGGGTCTACGCCACTTAATGGCAAAAGTGTGGCAGGATTTAACGTACTACAGCGTTTGATTTCTATGTGTGGCTGAAACAATGTCAATTCATAACCTGTCAGTCTTGCTATAGTCAAGTGTTGGGTCTGTGTACGGTTTAAAAGAACTTCCACGGAATGTGGAACTTGTACTGTCAATTGATGTCCTAGTACTATGGAATCGCTTTGTCTGATTGCTAAAGCTGTCGCTGCAACTGATTTCAAGCACGCAGGCAGAGCCTGGGCTACTGGATCTAATGTGCTAGAGAAGTAAGCACACGGTTTGTGTGAACCTGCTTGTTCCTGAGTGAGTACTGACAAAGCAGTGCCTTCACGTTCTGTGACAAAAAGTGTAAAAGGCTTACTGTAACATGGTGTTGCTAAAACTGGTGCTTGACATAAGGCTTTCTTTAAGTCTTCAAAAGCTTGTGTATGTTCTTGAGTCCAAGGGAGGACAGTCGATGTCGCTGCCTCCTGAGTTGTCAGCTGAATAAGTGGTTTTGCTAGGAATGCGTATTGGGGAATCCATTGCCTACAGTACGAAGTGAGGCCTATAAAGGCCCGCACCTCCTTTTGTGTCTTGGGTGGTGACATGTTTACAATTAACTGGATACGATCAGGTGTGAGCTGTCTCCCCACTTTGGACAGCAAGTGACCAAGGTACACAACTTGCTGAACACAGAATTGCAGTTTCGAAGGGGATACCTTGTGCCCCTTGTCGGCCAGAAAATTTAAAACCGTCAGTGATGCTTTCTCACATTCGGGTTCGCTTCGGGCGGTGATCAACAGATCATCGACATACTGAAGTAGGGCGGTGTTAACAGGCATGTGGATACTGTCAAGTTGTCTTTTCAGTGCTTGACTATAGATGCTGGGGCTTTCTGTGAATCCTTGAGGTGCGCGTGCAAATTTGAAACTTCGTCCATTTAAACAGAATCCGAACAAGTATTGGCTTTCCGGATCGATTGGGACGCTAAAGAAGGCGTTCTTGAGGTCAATTACAGTAAAGAACGCTGCTTCTGGATCAATAGCTGTCAGTAATGAAGAGATATCTGGAACCACGGGATACTGTGGTACAATGCATTTATTCAATTCGCGCAGATCATTTACTAGTCGATAAACTGGTGGTGCATTTGGATCAGTACGTTTAAGGACTGGAATGATAGGAGAATTACATACATTGGAGTCGGTTTCCACAACCACTCCTTGTGCAATGAGCTCGTCAATGATTTTCAGCAAAGCCACTACAGCATCGGGGGTAACTTGTATTGTCTAATTCGTGGTAATAGCACTCCTGTTTTGAGTGTGACTCGATATGGTGTAATGTGCATACAACCTACATCAGTGGGGCCTTGTGCCCACAAATGTGCAGGGACATTCTGTAATCGGTGATCCATGTCTCTCAATACATAGTGACCTTTAAAATCTCGCAAGAATAATCGTACTCCTTCCGGGGAACAGCATATTATAGCTCCTAGAGCTTTCAGTGTCTTTATACCTTGTAAGTTTTCTGGGCATGACTTTGTAAGCAATAAATCTGTAGTCCGTGTCAGAGGACCGACTGCAAGAGGAAGAGGTTGTGATACTTCGTTGATAATAGGTTTTCCTGAAAAACCAAGGGAAACATTCTGTGAGCCTGAGAGGGGTGCCCCTGGAACCTCGTCATGACTTATTGTTGTACGGCTTGCCCCTGTATCAATTAGAAACTTTCTGTCTTTCCCTAATACTTGACTGTGTACATAAGGACCCTCTTGATCTACAGGAACCTCAATAAGAGGCAAGCCAACCTCCCTCTCTAGGCTGTTTCATGTGTATCGCTGATAATCTGGGTGGTCATTTTGTGCATACTGGTACATCTGTTGTGTCGTGTTTTGTGTTGCGGCAATAGGCTGTTGCTGTGGTACTGCTACGGTCTGTTGTGAGGCTGGCATAGGTGGTATATGCTGTATATTCTGGGGTACTTGCTGTTGGACTTGATCTTGTCTAGGTGGACGTGGTCTCTCCTTGGTCTTACCCGTGGAGATATTGTGTTTCAGAACTGCACAATCGTTTATATAATGACCTGGCTGTTTACAATAGTTACATACCCCTTTAACAGGAGCCGTTGAATTACTGGGCTGGGTCGTACCCTTTTTGTGACCGTCAGCTGGAACTGACTGAGCAACTAACATTTTCATTTTCGTGTCTTTCATACGTCTTTGTTCGTGTTCTTGTTCTTCTCTAATTCTATTCTGGTGGTACTGTAACATTTGCAACATTTGTGAAGGAGTATTAGCTTGCCAAGTGCTTTCGACTTTCAGTACTCTGTTCTTAACCTGGGGCAGGGAATTCTCGACTAATTTCGTTACAAAAAGATGTGGGTACGACTCGCTACTTGCTTTCAGGCCGCTATTAATACCAAAACATTTTTCAAATCGGGAATAAAAATCACTAGTGTCTTCATCAGGTTTCTGTTTGCAGGCTGAGATTGCACCCCAATCTTCTTTTTTTGCACTTAATAAACGTGGCAATACTTGTACTAACAATCCTGGTAACATTTTAACTTTGTCTCCAAGCCCTAGGCCTGGAACTCGAGTATTTTCTTCGTTTTCTAATGCAGTCCAATCAATCTTTGCATTTCCCACTTCCCATTCTTTTTCTTTGAGTTTCTCGTAAATACCAGCAGGCAGTAGTACTTTCAATATTTTCATAAGGTCTGGATAAGTGTAATCACCCATGAGTAACATGTCTTTTATTTCACGGTGAAAACCTGCGGGATCTTTGTCATGGCTAGGTACTAATTTTTTCATTTCCAATAATTCTATTTTAGTTATGGGCGTGTACACAAACACACGTCTAAGCGTATTGTCGGTATTCTGAACTGGGTGCACTTCTCGTAACGGATTCTGTCTGTCTATGTAATACATTTTTCTTTCCAAGGAGTGTGTTGAATCAGATTGTGGACATAGGAAGGCACTATATCTGTGCCGATGTTCTAGAATTACTTTAATTAGATCGGTACCTAGACCTCTCCATTTATTCATGAGTAGTTCCGCTAATATATCAGGCAGGGGACCTGGATCAGAGTGTTGGCTTCTGTATAATAAGAGCAGATGTTGTATCATGTATGTACCAGCTAAACGCTGTTCGCTTGGTGTCATATTCAAAAATGTGTGTGCTAACGCATCATCACTGTATTTCTCGGGATTGTCAGCCCATTGTACTGCTGACCTAGCTAATTCTTGTTCGTCCATAGAATCGAGTACATGGTACCCCATTCGTTCTCGAAGTCTGTTATCAGTGGCTTGGAATAGGTGCTCAGGAGTTCTCGGATTACACATGGCTTCTTGAAAAATTCTTTTACTTTCTGGACGTACTGGACGCATTGAATTATTATAGGGTCTTCCTTTACCTACATAAGCTATCGTTTCTCTAACTGGTAATTGTGCTTGTCCTGTCGCCATTTCTGGTGGGTCCTCCTCCCCTGAGGATTCAAACTTGTCTGATTCTATTTCTGGTTCTAACTGTCTTTTTTCATGTATTTTTATTACTGCGCTTCTGATTCTTTGATACAGGTTTTTTATACAACTCTGTTTATCGTGGTTACCGTCTGCTATATTCTGACCCCATCTATTAAGTGCTCTCATTTCCTCCGGGTCTACACCCGGCCTATCTTGTTCTCTTATTAGGCAGTTTATAAAAAACCGTAATATCTTGGCTTGAGTGTCAACTTTCTGGTGAGCCATGGCCTGGCCAATACTTTCAGGGCCTTCCCCTGTTTGAACAAAATGATATATTCTGTCTAGATGATCAACCATTCCAGGTAGTGTCAATAAAAAGTTGGTAACCCGTCTTAGTCGCACTGATGCGAGTATTAATCTGTCGTCATTTTTACCGGGTACTGGATCATATCTACAGTCCGCAAGACGTTCTTTATATATGTCAAAATCGGCTGCTTGAGGTGTACGTTGTAGTGCTAAATCCCTATAAGTCCACCTATGTGTTGGTGGTGGGGTCTGGAAACCTGTCTGGAAACCTGTCGCCCCTCCGGACGCGCCTCCTGAGGCGCCGGCTCCGAAGGGATTCGTTGGGTGCAAAGTAGGAAGAATAGTTGCAGGAAGAGGTGGAAGAACGACTGGAAGGGTTGGGACGGGAGGAGGAGTAGTTTGTCGCGGAGGTGGGGGCTGACTATCTCGGGGTCGAGCGCCGCCAGTAGGGGGTGTGTGCGGCGGTACGGGGCCTGCAGTATTAACATATTCGGGGGCTACATCGTCTAGATAGGAAGAAAGGAAAATGTCCTTTGCGGTTTTCTGGTGCATTTTAGTCGAGAGCAATGGAGGTGTCAGATCTTTTGGTACTTCCGGGGTGGCCTTAGGTAAACCCTCGGCCAGAAGAGGATACATACCATTCATAAGGGTGTTTCGTTGTCTATCTACTTGTTCTATTTTTACTCGGATACCTTCCTCAACTAATACATTTTCTCGGGCCTTTTCTGAATCCTCTCTACTTTTCTCTTCTTTTCTGTGTGCTTTTTCTGTACGCCTATGCGATTCTTTACGCCATAATTCAATGGCATCTTTCTGTGACTGTCTGGCTTTCTTTTTCCATAATGCTTCTTCTACTCTCATGATGCAATCTGCATCCCATGTCCCAGCAGCGGGCCATCTCTGATTCTCTGCTAGATCCTTGGTGTAGTCCACCTATAAATCGAGATATAAAACGGCATCTAGGCCATGTTTGTGGTACATAAAGTACCCTGGAGTGTCCCTAGGTGGAATGGGAACAGCTTCCTCGAGTATCCCTTTTCTAGTTTTTATCTGTCTTAATTTGGAGAATAACGGCATTGTTAAAAATCAGGCTACTTGGTCCTTACTTAGATATGAACACAATTAACACAATAATCACAACAATGAAGATCGAACAATCACTCATACCACGACATTTCGAAACCACATTAAAACATTTTAAAACGAACAACAATGATTAGAATAAAACTAGCTAACAACATGGTACTGGATGTACTGCTAAACAGTACAGATACACTGCTAACCAGTGCAAACCGGATATACTGCTAAACAGTACAGATACACTGCTAAACAGTGCAGACCAGGTCTGTGTACCCAAACCCGTCTTGACCGGCACAAATTAATGCGCACGTCTAGATGCGTCCCCAGCAATGGTACTCACCGGGAAGCACGGAACGGAAGGCCTCGGAAACTGGACTGGACCGGACTCGACTCGTGACGCAGATACTTCGGAACTTCGGAACCTGGTGGGCCTCTGTATACCTCGGATCTTGCTCTCTCAGCTAGGCTCTGGTCGGGATCCTCCGCACTCCTCACCGCCTCGTCTGGGTGTTGATCGCAGCCTCAGTCACCTCCGTTGGCCTGAGGGAGACACAGGAAATCCTGCGGGTACGCGTAGTTGTCCGTCCGGCTGTGGCAGGGGGCTAGGCCTGCGACGCACCTCCGGCGCGTGAGATGGGGGAGGGGTCCCTATTCGGGCGCCAATTATGTGGTAAATTTAAATTACCTATACTTAATTTATGCGGTAAAGTTCAATAAGAATAACTCAGAAAAATAAGAGGCAAAATCCGTGATATTTGAGGTTTTCAAAAGGGGTTTTATTCCTTAAAAAGGAATGGGTATTTGGTTCGAACCAAAGGTGGCATACCATTCCGTCACCGCGTAGGTTCGGGAAGGGACTGACAGACCATACTTTATTGACAATTAATAGTATATATAGTCAATGCATTACAGTAAAAGCAGATGCAGAAGGCGTAACAGCTGAGAGGAGAGATAAGAATACACATACGTAATGAAAAGGCGTTACAATAGGCGTGCATGAAGGCGTGTACTAGAAACGTCATTAAGAAGATGTCACAAGTGGGTGGATCCATAAGAGAATCCTGCAGTGTCAGCAGAAATACATGGCAGAGATGCGCGCGCAGGCAGCATGACGTGTGATTGACGTGTAACTGGAGGGTGAAGGGGACTTGACATTTAGCCCAACATGAGGAGACAGAAGTCTGGGATGTCAGAACAACCTAATCCCAAATCGTATCTAATATCTCGTGTTTAAGGAACTATATTATCTGGAAGGAAAGGTCTCTCGGACAGAGGCTATTCTATACTGACTGTGAGTGCGTGTATAAGCGTCTACGTGTCTGCATGAGATGCGAGGGGGCATGGGCCTACCATGGTAACAGGAGCTATGAATTACTTGCACGGAGACAGTGAGGCCGGGCCCTTTGCTCTGCAGCTCGAAGGATGTTTACTTGAACTACTAGACAGGAATGTATTTTTCGAGGAGCGGAGCAGATAACTTGAAGGCTGAATACAGTCTTGGCAGGCAACAGGCTGAACCAAGCACCGTTAGCCGCTCAGGGAGTAAGGCAGAGGTCACGGGTACAGATGCAGGCCCAGGCTGAGGCATTCAAAGTCAGAAGGCAGGAAAAGGCTCGATGGCAGAATTCAGGGCCTACTTCGCCAGAGCTGAAAAACGTGTAAAGTACACCACATAAAGACGTTGGCAAGGCATACTTAGGAACGGAATATTCGACCCATTCATGGTGGATCTGAAAGAGGACATGTTAACGTTGGACGCAAATGTATTTTGCGTCTTCATAACTGGAAGTGGAGGGAACATACATGTACTTGTAACGCGTACACGGAGTCGTTGGGGTCTAAGATAGGGGACACAATTGATTATAAAAATTCATATTTCCTCAGCAGGAAGAAACTCTGGAGGCCATCAGGTCTCTTCTCGTCACACGTGACTTACAAAGCATTATTCCAGTGAATTTCATCATGGAATGTGCCAGATTGGCAATGATGGAAAACTACTTCAAATTCGAAGATCAGGTCTATCTCCAAACCTCTGGAACATCTATGGGGAGTATTTTTGCCCCCAGCCTCGCCAACCTCTATGTTCACTTGTTTGAACAGAATCATGTACTCAACCACAGCAACCCCTACTTCCACCAGGTGGTGCTATGGAAGAGATACATAGATGACATTTTTCTAGTTTGGCGAGGTACACCATCGGAGGTTCAATCATTTCATGATTGGTTGAACCATCAAAACCAATATCTGAAATTGAACCATCAAAACCAATATCTGAAATTCACTATCGAATTCAGTCAGGTGGAATTGCCCTTTTTGGACATTCTCATTTTTCCCAAAGATGGTAAATTAGAATGCGAACTCTATAAAAAACCTATGTCCAGGAATTCCCTCTTAGCCTTTACTAGCCATCATCCCCGGGCCTTGCGCGAAAATCTTCCTGTAGGACAGTTTCTGAGAGTTCGCAGAAATTGTTCTTCTAAATCTCTTTTTGACAAACATGCCCGCATCCTGTCTAGACAATTGGAGGATCGGCAGTATCCTCGTCATCTGGTACGAAAAGCTTGGAAACGAGCCTCCAACAACAACAGGGAGGCACTGCTGGAATGAAGACCTGAAAAGGCACCTTTGGATAGGCTAACATTCGTTAGCACTTTCAGCGTCCTTTCTAATAAAATTCAAAAGACAGTGCGAAAACATTGGGATATTTTAAACATAGCCCAAACCAACATCCTTCCGCCTCTGTTCTCCTTTAAAAAGGCCCGCTAGACCAAGAGTAAAAAACGGCAGAAACATTCAATACACTATGGAACACCCAACCAGTACGCGGACATTTTCCATGTGGCTCTTGGAGCGCATGTCCTTAGACATACAAAGCAGACCAAGTGGACATAGGCACAGGTAACCCATGGCTACTCCGCAAACATACTAATTGCAACACCGAGGGAGTTATATATATGATTACCTGCCCGTGTTCACTTCAGTATATTGGTCATACCACGCGGAAAATGAAGGTTCGCATTAGCGAACATAAAAGTACAATCCGCTGCCATAAACAGTCCACCTGTCTTACCAACCACTTCCTGGCTATGAAACATCGAGCAGAGGACTTGAAGTGGGTGATCTCAGAACATCCATATATTCCACCTCACATCAGTGACAAATCAAAATTCCTATTTGTCAAAGAGCAAAAATGGATTTTTAAGCTCCGTAGTGACAGTATAGGATTAAATGATTCCATCCCGTGGATTTCAATCAGAACGTCTGACATCAGCTCTAACATTTTTCCTGTACCTAAAAAAAAATTTGCTGACAAAACTAAGTTCCCTATGTTGTCACTTGTACGCATAATTACATGAGAAAGATTATACGCAGTGTTCCCTTGCAGTCTTCCAGCTATTTATGCATCACTAGGGATTCTTTCTACCATACTTTTCACTATCTGCTCATGTTCAGGCAGGGCCTGTTTTGTCTGAAACTGATACATTCAGTTCAGCTTATAAATATCAGACATATGTAAGATCTCTTTTACATACATTACTCGCTGACCAATGTCAATGTCAACCAGAGGTATTATGATGTTCTATTTGGTCTTACCTAGAACTACAGTTAAACATGTGCCGGATTTTAATTTTAATTCCCCCTTCGCCGACTTTGTGGCGATCTCATTTGTTCATGCCAGTATTTCATCCTTTTTTCAACGCCAGCGTTATCACTTGAGTTCTGAGCAAGGCTCATTTAGCAAAGAGGCTGCGCTAGAGACTAGTGTGAAACGGGACGATTCTACCGTCACGCGCATATACGCGAATGACTAGCGCATGCCCTCCGCCATTAGTTAACAACTACGCAGGTCTTTAAGAAGCGCTCACGCACATGCGCATCTAGACAAGCGTTTTGGCAACCATCTAATAATTACTCGTTTTGGCGGGTAATCTGCAGCGTAACAAGTCAATTAACCAATCGGTTGCGGTATATAAGGGAGGAGCCTGGTCCTAGTCGGTACCTCCACTTCCTATCACATGCCAGAGAGAGGCACCGACGGACAGGTAAGGCTGCCTCCTAGTTAGACCCTGGGTATTTCTAGAATTGTCCTTAGACGAATTTTCATTCTATAACCATTTAGCTTAGAACACCCAGAACTTTGTGTATTTGTCCGTGGCCAAGTCCTGTGGGTTCTTCATTATGGTTCATGTTGGCTCTGGCTCTGTCTGCATTTAGAGGGTTAGATATAGGATGCTACAGCTAAAAGCCTGGGGCATTTAATTTAGCAATTCATGCCCTTTCCTTTTTGCACCTTAGAGCGGGGCCTCATATTCCCGAGCGGTCGCCGGGTGAGATGAGGTCATTTCCCACGCAAAGCGCGGTGAGTATTCACAGTTAGGCTATCTTTTTCCTCTGTGAATGAGTGACTTCACTCCTGAACAAATAGAGTACAATTTACTTCTGTTTGATGTGTTGCCTGTACAGTCTCTTGTGAACATATGGCTATTCATGTGAATATGTATTTTTCTTGTGCATTTTTTCAACAGGATTAAGATAGAATGCACTTCTTTCTTGTGAACATTGGGGCTCCAAGTTCCTGGTAGATATAAGTATTCTTATATAATTTTGGCACCTAATTTCATTTACACTTACGCACTTTTACTTTATCAGGTTATAGTAGCTCATCATCTAGGTCCTGACGAAAGCCGGATAAAAACTTCCAATTTGGCTGAAACATGTCGACCGTCCTGCACAGCGCCACAGTGTAGTAATATATTTAGACTACCAGGCGTGATTTTAACCTTGGCACTCAGACAAATCCTATTAAAATATTCTTCTTGTATGAGTCGTTAATTTTAAGTCTTCACCACAGCACTGCACCACACACCTTGAGCACTAACCTTTGAGTAACAGTCTGGCTAGAGTTTCTACTCCACATCCATATCCGCACCATCATTTGGTGGTTTGGGCGGTTGGTTGGATGGATTAAACAAATACCCCATATGATGAGACTCCGCCAAAGGGTGGTCTGATGGGAATATCTCAGCCAGCTGTAACTCCTTTACTATTTGCATGAGTCCTGTTTTCTCAGTTACTAGTACAGCAACACATATAAGACCGGTCATTTTTTACTGTTGTATATAAGATAATGGAATACACACGCAGAGTGGGTTAGCAGAAGACTTGATCACTTTAACCCATGCCCCAAAAACTGTTGACCAAAACAAGAATAAGCTAACAAATGGTAGCTGGACAATTATGTACTGGAATATCTCAGGTATAAAATCCAAGCAGACAGATGGAACCTGGATGAAACTAGCAAATGAGTATGATATAGTTAATTTACAGGAGACATGGTCTAAGGTCCCTTACCATCTTTCCGGGTACAAAACATTTTTTACACCGGCTATAGACTCAATGTCGGGAAGAGCGAAAGGAGGTTTATGTACCTATATCTCAAACTGTTTGAAATATGACAATATAGAAGTCCTGATTACCAATACATATTACCAAATGGTACAAATTCAAATCAATAAAAAGAAATGCTTATTGATTGTAAATTTCTATAACAACATACCAGCTGATGCCCAGGAGAGGGAAATGAATCAATTCATTATAGATCTAAAACATATGATCAACTGGAGGAACAAGGATGTTTCTACAGTCTGGGGTGGGGACTTTAATTGTCTATTATGTAAAATGGGTGAACAGGGGATATGTGGCACTAACCTTGAAAGGGAAACCTGTTTATCACACTTTCACCATACTAGCTGTGGCAATTTATTTAATGAAACACTATTTAGATGTGATTTGGTTTTTAAAAATAAGGTATGTCAACCAGAGGTGAATTTTTCGCCGACTTTTAGTGGGAGGATCATTGTCTATAATTGACTTTATTTTGATCTCATCAAGTCATGGAAATGAAGTCGCTAACTTCAAAACATTAGAAGTAGCGCTGTGTGATCACTACCCACAAACGCTCGAGGTTGTAAATTCTGATTTTAAATACGATAAGGGCAATTCAAATAGGGATCCAGTAGAGAAGTTAGTATTGCAGCGCCAAAATGGTTATGCTCCAAGATGGTCTAAAATAATCCCGGATGACTGCCTTGAAAAAATTGTTAAGCAATGTAAAACTAGTTTTGGTATATGTCTTAATATAAATTCATTGGATTCCGCGGTTATTGACCATTTCCAAAAGATCAACTGCGAGATAAAAAGTAGTCTATGGGTTGATAGTAAAAAACAGAAAATACAGGACCAGAGATGGTTTGATAAACGGCCCATACTAACTTAAATCGGGCCCTAAAAGATACACCGCGTGATTACGACTTAATTAAGAAATACCGTAAGGCATATAAAAATGCTCAAAAAGAAAGGAAGGAAACCCTAAAAAGGGAGGCCTGGGAATCTCTGAGTGAGGCATCTCAGAGTAGGGATGTAACAGCTTTTTGGAAAGTAGTGAATGCACCTTTATTTGAGGAACAAGGCAAAGCAAGAATTGAGATAGCAGTAACAGCACCAGAATGGGTGAGACATTATGAAAGTCTGTATAGCAAGGTGGGTTCTGTAGATGAACCTCGGTTAATAGAAAGACAGGAACCACCTACCACAAATAATAATACTTATAAATTAAATATAACATTAAATGAGGTAATTGTTGGCATTAAAGGCAGTTTGGGGGGAAACGCCCCAGGCTCTGAATGGGTTCCTGTCGACATATATAAACATAATATGACCTTATGGGGCCCAATCTGACTAAACATTTTAATGCTGCATGCACAGAGGGAATACTATCCTCGTGGTATGAGTCGACGATAATACCAATATTTAAAAAGGGGGACAGAGCAAGTTGTGTGTGCTACCGTCCGATATCCCTGCTTGACTCTACGATTAAGATTCTTGGGAGGGTAATCCTGATTAGATTACAGGTTTGGGCTGAGGATCACTCTATACTAAGTGATCTTCAATATGGCTTCAGGCAACATTTAGGGACCATAGAACAGGGTCTTAACCTGCACATCCTTTTAAATAAATATGTAAACAAAAGGAAAAACCGCATATATTTAACATTTGTTGACCTGCCGTCTGCATTTGATTGTGTCTCGCATAATAAAGCTGTGGTTGATCCTAGAGAAGCTTGACGTGGAAGTAAATATAATTAACTTCCAGAGAGAATTGTATTGGGGAGCACGGGCCACGGTTAGATATGGTAGGTACGGGGAACGCACAACACTATTTAAAATTGCGCGAGGTGTGCGACAAGGGTGCGTATTAGCCCCTTTCCTATTCACTATCTACATTAAGGATCTAGAAAGGGTACTACTTAAAGAATGCAGAGACCTGCCCTTAATAGGTAAAAGATCAATCCCTGGGCTGTTATATGCGGATGACGCAGTTTTGATGGCCCGAACCCCGTTAGCCATGCAGCGGATAATTGTTGTAAAATTTATAACGCGCTCAGTTACCCAGGGGCATCCCGGCGCTGGACACAGCGAAGGAAAAAGACTCAGACTCAGCCACTACACCGGAAACAGATGGGTCTTGAGGAGTTTCCTAAAGTGCAGGATGTTAGGCTCTGAGCGTATCTTAAGGGGCAGGGAGTTCCACAGTGCTGCCACTTGCACCGAGAAACGCCGGCCACCCGAACGAGCTCTTTTAACTCTGGCTGACTGAAGCAGGTGTTTTTGGTTAGAGCGAAGAGCCCGTGTGGACTTATATGGACGTGCCATATTAATCAAAATGGAGGGGCCCCTCCCATGCAGGATTTTGTGTGCAGTGCATAAGGATTTGAATTTCACCCGCTCCTTAACAGGGAGCCAGTGAAGAGTTTTCAGGGCCGGAGCAGCTGATTGTCTCCTAGGGACCATCATCAGCAGTCTAGCGGCTGCATTCTGAACCTGTTGGAGGGTCTTAAAAGTCGACTCCGGGGCACCGAGGAACAACGCGTTCCCATAATCGAGTCTAGACAAAATAAGACCACGGATCAGAAGTTTCCTTGATGAATCAGGGAGCAACGGTAACACCTTGCGAGCTGCCCGCAGCAGGCCAAAACAAATCCCCGCTGTCTTCCTGGCGTGTGTCCTGAAGGACAGATCTTCTTCCAACCATACTCCTAAGCTCATGATCTCCTTCTTAGGAGATGGTGGAACGCCCAAGGACCGGAGCCAACAACTAGCTACGAGTGAAGGCCTGGATTTGCCAAGCAACATCAGCTCAGTTTTTTCTCCATTGAGCTTCAAAGCAGAGTGGGACATCCACCGATGTACATTGGCAAGACAGTCGTGGAGAACCTCAGGTCGTTCCGCCAGCTGGGTCAGACCTACTACCAGCTGAGTATCATCAGCGTAGCTGATGATCTTCACACCTGAAGGGGAGACCACTCTTTCAAGTGGAGTCATATAAACATTAAATAAAGTAGGGCTCAAAGATGAGCCCTGGGGGACTCCACATTGAAGAGGGAACGAGGTCGACTGCTCTGCCCCTTCCCAGACTTGATAAAAACGGTCTGAGAGGAAGGACTCAAGCCACTTCAGGACCATTCCCGTAATGCCCACCTCTGACAGACGTTGGAGGAGCACCTGATGACTAACCGTGTCGAAGGCAGCACTCAAATCCAGGAGGATCACTGCCACTGACCCCCCTGAATCAAGAATGCTCCTTGCTTCCTCCACCACTGCCAATAAGGCCGTGTCCGTCCCCTGACTAGGGCGAAAGCCAGTCTGGGAGTCTCCCAACAAACGATGGAATTCAAGATGGTGTGAGAGCTGGCGATTAACCAATTTTTCTGCAATTTTAGAAAACCCGGGCAAAAGTGAAAAGGGCCTAAAATTGACCAAATTGGAAGGGTCCAAGCCCGGTTTTTTCAGCAGTGCTTTAACAACTGCTTTTTTCCAACTCTGGGGCACCGTACCCTGAGAGAGGGAAAGATTGATAAGGTCCGTAAGCGGGGTGGAAAGAATGTTGGCCACTTGTTTGAGCCATTTCATAGGCACCGGGTCACTAGGCGACCCACTCTTCATTACTTTCAGGACTTTTACAACCTCTTCCTCTGTAAAAGGGCCAAAGGAGGACAGCTCAAAAGGGCATGTTACTGGGCCAAAACCCACCTCCAAATTATGTGACGTCACCGGCATAGAGGACAAGATCTTCTCTATTTTAGAGTGAAAGAAGTCTGCCAACTCCTCACATTTTTCCTGAGGGTTACCATGCACGACTGGAGGGACCGGAGCCTTCAGAAGATCCTTAAAGATTTTAAAGGATTCCCCTGAGGAGTTACTCGCCCTATCAATCCTGTCACTGAAGTAGCTAATTTTAGCGTCCTTCAAAGCGACTTTGTATTTCCTCATGGCTACCTTATAGTCTTGCCGGCTCTCTTCATTCCACTCTCTCCTCCATGCCCGTTCCAATCTTTTACAGATTGTTCTCAGACACCTAAGTTCAGGAGTGTACCAGGGAGCGGAACCAGTTCTTCTTTCCCAGGTGGGCCTTTTCTTTTTCGGTATTATTAGATCAAGGGAACTAGTCAGCCAATTTTCCACGTGCTGGTCAGCTGTAATTGGGTCAGAGACAGGGGGGGGGACAGGTTCTCGCCAACTCAACCGCCCAGCTGTCCACTGGCAGCCTAGACCATAGCCGCTCAACTGTATACCGTCTGGGTACAGGATCTCTCCCCTTCTCCAACTGCCACCTAAGGGGGACTAGGTAATGGTCTGTCCAAGGAAGCGCCAGGGGCGGCAGGGCCTGTAGGTTCTCTGAATTAGAGAAAGCCACATCCAACTGGTGACCCTTGTTGTGGGTAGCTTCGATGTTAACGAGCTGCAGATCAAGTGCTCCCAACATGCCTCGTAGGTCTCTCGCCACTGCATCGCTCAGATCTTCAAAATGCAGGTTGAGGTCCCCAAGGACTATAAAGTTGGAAGACGCGGCGGCTAATTGTATAACCGACTCAAGAAAAGAATCAGTGA
Source organism: Lissotriton vulgaris (assembly GCF_964263255.1). Taxonomy (NCBI): domain Eukaryota; kingdom Metazoa; phylum Chordata; class Amphibia; order Caudata; family Salamandridae; genus Lissotriton; species Lissotriton vulgaris. The sequence continues at coordinate 356,473,101 of NC_141699.1, forward strand.
AATTCCCTATCGTTGCAGGAGGCCGATAGACGAGAAGGCCCGCAATAGAAATGGTGGGAGCGATAAGTAGCGAGAATTGACAGCCTTCACAGTTATCAATACCGCTATCTAAGGCTTTACACGTGAATTTATCTCTGTACAAAATGGCCACTCCTCCCCCTCTCCCGACCGGCCTATCTAAATGAAACATAAGCTATCCAGGAGGAAGGGCTTGGACAATATCAGGTCCTGAGCATGGGGTCAGCCAAGTTTCAGTAAGAAGCAAGGCGTCTAAGCTGTGGTCCAGAATGAAAATTTTCCTAGCTAACGTACAGGAAAGATTCAATTCTATTAAGGAGGCGGAGGCGAGGATTAGGCTGTTCTTTCTCGTTTATTTCCACTCCTGCAGCCATAAAAAGGTATCAACATTAGTAACAAAACCACATTTCCCATGAGCATCAGGGAAAATTGGAAACAGAAAAAGTCCCGCACATTGACCAATCCCAGGTCAGGGCTCCTCATAACTTCCCCTTCTGGCACTCTATCTTCCTCTTTCTTCCTGCGACACTGCCACAAGAGTATATCCATCAGTCCTGCTTGCCTGCTTCCGCACCTATGGCACAAGAAGACTACGTAAGGCATCAAGAAGCGAACTACGCCCCACAATGGCAACAGCATTGAGAAACATCCAATGACATAATTCATCCTGAACCAGCAATAAATGAAATGCGACATGAGGATCAATATGCAACACATTTGTTAAGTAAACTGCATCAAAGATTTTACTTACTGACCCAACGTAGAATTCTGGGAGGGTTCGAAGAAGACAGGGTGGGCTAATCCTCGCCTCCGCCTCCTTAATAGAATTGAAACTTTCCTGTACGTTAGCTAGGAAATTTTTCATTCTATGTCAGGAGCGGAGGCTTCTGATTAGGCTAGTTTAAAGCTTGTCGACCACCAGAGAAGCCAGCGAAGGGACCGGCTTAAAGTAAAATCTCTTGAAGGTAGAGTCGGAAGACCAGTCAGCTGCCTTCATAATGTCTTCCAGACGAGCCCCCAGGGAAAACGCCTCAGACGCCATTGCCCCTCTAACCGAATGGGCTCCAAAACGGGAAGTATCTATGCCGGCCTCCTGCATAACCCAGCGCACCCAGTGCGCAATAGTAGGGGATGAAACCGCCATATGTGGCTTAGTAAGAGCAATGAACAATTGTCGGACACCCTGTGGGCGTATATCAACAGTAGCCACTTCGTAGGCCTTTAAAGCCCGAACCACACACAGCTTTGGGGCATCTGGGAATGCAGGATACGAAATCGATCGGGAGTCGCACTTAGTACGCCTCGAAAGATGGAAGGTCACCCCATCCGGGGACAGAATGCGAGCCGTAAGGTCCAAGGCTCTCACATCCGAGACCCTACGACAGGAAATCAGACAAAGCAACATTGCCTATTTAGCTGAAATTTATTTCCTGGACAAGTACCTGTTAGACGGCCAGTCTTGAAATAGGTTAAGAACCTTATTGACATCCCACAGAACCGAGTAGCGAGGTTGCGGTGGAACCGCAAGTCTCACCCCACGCAGCAGCTTACAGACCAGGGGGTGCTCGCCTACGGGCTTACCATCAATCGGGACGTGACCCGCCGAGATGGCCGAACGGAAGGTATTAATATACCTGTAGGCCAAGCCCTCTCTCGACAGGGAAGCTAAGAAGTTAAGGATGTGGACAACGTCCGCCCCCATGGGATCAATTTGGAATCGCAGACCCCAACTACTCCACCTAGTCCATGCGGACCGGTATCTCTTGTTGGTACTGTCTGCCCAGGATTTGGCCAACAGCGCCGCAGCCTCCTCCGAAAGTCCCGGGACTTGCCAACGTCTCCTGTAACCCGCCAGGCCATCAGGCACAAGCTGCCTGTGGACAGGAGGTGGTGAGGGTTCCCCTGAGGATTCCTGAGGAGATCTGGAACGCGGGGTAGAGGGATTGGAGAATCCCAAGAAAGTTCCATCAGAGCTGGAAACCAGACTTGCGACCTCCAGACCGGGGTGATCACCACCAGGTCCGCCCGTTGTCTCCTCACTTGGGTAGACAATCTCATGATCATCGCGAAGGGGGGAAACGCATAACCCTTCTCCTTGCTCCAGTCCTGCAAGAATGCATCGGTCGCCGCCGCCTCCGGGTCCGGGCGCCAACTGAAGTAGCGGTCCAGTTGAGCGTCCAGCCTCGAGGCAAAAAGGTCCACCGAAAACGGACCCCATCTGTCCCTGATTGCCTCGAACACGTCCGGGCGAAGTTGCCAAAGGCTGGTGTCCCTCCAGTGACGGGACCACCAATCCGCCACCAGATTGGCAGAGCCTGGGAGATGTTCCGCCGACAAGGAAATTTCGTGGGACAGGCAGTATTCCCGGAAAAATCGCCTGAATGGACGACGACAGAAGGCCGACCACCCTGGCCAGATGGCGTAACTGGATCGTAGGGCGCGCCAGGGTACGTATCAGCTCGTGCCTGATCTTGGACAACTTCCGAGAGGGAAGGGACAAGGTAGCCTCCACCGAGTTTATCATAAAACCCAGGAACTGCATGTTCCGCGCCGGGATAAGGTCCGATATGGCCTGATTGATAATGAATCCCAAGGACTCCAATAGGGTCACCGCTCTCTGGAGATGGGCCAATAGCGTCCTCGGGCATTGGTTGAGAAGGAGCATATCGTATAGGTAAATTATTAGACGGATGCCCTCCATGCGCAAGCATTCCACCACGGGCTTCAGCACCTTGGTGAAGCACCATGGTGCGGACGATAGTCCGAAAGGAAGGGAGACAAACTCGAAAATCCGGTGACCCCACCGAAATTGTAGGAAGCGCCTGTGGGGGGCAAAGATGGGAATCGTGAGGTAGGCATCCTTCAGGTCCAACCGGACCATCCAGTCCCCCTCCTGGAATAGGTCTCTCAGAAGATGGATGCCCTCCATCTTGAAATGGCGGTAGACTAGCCAGCCATTGAACTCCTTGAGGTTTATCACTGGGCGATAGCCGCCGTCTTGTTTCTCTACACGGAAAATGTTGCTGAGAAAACCCCCTGGGTGCCAGTGTGTCTGCAAAATTGCCCCTTTGCGAAGAAGGTCCGTCACCTCCCCGTCTATGAGGGAAATCTGGTCTGGCGTAAAGCTGATGAGCTTGGGAAGAGCCTGTTGTCTGGGGAGCCCTGCAAACTCTATGCGAAAACCTCCGACAGTCTGTAAGACCCAAGCGTCTGAGGTAATGGAAGACCATGCCTGTAAAAAATATTGGAGTCTGCCCCCCCACTCTCAGACCCGACACACTCTGAAGTCTCACCTCTCGAGTTACTGTAGCCGCCGTCACCACGTCCTCTTCCACCACGGCGGCGGGGGTAACCTCTAGTTTGGTAAAAGTTGCCGAACTTGTCGGGATCTTGATATTGGCCTCGATGGGAATCACCTTGCCTGTTGGAGCCTCTGGTGTAGGGCCTGCCAGACGAGCGGCCCCTGCCTCGGCTGGCTGCTCCAAAAACACGGGGGGAGAAGATTCTCTTCACCGACGACTGGGCCTTGTCGAGTGAGTTGAAGGTGATGACGAATTTACCCAATTCTTTGACGAATGGGTCGCCGAAGAGGTTCCCCTCCGCCATTGGGCCTGCCTCGGAGGTTGCCAGTTCCCCCAGTTTTGGGTCGATTTTAATCAGGATTGATCTCCTCCGCTCAGTGGATATGGCCACATTCGCGTTCCCCAAGAAAATGATTGCCCTTTGCGCCCAACCGGAAAGGGTTTCTGGGGAAATCAGTGAACCTGAGGTTTTGGCGTCCTCTGCCATGTCGAGGATTTTCGCCAGGGGCCCTGCCGCATCCAAGAGTTTATCTTGGCAGGACCTCCAAGATCGATCGATGCCCTTTTTGGGGTCCTTGACGAGAAACGTAGACATTTTAGGATCGATGTCCGGCGTTACCGCAACTTTGCCGTCCAAGGAGGGGCGCGGGCATTCGGCTCGAAGGCAGCTACTCACTTCCTGATCTAGGGGTTTGCGTAGCCTGGCCGCCATGTAGGCCGCCACCTTGGGCGCGGGGACCCAGTGAGAAGAGCGCGGGTGGAGAAGCTCATCCGGGTTGAGCATGTCTGAGCTAAGGTCTGGATGAGAGGGCTGACTGGCCGGTGTAGAGGTCCACGAATTATCAGGGTCTCCATCCCCGTCCAAGGTTTGCGGAGACTCGTCGGGGTCAATAGTATCTCCGTCGCCGTGACCATCCCCCTCGTCAGCAGTCGGAACCGCCTTAGAAGTAGAAGGGCCGTCAGAGGTCTTAGCTTCTAGGAAAGCCTTTTTGAGACGCGAAAACGCGTCCGAATCCACCCCTGTGTCCGCAGAGCGTTTCCTCTTGGGATCCGGCACAGAGGGTGAAACTTGGGCCGGGGGCGTGGGGTCCTGCCGCCCTAGGGCGTCCGCCCCATGTCCAAGGGGTTGGCATTGTGCTTGAAGTTGCTCAATCTTCTTTTCCAGGGGCTCGACAACCCGTGTCACCGCCTTCCACAAGGAGGAATCCATAACCTTACAAAAGTTGTCGTCCACCGGTAAATAGATAACCTGTTCCTCCTCCTCCTCAGCATAGTATTCGTCGTACTCCATTCCGGAGTGCAGGAAGGCCGCTCTGACCACAGGGGTTAAGGTGGGGCAAAGCCCGAATGGAGAGGTCTTCCCGCTGCAGCGGGGTCAAGGCAAGTGTAATCGGGACCCACCAGCCTCCGTTATGAGGCACACGAAACTGCCCGGGCCGGTCCCAGAATTGAAGTAACACCTTACCCGCAGCGCGGGTGTTCAGGCTCCGGGCAGGGCTCTGTTGTATATATATTGCCACAAGCGCTGCCAATAGTACCCGCCGAACTTCCCTCACTACGCGCGAGACCGTTAGGTTGCTTCGTCGACGGAAGGCACGTAGCATACCCAACGACTCGCACGACGCGGGGGGTCAAGCTCCTCAGAGCGGCAGCACAGGCGCGCGGTCACCTAGCGGCCGGAGGCCGCCCGCGCACAGAGCCAAAGAGGATACCACCGCGAAAGGAGCGACGATCGCTCCCGCGGTCTCACACGCAGTCGTCCCACGTAACCCAACGCGGCAGACTGCGTATCCTAAGCAGAAAATATGCACATATCAAGTAACAGTCAGAAAACACAAGAAAACAAAAACACTCATCTGTCTGCTGCTGGAGCAGTGAAGAAAGAGGAAGATAGAGTGCCAGAAGGGGAAGTTATGAGGAGCCCTGACCTGGGATTGGTCAATGTGCGGGACTTTTTCTGTTTCCAATTTTCCCTGATGCTCATGGGAAATGTGGTTTTGTTACTAATGTTGATACCTTTTTATGGCTGCTGGAGTGGAAATAAACGAGAAAGAACAGCCTAATCAGAAGCCTCCGCTCCTGACATAGAATCAACGAATTAATTTCCGTGGCGTGACAGGGCAATGACCTGCAATTAAGCAGAGCCATAGAAATTTGAATGCGATCTTTTGACGAACTACCTGAGCAACATAAGGAGCAGTTCTTAAAGGGGACACCTTCTGCCCATTGGTAGCCGCAACTAGGGTCTCTAGGAACGCGTAGTGAAAGTAAAGTGTTACTGGAGTACCTGCGAGATAATTACATCTTTTTCAAATTACATGGCTAACTTAGATTTGATGGTTAATGCCTCAAAAACGTACTGCATGAATTGCGGACCAGGGGTACTAAAGAACAAAAAAACGATGTTTATAAATTCGAAACCCCTGGAATTTACTTAAGCTTTTCCTTATCTGGGCATTTTGTTTACCCAAAACGGTCAATGGAACACAGCAATTGAAACTATGAAAATGTTGTTTGTTAAATCCATTACGGCCGTACAAAATTTATCGAGAAAAATTGGGAAAAAAACGATTGAGCTTTTAAAAATATATAGAGCTACTAGTGTTGCTATAGCAACATATGGCGCTGGTATATGGGGCTATGCCAACGCCAAATCTTTACAACTAGTAGAAAATTCTTTTATGCGAAACCTCCTAACAGTCCCTGAGAGTGTGTCCACATACAATTGTCATATGGAGCTAGGCCAACCTTATATAGAGGACATAATCAAAATCCAGCCAGTTTTATTATGGCATAGGGTGTGGACCACGGAGGAGTGTTTTTAATCGTGCAATTCTGAGTGATGCCCTGACTCTTGAAAAAAGCAACAAAATAAGATGGTTGGTTTATGTAAAATCTTTCCTCATGGAGATCGGCCATAGTGATTATTTTAATGATCCTACTGTTATGTCATATGTAACAAGGAAATAATTAAAACGTAAATGTATGTTACATTTGAGTGATAAAAGGCATTATGTATAAATGAAGAAAAGTACTGTGATATTACATCAATTGGTTTTGATCACATCTGAAACCCAACCATATTTGAAATTAGAAATGAAACAATTTGAAAGGTTTCTAGTAATTCGTTTTAGATTGAGTATAGATTTTTTAGTCATCCAAAAATGAATGATTGGACAAAAGAACTAAACCAATGTCCATGTGATGAGTTGTCAGTGCAATCGGATATGCACATTAAATTATTCTGCAAATTTTATATTGCCCAAAGGAAAAAATGGATTATGCCTCTATTAGGGATGATGGGATTTAAACAATGGCGCTTAGCTTTTCTAGCTACACAGAAACTAGATAATGTTTTAACTGTTAATGTTAACTAGATAATGTTTTAACAATTCTGAATAATGTGTGATATAACTATGGTGTGTATATATATATTTGTTCTTTTTAAAAGAAATATCTGTTTTTTTAATGATTGTAATATATGTGTCATTTTTAAATTGTACTGTTATGGATATTTATGCTCAATTTCCAAATAAAGAAGATACTGAAAAAGCAATGCCTCCTATCGATTTCTTATTGTAAGAGGATATGATGATCTGTTTTGCAAGCCCGGAGAGCAGTGCCCTGTTTTGTTTGTATTGCTTTAATTTTACTTAAAGGCATAGTGATCTTTTCCTTGGGAGGCACATTTCTCTTCTAGTTATAGATAGCCAGTAGAGTGATGGCAAGGTAGCATTTTAAATAATTGCATTTTGCATATGATGAATCTCCAAGGTATATACTATTGCAATGGCAACGCTTTAAGGTTACAAGTATGAGCATAGCTTGTAATTTCTTTTGGTATCCAAGGTATTTGAAGATGCAACATTATGTTTTAATGGTGTGGAAGGCACTCTTTGTGACACTGTTGACATGTGACACCAAGTGTTTTTTGCCCTCTCTTCTTGAAAGTGTGCAGAAAACAAAGATAAGGTTAAAACGCAACAGGTACCATTTGATCCTGTACAAGGCAGTCCACTAGAGTGCTCAAATAAACACCGGATCCTAATAAACAATTGTTTAAACATTGCTTCTTGACTAAAATTATTTATATTGGATAAGATCTTTTAAGCAAAAGGTTATAAAAACTGTTAATGCATCAAGAAAGACAATAGAAAACGATAATTTCGATTTTTAACCCCTTCGATGCTCATGACGAGCTGAGCTCGTCATGAGGCGCGGTGCTCGTGTGCTCATGACGAGCTCAGCTCGTCATGACCACACCCAGTTACATTAGGGCCTAGCACCGGGGGTAAATCTGCACCGCACGCAAAGTGTTAAACAATCTCATTTAGAGTTTTAATCGGTCAAAAGAATTGTAATAAAGCAGCCCAAACACAATGCAATTTTCAGGTTCTTAACTGTATCAAGGTTCATGAGTGCAAAGCGTATAGACCACAATAAAGGAGACAGACCCCACAGTTTTAAGTTAACATCCATCTTCAAACCACCTGATACATTCCATATGAACATGCATTACCATGCTTCACATTGTGTATTCCATCACTCTTCATATTCTCCCCACCACACAGGTTGCATATTATATATCTCTCCCAACCCAACAAAACAACATTCCAACACCAACACAACACACAATCCATTTTAAACAAACAACGGACGAGGCCCACAGGTTGATTAGCCTCTTATTCGGCCAGCATTTTATTTACACGCAATATTTTATATAAAATACCATGTAAACAATTCAGCAAACTTTATTTTATCAGACTTTGTATTGCCAAACTATGAATACGTTGTCTGTTCATCCCAACACATACCACTATTGTGTCTTTTAGGATTTCGTCTTACTCAAACAACCTTTTCACCAAAACATGGGACAGCTTTGCCACCCTCAAAATTCATATTCAGCTTAAGAAAGGGACTACCCCTTTACAAAACCTGTAAGTAAATTGTCTAGTTGATCATAATTTGGGTCGCCATAAGGGTCACTCTGATCTCAATACAACCCTGAGCACTTATCTCCAAATAGGTACTCATAATTTTCCTGTAGGAAATATACATTGCTCACAAATATTCCAAACACACCACATCCCCTCCATAATGACTTAGATTGAGCCTAGCAATGTTCCCACCTGTGCCCACTGATCCACCCTCTAATCAATACATTCCCATAGAGTTATAGACAAATAAGTAGCTATTCTTTCTCCCACCAAGATCAACTGGGTTTACAAATCTTAATATTGATTGTAATAAATGGAACATCCCTCTATATTACCTATATGCAAATTGTTGAGTAGAATTTGTAACAGATGGCACTCAATAGGATGCTCCTACCTCAATGTATTCCTATGCATTATGCCCAAATAAATAATTGCGGACCTGTTATAGGAAAATCATATTGGTTCACAAATATGTATTTTGTTTTTCAAAGATGCCATAACCCTCTACAAGGTCTTTAAGGATTTAGCCTGAGTCAAGCAACGTTTCCATCCAAGGCATGGGCCTGCTGTGACACCCGCTAGCCAATGCATTCCTATGGCATTATAGGCAAATAAATAGTCATCCTTTCTTCCATGAAGATCAACTTGGCTTTTTCATACTGATCCTAATAAATAGAGCACCCCTCTACACTACCTGCATGTAAATAGCCTGAGCTGCGCAAAATTTGCCACAATAGGTGGCACCAAACTGGTTGCCCTCACGTCAAAGCATTCCTGTGAAGTGACATCCGAATAAGTAATTGTAGTTCAGTTATAGGAAAACACATTGACTCACAAATATGTATGCTCTTTTCAGTTATAGGAAGACACATTTACTCACAAATGTGTATGCTGTTTTTTCAAACACATAACATCCCCCTAAAAGCTCCATAAGGATCTTGCCTGAGCCAAGCAATGTTTACACTAGCGACCATTGTGCCACTTTGAAGCCAATGCATTCCCTTTACATTATAGATGAATAAGTAACCATTCCTTTCCTTCATCAAAACCAATTTCTTGAGGGCGGATGCACGTGGACTACATGTACTTCAGTTCTCACTCCAATACCATGGATCTTCATGCTTCAAAAAATGGCAGTGGTGATTCTTATTGCTACACTCACATGATTCACTTACCACACAATCATAAAGCGGATAAAAATGGCTGGTGGGTGATGGTCAATGGCTTTTGGGACACCCAGCCAGTCTATATAGCTTCTGTCTATGCCCCAACTCATACCAAGATTCATTGATAAGGGTACATTACGGACCATTATGGCCCTCGCGGTGGGCTCTTTGTTAATTGGAGGAGACTTTAATATGGCCCTCAGTGCAACACACGATAAATCATAGCAGCATCATGGTGGGACCCCACGTAATCTCCTGAGGGACAAGCATGGCTCACTGACCTAAGCCTAACAGATGCATGGCACAAACAATACCCTTTCACATTCTTACTTAAGCCCAATTTGAATATTGTCTCTTTTTAGACAAAAGCTTCAAGCACTCACTCTTGCAGGCTTACCTAGTCTCCTACAATCTTTCAGATCTATGCCCTGTACCTATTGCTCTTCATTGGGATTGCAAGAAGAACAGCTTTCCCTCAATGGCCACAATATTTCAATGCAGATATATATCCAATTTTTAATGTAATATTGGTGAAAGATACAGAACAATCTTATTTATTTTCTTCAAAAAGTATAACGTTTTATTCATTATTTCCAAGTTATCATTTCTTTTTTATAGTAATCTTTTCTCATATTTGTTCAAAAATTGAATTTTTTTTTTAAAGTTTTTTTAGTATTTGATTCATGGACAATTTCATAATTCATACAAAGAAAAAGACACAATAATATAAGCACAATACATAGCTATATACAAAAGAGTCAATTCACCCAAATAGTTATACCCCTGGTAACTAACAGTTCGTCACAACATTCTCACAGTCATACCCTCACCACATTCATAACCACATCAAAAACAAGCATTTACAATGCAATAGGGCTCGCAGCATTAAAGTTTGAGTTATTGGCATTGTGTATGACAATGCGTGCAATAAAATGTTTAGCAAACTTTGAATTTGTGAGCAGTGAGAGTGTGTGCAAGAGTATGCTGTTCTTGAAAGCAGTGTGGTAGAGAGTGCAGGAATTTGGGTGACCTGAGCAATGTGGATGATGCACCTCACGCACGGGGCTGATGCAGTTATTATTCACATAGCTCTAATGATGCACCTCAGCACGGGGCTGACACAGTTATTATTCACACAGCTCTGATGATGCACCTCAGGCACGGGCTCACAGCTGTTATTATTCACACAGCTCTGATGATGCACCTAACGCACTGGCTCACAGTTGTTATTCACACAGCTCCTATTTTCTTCGCCATAGTCTGCAGATTTGTATTTCATTAGAACTTAATTTTTGGAGTGTGGCATAATATTTCAACACAGCATGTTGGCAAACACAATTTAAGAAAAATATGTAGAATTACATTTTATGGCTATCACAAAAAAAGACATAATTTGGACATAATAATTTTTAATATAACACATAAGGGAGGTAAGCATTCCCCTCCAACATCAGATATATGATCTATAGGTCACAGCATTCTAGGTGCAACTCCAATGGAAGTCGAAAGAAGTCTCTGGGCGATTCTATTCAACATAAGAGAAAACAAAACTTATCGTGGGGCGGGACTTCCGTCTTCTGAAGCCTGCGCCCACGGAGTGCTTGCCAGGAAAAACATCTACGGAAGAAAGTTGATGCAATGGCGACTACTTTAATGATAGTAAGAAGCGGTCGGGACCAGGAGAGGCTGCGGCGGCGCATGACACTGTGTGGGGCTCCCGGGGAGAGGTAGAATAAAGGCAGGGGGGTATACCTTTAACTGTGGTGCACTAAACAAAGGAATTTAATCTGTGCAGAAAAGCAAGAATCTGTTTAGGCATGCCGTGTTAGGGGCAATAATGGGTATATTTTAAGGGACAGAGAATTCACCGAAGTCTTGAAAAGATGTATGCTGGGTATGGCACATAAATCAAATGGAACCGGGATGTGGCATGGTCAGAAACGCGCCGCAATGGAGGAAATGCAGGCGCTGGATAAACGTGGCGAAAAGGAGGAAGCCGTGCCTTGGCCCTAATGCTGCTGCTGGTATGAATGCATTCACTTACTGGCGGTGCCGTGATTCGAAGCACTATGAGAGGTTCCCACGTGGAGAATGGCGTCCCGGATGCTCTGTGAATTGAGGTTAATGTCTCTGTGTGGGAGGGGGACCATCATCCCCTTTGGTTTTTCTTTGTATGCTGGGTATGGCACATAAATCAAATAGAACCGGGATGTGGCATGGTCAGAAATCCGTCGCAACGGAGGAAATGCAGGCGCTGGATAAACGTGGCGATAAGGAGGATGTCTCTGTGTGCGCATGCGTGTGTGTTGGAGCAGCTTTCCAGGAGACAGGAGCTGGCTACAGCAAGCGCATTCTCGTGCGCGTGGCCCGCACAAATCGCCTTCTGGCAGAGAAAATGCACGTGGCCAGGTGCTGTCTCCTGGAAAGCTGAGCCGCTAACAATAGGGTCTCTGGCGAGACCGCGCTTCGTGCGATTAACGATACGAGCCCAAAAAAGGAAACTGGATCCAAATTGGCAGAGGCACCCTCCCAATCTGCAGGTCTCAAGACACAGTATGAGACCTCGCTCTTGGTCGACGCGCGTTTCGGCAGCGCAAGGCCACCTACCTCAGGACCTCTTCCAGATAAGCAAACTCATATACCCAGGGGACCTAAAAATATATACAATAGATACGGTCACCACATATAGTCCCAAGAGAGACAACAAAGTTTGCACAAAGTCTTATCATTGCTAAGAACTAACGCAGAATACCCCACGTGACCAACCAATATCAAGGTTTTCAAAAGGTAAACATTCACAAATAAGGAAGAAAAAAAGGGTAATAAATAACAAAAAATATGACAATGTCATAACAAAAGTGATTCACATCTCATCTTCATGGTACATCTATTTTATTCATAAAGATCTCACATAATGAATATGCTCTGCATTATTAAATTGCACTAGGGTACTTACGTTAAAAACATAATTACTAATCCTGCCCTTTAGGGAGGATTTCAGCAGTTAGACCCTGTGCTTTTCTGTATATTCTAAGTCAGAAGGATTCCAAAATGGCTCCCTGTAAATCAAGAGACCAGAGTGTAAAAACCATCATCTCCATATTGCCTAATCGGTCAAAAATGCAGTTAAAATGTCAAGGTTTCTCTTACCCCCAATATGTTGATGTAATTATTACTGAAGGGTCGTACTAAATGTCCTCACAGGATAAAATCGTGGTTTTCCAAGACAATTATAAGAGAATGAAGACTATCCATATCTTCAAAGATATAACATATCTCTGGATATATTCGACAGATTAAACCCACCTCTTTATGTAGAATAGTACTTCAGAAACATCGATCTCCCCTGTCCAAAAATTCTGTCTTTTCCGGTCGATTATGAGGCTATGCCTTCCAGTACATACGAATCTCCTGTCATAAGAAAAATCGGTATCTTAACTTTCAAGTTTGAAGACAAATCACACAGGAGAATGGAACCTCCTTCTAAATACAAAGATGATCATATCCTGGTCGCAATAAGGGAAATGAATAAGGGCAGTAAGGAAGCTCGTGTTTCTGCTTTTATATACGAGTAGATCTGATAGATACCCAAAACGAGGAAAAATAAAGATATTTCTGAGTCACATCGTTATACCGTGAACACCCGAAATAAAAGAATAATGCAAACATGTCAACACCCCATAGGGGGTCATATAATTATGCCTAAACGAACTAAAGGCATAATACATCGCATGCATGTGTATCCCCGTTACGAGCGCTCATTTATGTGCACGTGTGTGCATTAGTAGCAAAGGAAAGGGAATCCCGATAACGCTACGTTGACATAGTGGGGCATATGCAAAAAGGATTTTTATAACGGTATCGTACACTTAAAGCACATCTCCAATTAGTGGTGATATTATGATAGTTCCCAAGTTGTTAAACGGGAGTCCCGATAGAGCTACTTTGACATAGTGGGGCATATGTAAAAAAGGGTTCTTATAACGGTATCGTACACTTAAAGCACATCTCCCATTAGTTGCGATATCATGATAGTTCCCAAGTTGTTAAACGTTATGGAAAGATGGATGCGAGATTTAAGCAAACTGCCCCACCCAATTCTCTAGCATACAGCGCCTTTCGGTCGCATGTTCGAACTTACTTAGTTTCAAAGTAACTGCGGGCCGGCGTGTCCTCCAACTTCGTAACACGATTTGAAGTGACAAACACCCAAAATTGCCGTGTATTTAAACATTTAGAATACGAAGTAATTATCGCGATAACAGATCACTCCCGGAAAAGGATGTAGTTTAAGCCAAAGAGACTAAAAATAAACAACGGACTAAAGTACCGCCATCAACAATAAGGATAGTCCGTATCGTAGCTCTATCCAAGATATAGAAAATTGCATATTTAGCAACAGGCGGCGCATGCAGGTTTGACGAACAAAGTATTCATAATGTCCCATAGCAAATACGTTGAATCCCATACATCAATGGATTTAACTCCTCAATAGATACGAGCACAAAACTAAGGACTCTATACAAATAACGACAGCAGATGCATCATAAATCATGGTCATTCAGCAACAATGTTATATAATAGACACGATAATAAAAGTATGGCGATTAGAAAAAAAGGGGAAGAAATGCGTTACTTACCTGTAACTGCAGTTATCCAGTATTGGTATCTTTCATAGATTCACATGCCTGAATCATTCCCCGTCGTCGGGGTGGGAGTCCCCGGTACATAAAAATAGTAATGTCATAAAGACATATATACACTAATAGGCCAGAGGCCTCACATTAGTAACCTATCTGAGTCCTTTTGTAAAAAGGACCAAACTTTGGCCAGGAGCCAATCAGCTACTACCACCCTCTAGAACCTTCCTGGAAGGAGCCCTAGTCCCTCAGATTTTCGTAAGCACAGTGCTAAGTAGTACCTACTGAGAGAACCAAGGTGAGCCCTTCCAGGGGAGGCGGGTGGGTTGCATGTGAATCTATGAAAGACACCAATACTGGATTACTGGATAGTTACAGGTAAGTAACGCATTTCTTATCCAGTATTATGGGTATCTTTCATAGATTCACATGCCTGAATCAGAGTAGCAAGTAGTAGGCAGCACATTTTGCATAATATAGCATGTAAGACACTTGATAATACCTTATCAATAGTGCAACAGAATAAACTGCAAACAGTAGCAGGATAAGAAATGTGCAATTAGGAAATAGGAAAGGTGGGATGAAAGGAAGAAGGCTCACCTCTAATGAAATAGATGACGGAGCACCGCCTGTCCCACTGCTGCATCCTTCATAAGTTCCGAATCCAAGCAGTAGTGCTTGGTGAGCGCATGTGGTGTCTTCCATGTCGCCGCTCTGCAAATGTCGACAATGGGCACCCCAGAAAAGAGCGCCATGGAGGTGGAAACCGCTCTAGTGGAATGAGCCCGAACTCTGGCGGGCAGAGGAAGTCCCGCCTGTTGGTGGCAGAAGGCGATGGCCGCAGAGATCCACATTGAAATGCTCTGCTTTGTCAATGGTAGACCCTTCCTGGGCCTGCTGAAGGCAATAAATAATTGGTTGGACTTGCGAAATTGTTCTGTTCTATGAAGGTAGAATTTCAGACATCTCTTCAGATCTAGGGAATGTAGAGATCTCTCCGCTGATGAAGATGGATTAGGGAAGAAAGATCTCAGGATAATAGGTTTGTTTAGATGAAAAGCGGACGGAACCTTTGGTATGAATTTGGGGTTAGTCCGTAGAATGACTCTGTCCTGTTTAAACTGAAGGAACGCGTCCTGAATACAGAAAGCCTGCAGCTCACTCACCCTCCTTACTAACGTGAGAGCCAGCAAGAGAGCTGTTTTCCATGACAAGTATTTGAGATCCGCTTTATGCATTGGCTCAAAGGGGTGTTTCATCAATTGCGCCAGGACAATATTGAGCTGCCATGTAGGTGGTAAAGGTCTCACTGGAGGATAAGTCCTGAATAAGCCTTTCAGAAACTGATTGACCAGTCTATTGGACCATAGGGAAACACCAGACGAAGAGCGTCTGAACCGAGATATGGCTGCCAGGTGGACCTTGATTGAGGCATGAGCCAGTCCCGAGTTGGCCAGGTGAAGCAGGTAGGGCAGCAGTTGTGCCGGAGATGACGAGAACGGGTGCAGTTTGTTAGTTTTACACCATAAACAGAATCTCTTCCACTTGAGAGAATATGTTTTATTGGTACTGTCAGCCCGGATCCGGGCTAAGATGACCCTGCAGTCCTGAAGGATATTTAAGTCCTGGAATTCTCTGAACTCAGGAGCCAAGCCGATAATCTGAGAGATGTCAGATCTGGATGCTGGACTTGCCCCTGGTTCATAGTGAGGAGATGCGGATAAGGCCTGAAAGGAATCAGAGGCTCCAGCGATAGAAGGTGGAGTTCTGTAAACCAGTGTTGGCGTGGCCACGCTGGGGCGATTAGGATCAGTGTGCAATGCTCCGCTTTCAGTTTCCGAAGGACCCTGGGGATCAGGGGAAATGGAGGAAAGGCGTAAGCAAATACGTTCCACCATGCGATCGAAAATGCATCCCCTAGAGATCCTTTCTGGGGAAGCCAGCTTGCATAATGTTGGCATTTTGCGTTTTTCTCCGTCGCAAATAGATCCAGGTGAGGTCTGCCCCATCGGGAGAATACTGCCTCGAGAGCCTGTTGGTCGAGCTCCCACTCGTGGCAAATGGAGCGTTGCCTGCTTAGTGAATCCGCCAGGGTGTTGTCTGCTCCTGGGACGTACTCCGCTCTCAGTGAACTGTTGTGTTGGAGTAGCCACTCCCAAATTGGCTGCGATTCTTGAGACAACGTCATGGATCGGGTTCCCCCTTGCTTGTTTAAGTAGTGCATTGTGGTGGTGTTGTCCGTCCTCACAAGCACTGGGGAGTTCCCGATTCTGGGCAGGAAAGCTCGAAGAGCCAGGTATACTGCCCTCAACTCTAACAGGTTGATGTGGAGCAGTTTAAGTTCCTGCAGGAACGCACCCCATCCTTCCAATGATGCATCTGTTGTTATCACGTGTGGGGAGATTGGAAGTAGGAATGGTAGGCCCTGGTTCAGGTTTTTTGTTTGAAGCCACCAGTGCAGGGCCTTCACCATGAACGGAGTGATCCTGAGTAGGTCGTCGAATGATCCCGTTCACTGGAGCCACTGAGATGATAACGCCTCCTGTAAGGGCCGCATACGGAGGCGGCAGTGTAGTATTAGGAAGATGTTGGAGGACATCATTCCTAGCAATGACTTGAAAAGTCGCACCTTGATGCTGGCAGCTGAATGTGTGCTGCCAGCGACTTCAGTTTGGCCTGACGCTCCTGTGATGGAAAGGCCTTCTCCTGATGCGTGTCTAGAATTGCTCCCAGGAAAGTGAGGTGTTGGGAGGGCTGCAGTACTGACTTTTCCTGGTTGAGTGTAAGTCCTAGACTCTTGAAGAGCTGAAGACAGGCGTTGGAAGATCTATACACACCTTCTAGAGTGGGAGACTTGATGAGCCAGTCGTCCAGGTAGGGGAATATCTGATGATGTTGCTGGCGAAGGTAAGCTGCCACTGGAGATAGGCATTTTGTAAAAATGAGTGGCGCCGACTTCAGGCCGAATGGCAACACTCTGAACTGGTAATGTCAGCCCGCAACAGTGAACCTTAGGAATTGGCGGTGACTTTTGTGG
Organism: Lissotriton vulgaris; assembly: GCF_964263255.1. Taxonomy (NCBI): domain Eukaryota; kingdom Metazoa; phylum Chordata; class Amphibia; order Caudata; family Salamandridae; genus Lissotriton; species Lissotriton vulgaris. Next base: position 356,490,201 of record NC_141699.1, read on the forward strand.
ATGAGTTTGTGAAAATAGGCGTCCTGGAGGTCTAAGGACACCATGAAATCCCTGGAATTGAGTAGTTGTAATACCTCTTGTATGGATATTATCCGGAACGATTGTTTTTTGAGGTATGTGTTGAGGTTCCTTAGATCCAGTATAGGTCTCCATTTCTTCTCCTTTTTTCGTATCACGAAGAAGCGTGAATAGAATCCTTTCCCCCTCTGACCTCTGGGAACTCTTTCTACAGCTCCTTTCTGAAGCATTAGTGAGAGTTCCGCTTGAAGAAGATGAAGATTCTTGTGTTGCATGGGACATGGTGGGTTCGAAGGAGGAGTGTCCACAAACTCCAGAGTATGCCCGAACTGAACCAGTTGGAGAACCCAACGATCCGTAGTTATCTTTTGCCAATTGTGGAGGAAGTTGGAAATTTTGCCTCCAATTACGTAACATGGAGAAGAAGTGGAGGCCTGTTGGAGAAAGAAGTCATTGTCTTCTGGGCGGATCTTTCTTTCCTCCTCTCCCTCGAAAGGAGGACATATTGTAAGAAGCCTGGCCTTGTTGCTGCCTCTGTTGGTATTGAGGCTTGTATTGCTGGGACGAGACATAGGAGGATTTGTACCCCTGATATCCACCTCTTGTCTGCTGGCCTCTTCCTCTGGAGCCCCGAAAGGAAGTATTCTTGTATTGGACGGTACCCAGGGATTTTGCGGTCTCGCTATCTTTCTTGATACCCTGGAGCATCGAACCGATATGCTTCCCGAAGAGGAGCTCGCCGTCGAGGCATGTCCAGTACCTTGGCTTGGACTTCTGGCCGGAAAGATGTAGCTTTCAGCCAGCCTTGGCGCCTAAGGACAGCTGCCCCCGCCAGGTGGCGAAATCCTGTAGAGGCGATATCCATCGCCACATCAATAATCTCAGAGGGGGACCGCTCTCCTTCAAGGAGGATCTTCTTGATCTCTTCTTTCTGCTCCTCTGGCAGTGTGCCTAGGTATGGGGCGACATCTGCCCACATCTGGCGATTGTAGCGTCCCAAGAGCGCAAGCGAGTTTGCCGCCCTGACGTTAATGGCCGACATCGACGAGAACCTCTTCCCGATGTTATCAAGTTTATGGCCTTCCTTGTCCGGGGCGCAGTCAGTGCGGCGGCCGGGTTGTTGGATTTCCGCTGCGCGGCCTGTGTAATCACGGAGTCCGGTTTAGTATGGCCCGTAAGGCATGCCGGAGCCGTGTCCGGGGCCTTATATTTCTTCTCAAGTCTGGTCAGCACTGGAAGTAGAGATGAGAGGTTTTGCATTATCTTTATCCCCTGGTCCCAGATGTGGTCAATAATAGGGATTGACCGTACCGTCTTCTTGAATGGCTCCTTAAAGTTGTATAAGAAGCAGTCCTGAGGTTGCATGGTCATCTCTATTTTGAACCTTGCTGCTGCTCGTTCTAGAACGTTATGAAACCCCCCGATGTCTTCTGGAGGTGAATCCGCCTGTGCCTGGTCTGGGGATGCTGGATGTGAAATGATGTAGTCATTCCACTCGTCATCCTGTAATTCTCCCTCTTCCTGTTGACCCTCCTCTTCTTCTTCCACTGCTTCCTCTTCATCCGAAGATTGTTGTGGAGGCAAAGATACAGGATCTGGAGTAATTACCAGCGGAGGTGGTCTAGTGCGAGAAGTAGGAGCTGGTGTCACGGTTTGTGGAGGCACTACTGGAGGTGGCGGAGTAGGAGGAAACCGCTACTTGTAGTCCGCTATAAGGAATTGGAGGTCCGTGACAATTGAGGCCGGGAGGCACACCATAGGTTGTGAAGGAGGAGGCGAATGATATTCCTCCTGGTATGGGACTTCTGCCTGACCCATATCTTCATAATCTGAACTCTCATGGACCTTGACGTTTAACTCTGATGGACTTGTCGAAGTGGGGAACATGGCGCCATCATCAGAGTCCTCATTCTCCAGTAAATGGGCCGGTGGCAGTGACTGGACTCTGCTAGGAGACGTCACCTCTGGCGTCAGCGTACGCGTTGACATCCTGAAGTGTGTATAGGTATACTTCAGCTTGGGAGAGCCTTCCGTCGACGGTGGGATGCGGATAGCAACAGCAGACCTCTCTGTCGTCTTCACCGACGACGATGTCGTCAACGGTATCGTCATCGACTGTGATTTCTTTGTCGACGGCAGTGTTGGAGTTGTCGTTGACGGCTTCGTCGCCGGCCTCGTCGTCAACGGCTTCGTAGACGCAGGTGTCGACGGCTTCGTCAACGCTGGTGTCGACGATTTCGTCGACGCTGGTGTCGACGTCGATGGCTTGGTCGTCGAATACATCGTCGACGAGGTGGACGTCGATGGGACTTTCGTCGACGACGATGGTTTCGACTTCGTCGACGAAGGAGCTGGCGTCGACTAAGGCGTCGTCGACGTTCTTTTGACAGGAATAATAGATGTTATAGACCTACCCGACGACGACTAAGTTGAAGTAGATGTCGTCAAGGTGGTGAAGGCCGATGCTGTCGACGTAGAGATGGTGACTGTCGACGCTGTCACAGGCATGGCAGAAGACACCAGCGCAGGCTTCTTGAAGGTGGTTTCCTGAAGAGAAGTCCTAACTGCCATGGTTTTTGGACGACCCTCTGAAGACTTTGGTGTCTTCTTTTGAGCAGGCATGTTAGACGGACCTGGAGATGTCTGTCTCGGCCTTTTAGAAGAGGAGTGTGAGCTCCTAAAGGAACACTCGCTCTCACCTGAGGAGACTGCTTGATCCTTGTCCTTCAGTCTCTGAAGCCACAGAAGCAGGCGTCCCTCTCTGTCTTTAAGAGTCTGGACAGAGAAAGTGCGGCAGACCTTACAGTCCTTGGCAGAATGGTCAGGGTAGAGGCAGTCTTCATGTTTGTCATCTACATGTAGTCTCAGCTTACTACACGAGGCACAAGGTCTAAAGAGCCCTATTTTAGGAGTGGTAGACATAGTAGGCTCTAGCCCTCCTTCACAAGAGTAAATATGAATAGAAAAATATGGAATAAATCCAGAAATCTGAGCAGAGCTCAGTGGAGACTCCCTTAGCAGGACGTGCGGTAGAAAATCTGAGGGACTAGGGCTCCTTCCAGGAAGGTTCTAGAGGGTGGTAGTAGCTGATTGGCTCCTGGCCAAAGTTTGGTCCTTTTTGCAAAAGGACTCAGATAGGTTACTAATGTGAGGCCTCAGGCCTATTAGTGTATATATGTCTTTATGACATTACTATTTTTATGTACCGGGGACTCCCACCCCGACGACGGGGAATGATTCAGGCATGTGAATCTATGAAAGATACCCATAATACTGGATATTTTAACCCTCCTATCTAACTCACATCTATACTGGATAGGTGCATACAATAGCTGAAAAATTATGTCAAAAGATGCACGACCAATTATGTGATGGAAACAATTGTTTCCAAGACGAGCATATAATACAAGTAGGTTAAGTCACACAGTATGACTAATCAACATATCAGACATCTTTTGTCGTATGTATTTTTGTCAAAAATGGCGATCCCACCACCTTTGTCACAAGGTTTAATAATTAGAGTAGGTCTGAGATGTTGGCAGTGACAGACCATTATAGACCAGCACAACGGAGAGAGCTTAATAGACTGATTACTCATATTCGGGAAATGACTCAAGTCGCACTCACAGATGGTTACATCTGTGATGATGAATATGTTTTTTTGAATAAGTCCTGTCCAGTGACATCTGCTCTCTATGGTCTGCCCAAGACTCACAAGTCTGAAACTGACTATGCGGCCCATTATATCAACTATTGGGTCATGTACTGAGCCCCTATCCAAATATGTTGATACATTTCTATGTCCCCTTACACACAAATATGCTTCCTATATTCGTGACACTGGTGATATTATTAACAAGATAGAAGGGATCCCATTCAATCCGGTGACAGACATCCTTGTAACGCTCGACACTGAGGCTTTATACACCAATATTCCTCAGTGTCGGGCGTCACTTACGGTGTCAGCCCTTTTACAAAGATTCCCAGACAACCGGCCAGATATCTTTATCTTACAGTGTCTTGAGGTGGTTCTATTGAACAACTTCTTTTAATATACCGGTTCCTTGTATAAACAAATCAAGGGCACATCAATGGGGGCATCTTGTACCCAGAGTGTGGTAAATGCTTTTATGGGGGAATGGGAACTACGTAACATCTATAATAAGATAGATATATTTTCAAAAAACGGGGCTATGTGGAAACGCTTCATAGATGATATTTTTTTTATTTGGAGCGGATCTGTTGTCATGTTACAGGCGTTTGTTCTTTGGCTTAATGCCAGCGTCACAAACCTTAAGTTCACAGTGAACTATAGCCACTCTCAAGTTGATTTTTTAGACATCAGGATTGATGGCACCAGTGGACAATTAAAAGTGAGTCTCTTCAGGAAGGCCACGGCAAAGAATACAATTTTACAATTTGACAGTTACCCTCCGAACTGGTAAAGGGAATCTATTCCCTTTGGTGAGTTCCTACGTATTTGCCGTAATTGTACGGACATGGTTTCCTTCCATGAACATGGAGACGCGTTAAAAGATAGGCTCCTAAAGAGGGGTTACCCCCATCGTCTTGTACGACATTCCTATAAAAGAGCGAAGTACTATAATAGAGAAGCACTGTTACAGGGGTCGAAGCGTTTGAGCCAGAACCGTATCACATGTGTTATCAACCATTCGACCCTTAACTTCAAAATCAGGAACGTTATAAACAAAAACTGGAAAATCTTGAAATCCGATGAGAATGTTCCCCCCATGCCATTACCCATGTTAGCCTATAGAAGAAATAAGAATCTTAAAGATATGTTGGTTCATACACGTCAGGTTAAAAGATCACCCTTAGATGGCCAGCTATCTATCACAGGCTTACCGGTTATATTGGGTAATCACAGATGCGGCTCTTGCCATGCCTGTGACTCAGCAATGACATTAGATGTGATCAACTATAATGACAAAGAAATCAAGCTACGTTATCTAACTAACTGTTGTAGTAGTAACGTCATATATATTTTGTTCCGTCTTCGCGGGCTGGCTTACGTGGGAGAAACTGGCCGTGAATTTCGCCTACGATTCAGCGAACATAAGTCCGCAATCAGAACTAAAAATCTGACGGCACCTTTGGTTCAACACTGTTTGGATATGTACCACAGTGAACAGGAACTTAAGTGGTCAATCCTAGAGAAAGTGCAACCCAAATTAGGTCAGTCAGTAGAAATCACACGTAAAAAACAGGAAACTTTCTGGATTTACCATCTTCACTGTATTAAACGTGGCCTAAACGAAGAGATAGCCTGGTACGTTACGAAGTAAAGCGCTGACAACTCATACACAGTTGCTATCTGTCATTCCATTACTTGGGCTGTGTATTTACTAACAGTTATGCTGATTTGTTTTCTCTGGTAAGGGTATCTCCATTCTCCTACTAAGTTGGCCATGTGAAAACTCTATATGGATTAGTCATACTGTGTGACTTAACCTTCACATATTTGGTCGTGTATCTTTTGACATAATTTTTCAGCTATTGTACGCACCTATCCAGTATAGATGTGAGTTAGATAGGAGGGTTAAATTCCCCTTTTTTTCTAATCGCCATACTTTTATTATTGTGTCTATTATATGACATTGTTGCTGAATGACCATGATTCATGATGCATCTGCTGTCGTTATTTGTATGGAGTCCTTAGTTTTGGGCTCGTATCTATTGAGGAGTTAAATCCATTGATGTATGGGATTCAACGTATTTGCTATGGGACATTATGAATACTTTGTTCGTCGAACCTGCATGCGCCGCCTGTTGCTAAATATGCAATTTTCTATATCTTGGATAGAGCTACAATACGGACTATCCTCATTGTTGATGGCGGTACTTTAGTCCGTTGTTTATTTCTAGTCTCTTTGGCTCAAACTACATCCTTTTCCGGGAGTGATCTGTTATCGCGATAATTGCTTCGTATTCTAAACGTTTAAATACACAGCAATTTTGGGTGTTTGTCACTTCAAATCGTGTTACGAAGTTGAAGGACACGCCGGCCCGCAGTTACTTTGTAACTAAGTAAGTTCGAACATGCGACCGATACGCGCTGTATGCTAGAGAATTGGGTGGGGCAGTTTGCTTAAATCTCGCATCCATCTTTCCATCACGTTTAACAACTTGGGACCTATCATGATATCGCAACTAATGGGAGATGTGCTTTAAGTGTACTATACCGTTATAAGAATCATTTTTGTATATGCCCCACTATGTCAGCGTAGCGTTATCGGGATTCCCTTTCCTTTGCTACTAATGCACACACGTGCACATAGATGAGCGCTCGTAACGGGGATACACATCTTGCGATGTATTATGCCTTTAGTTAGTTTATTTTTACAACAAGGGGCCCCAAATCAGTCAGCAGGGACCTCGGGGAACATACTTTTTTCAAACAACATTGGTCCCATGCATGCAGGAGAGTTGAGTCCAAATAAAATATAGACAGAGTCAATCTATATTTAAGAGAGACATGTCCAGCCGGACAGTGGTCTTTCAGAGTTTTTACAGAGTTTTACTTTCACGCCAGGAAGTAAGATCCTCAACCGACTGACCCGGTTCCCCTGCATGCATGGGACCAATTTAGTTCGTTTAGGCATAATTATATGACCCATATTGGGTGTTGAAATGTTTGCATTATTCTTTTATTTCGGGTGTTCACGGTATAACGATGTGACTCCGGAATATCTTTATTTTTCCTCGTTTTGGGTATCTATCAGATCTACTCGTGTATATATAAGCACAAACACGAGCTTCCTTACTGCCCTTATTCATTTCCCTTATTGTGACCAGGATATGATCATCTTTGTATTTAGAAGGAGGTTCTATTCTCCTATGTGATTTGTCTTCAAACTTGAAAGTTAAGATACAGTTTTTTCTTATGACAGGAGATTCGTATGTACTGGAAGGCATAGCCTCATAATCGACCGGAAAAGACAGAAGTTTTGGACAGGGGAGATCGATGTTTCTGAAGTACTAGTCTACATAAAGAGGTGGGTTTAATCTATTAAATATATCCAGAGATATGTTATATCTTTGGAGATATGGATAGTCTTCATTCTCTTATAATTGTCTTCTTTCAGTTCAGGAGAAAACCACGATTTTATCCTGTGAGGACATTTAGCACGACCCTTCAGTAATAATTACATCAACATATTGGGGGTAAGAGAAACCTTGACATTTTAACTGCATTTTTGACCAAATAGGCAATATGGAGATCATGGTTTTTACACTCTGGTCTCTTGATTTACAGGGAGCCATATTGGAATCCTTCTGACTTAGAATATATAGAAAAGCACAGGGTCTAACAGCTGAAATCCTCCCTAAAGGGCAGGATTAGTAAACTATGTTTTTAACGTAAGTACCCTAGTGCAATTTAATAATGCAGAGCATATTCATTATGTGAGATCTTTATGAATAAAATAGATGTACCATGAAGATGAGATGTGAATCACTTTTGTTATGACACGGTCATATTTTTTGTTATTTATTACCCTTTTTTCTTCCTTATTTGTGAATGTTTACCTTTTGAAAACCTTGATGTAGGTTGGTCACGTGGGGTATTCTGTGTTAGTTTTTAGCAATGATAAGACTTTGTGCAAACTTTGTTGTCTCTCTTGGGACTATATGTGGTGACCGTTTCTATTGTATATATTTTTAGGTCCCCTGGGTATATGAGTTTGCTTCCCAGGAAGAGGTCCTGAGGAAGGTGGCCTTGCGCCGCCGAAACGCGCGTCGACCAAGTGCGAGGTCTCATACTGTGTCTTGAGACCTGCAGATTGGCAGGATGCCTCTGACAATTTGGATCCAGTTTCCTTTTTTCAGATGTTGTGAGGTTATGTGGGAAAGCCACTCACCTGCCGCCACCGCCGAGAGTCCAAATTGGCCAGAAAAAGCTGTAGCCGAGACGACGCCCAAGCCGCCACCGCCAAGAGTCACCAAGGGCACAGAAAACCGCGCCGCCGCTCCGGGAGGACTTCAACTCCCGGCAGGCATCGCGGTGGCGCGTGATAGTGACGCGGGACGCGCCGGAAGAGCGCGGAGGCAGCCATAAAGGAGGAGGAGACCGGCAAAGCGGGGGGAAAGCCACTCACCTGCCGCCACCGCCGAGAGTCCAAATTGGCCAGAAAAAGCTGTAGCCGAGACGACGCCCAAGCCGCCACCGCCAAGAGTCACCAAGGGCACAGAAAACCGCGCCGCCGCTCCGGGAGGACTTCAACTCCCGGCAGGCATCGCGGTGGCTCGTGATAGTGACGCGGGACGCGCCGGAAGAGCGCGGAGGCAGCCATAAAGGAGGAGGAGACCCGCGTCGCGGGACGCGAGCGGGACGCCCGGGGCAAAGCCCGGGCAAAGGGCGGGCCCTCTACGGCCCTCATCGGCACAAGTCGGCCAGGCTAGGCCACCCTATTAACACTACATCCTTGTGCACCAGGAACTCATATGCGTCAGTGACTACAGCAAACAGTTGGTGTTCCAGACGTTGGTTGTCCGCCTTCTTTGCGCCAGGCTATCCAGACGGGGGTCGGTAAGCAGGCCATACAGCTTCTATCGAATCGCCCAGGAGCCTGGGTTAGGAAGGGGGTCCACGTGATACGCCATTACACTGACGAATGCGGAAAGGAGTCAGCTGGATACTTGCACAAGTTTGAAGTAAGACTTTTTGTTTTAATTCTCGGGAGCGACATCTTGTTAACTACTTGAACAGTGGGTATAAGACTTTCATACACCTTGCAAAATTATGCGCAAAAAAAATCCACACACGGCACCCGAAATACCAAAGAACACTATGGAAAATTACCTTGTCCAAGTGGTCAGCAAAATAAAAAGCGAACGCAGACAATCATTAGGTCTGTCCCAATCCCCTATTCTCCCTCCTATGAGCCCACCCACTTCCTCGCAAATCAATGACTCACTGTTGCTAGACTCTAACAACGATTTACATGCACCAGCCTCCCCTGTCACTGTCAACATTGATGTTAGCACAGTGAATGTGGGGGACACTGAACAACTTGCGGTAATTGATTCAGACGCACAGCTAGTCATTGAGGATGAAGAAAATAACGACAAAGAAGATGCGGAGGATGATCCACCGGCCAAGCAGTCCTCAAGGGCAGTCAGAGCCAGTCGTAGATTGCAAAGTAAACGTGGGGGGGCACGTTCTGGAAAAAATAAGACTATATCACCACCTAAGGACAAAAACATTTGCCAGACTAAGGAGGTGAATAATTTGAGGGATTTTTTGGACGAGGACTTAATGTTAAAAATAGCGGAGCTGTTAGAAATAAAAATACAGACAATTGTTAAGCCACTTATCAGCAAGATTGATAAACTCTCCGCGGAGATAAAGAAACTTGGAAGCACTCAAAATGTTTTAGTAGATGCAATAGGTAATGCCTTAAGTAATGTCAACAAAGGCAATGATCCCTCAGGGAATGATAGTGAATCCAGGGTAACATCAGATGTTACTCCTCCAGGGGCAATTCCTGCAGAAGACCCACAAACTTCTAGCCAAAATATTAACAACCTGCCACTAGAAGCCCCAACTGTCCGGCAAACTGATCCAACACACGCTACAGTGCCCACTAGTTTTGATGAAAATCAGACACAATTTGTAGTTGAAGCAGCACCTTTAGTGCTAGTGCTAGCCAATACACCAACCCTATTACCGGACCAAACTGAGTCAGCCTCATCACTTAAAAGTAAGGCATTATATTGGCTCTCAAATAATATGAGGCTAGCACAGGGGGGTGAACAGAGGTTAGCTGACGAAATCAAAACAGCAAGGAGGGTAGGTTGGATAGGAAAAAAGCAAAAAAAATGGAAGGGCGACTGTGTGATATTAAATTTCTCGACCGCAACTGCTCTTCCTGATATCTTGCAAAATAACCTTCCACCACAAAAAAGAAGTAGCTCTATAATCCCTCTCACATTAGAATTTTTCTATACTGATTCACAAAAAGCCAACAACAAAAAACCCCGGAAGCCCGTTTGGTCAATGCGTGATCATGGCTGGGGAGGTGGTTCATCAGCTCCTGACATGAATTACGCTCCCCAAAGTAGGGCAGGCCCATGGCTACCAAATCACTACAATAATTTTCAAAACACTACCCCAGGGCAAAATTGGAATCAAATGGGCAGACGAGGGCCTGGTAATATAACTAATAATTGTGGGCCTGCAGGAAATGCTAAATATAATGGAGGATGGCCAGGTATGCAGCAGAATGTACTATATCCTAATACCCCAGCACCCATAGGTAATGTTGACTCTAACGGAGGATGGTTGGGCTCTTTTTTGAACCCACCCCCTCCCATTACCCCTGCACCTAGATGGAATGCCCCTGCAAATGGCTGGGGCTTTGGGGCCCCATCCTACAACTGGGGAGTCAGCACGTCGAATAGGTTTGCAGCTCTAGCTGGTTTAGCTGACTGCGACTGACTTGAGGGAAGGGCCCTGACAACGCCAAGTAGTATCCACCACACATACCCTAGTTCATGTCTTGAAACCAATTCAAGGTATATTGCACCTAATATAATCTTGCAACAGCCATTACATCTTGCCGAAATAACAACACATCAACTGCTCCCTGAGATATCTAGGGCAACTCCACCTTGCCAGGTAGCAGAAACAGAAGGGGCTTTAGGATGCATAAAAATCATCTGCTGGAATATAGCAGGTTTGAAAAAAAACCTTTTAGACCCATCCTGGCACGACTACATTTCAAGTGGGGATATCATTATGTTCCAGGAGACATGGGGGCTTGAAAACTACTATAAGGTGAACTATAGATCCTTTTTTATACCCGCAGTAAACACAAACGGGGGGAGACCCTCTGGCGGATTAACAACATGGGTGAAAATCACAGGTGGCCTATCCATTAAGCAAATTGATATTAACAATCCCGACATTTTATTGCTCGAGTTAAAAGACACAAATGGTCGCTGCACTTACGTGATCAATGTTTACAATAGACCACATCGACCATGCAAAGAATCAATTATTGTAACTCAGTTGAGCAACCTTGTGGCGGGATTTGATCAAAATGCACAAATGATTATAGGCGGTGATCTTAACAGAGGTTTTGAACCCATAATAGGACTAGAAGACATCCACAGGGATGAGGATATGGCAAACGACATTCCCTCAGTAGACACAAATTATAAAGCACCCTGCTCAGTGAGCGCATTACAAATACTGAACTTGACACTAGAATTGGGCTTACGTGCATGCAACGGGCGGTTGCCTTCAGACTGTCCCAGTAGACCAACGTTTTCTAGAGGGGCACACTCTAGCCACTTAGACTATCTATTAGTTTCTTTGAACTTGTGGCCTATGACTATTGATCTACTGGTAGACGATCGCACGGAAAGCGACCATTATCCCCTAATCCTATCTGTCAAAACCCAGACTTTTACAACCTCTGACAAAAGTGCCAATGGTACAATGTCCCTGCCACCAGATCCTCTAGTGGCAAACAACCGCAGATCCCTGAAATGGCCAATAGTACTAGACAATTCCAAAATCATTGGACAAATTTATAATGTTTTTGTAAACCATATGTCCTCTCTCTTAGACAATAACACGGTCAGTAAAAATCTCAGTTTGATAGAATCCCATAAACATTTAACTAACCAACTTGGCGGGATCCTGACCAGGGCAATAAAAAGACCACAAAATGCCCAAAAGAACAAACAAACCGGGGTCACCTGGTACAACCAGGACTGCCGGAAAGCCAAGACAGATCTAATTATAGCAGTCAGGGGGGGTTCAACGGACATCGTGAGAACTAAGAGAGCACAGTACAAAAGAATTTTAGCAAAGGCCAAGAAAGAATGGGACGAAAGGGTTTGGTCTGACTTACTGGATGCATGCAAATGTAAAGATCAGACCACTTTTTGGAGCCTCATTGCTAGAGGCACCAGGGGAGTGACAGAATGTAAAGACAAATTTTTAGAGGAAAAGACATGGGTCGAGCACTTTACTATGCTATATTCTTGCACAAGCTCAGGTGAAAGTGGAGGATGGGACAGTTTGCAGGCCCCCTTGGTAGTGCACAATGAACCTCTTGTATTCTCTTTAACAGAAACTATCTCCGCAATTAAGGCAGTTAAATCAGGGAAAGCACCAGGCCCTGATAGAATACCAGGTGATCTTTGGAAACACGAAAATTACATCTGGGCCCCTTACATCAATTTATTATCCAACGAAATCGCCCAAGGAGCTGCCATTCCGGAAACCTGGAAGGGGGCAGAGATTGTGGCTCTGTTCAAGAAGGGTGATAGGTCAAATCCCTCGCATTACCGGCCTATCAGCCTTATTGACGTGTTACAAAAAATCTTTGCACGACAGGTTCTCGGTCGGCTTACCTCCTGGATTGAAGAGCACTCTATTTTTACAAAATATGAGGCAGGTTTTAGATGCAAGATAAGTACCGTTGACCAGGTTTTTAGATTTTTATGTTTAGTCTGGAAATATACCATTATAAGGAGTTCCCACATATACGTGGCTTTTGTTGATTTGAAGGCAGCATTTGATATGGTCCCGAGGGCAGCCCTTTGGAAAACATTAAACAAAATGGGTGTCCCTGGAAATATCCTTCAAATTTTAATTAGACTCCATGAGAACAATTATGCATGTGTAAGATGGGGACCGAATGGAGAAGTCACTGAGAAAATAAAAATAGCAAAGGGGGTAAGGCAAGGGTGCGTAATGGCACCCACCTTATTTTCCCTATATGTCAATGACATCCCTGATACTCTTTTGGGCTGCGAGCATGACTCTCCCAAATTGAGTGGGCAAGCCGTTCCGGCACTACTATTCGCAGACGATACAATTTTAATTTCTCAGACACCTAGGGGGCTCCAAAACCTTTTAAACACATTCAGTTTATATTGTCATGATAAGGAATTAGAAATTAACTCCTCAAAAACCAAAATCATGACAATCAACCCCCATAAAGGTTTCAATAAGGTTTTTAAAATAAATAACGAACCTATTGAAGAAGTCCCCAATTTTAAATACCTGGGTATTATTTTAGACAGTGATATCACATGGAAAACGCAATTAGAGAATTCAAAACTAAGGCTAACCCAAAATCAGGCACCAATCCTAAGGAAACATAGGAATAGCCATTACAAAGCAGTCTCACCAGCTATTGAACTATTCAAATATAAAGTGCAATCTTCTTCACTTTATGGTGCGGACCTTTGGGCTTATGCTTTAAAGGATACCTTCCGAGTGAGGGAAAATTCCTTCATTAGGAAACTCTTAGGGATACCTGGGTCAACTCCAATGACACCCATATTATGGGACCTTAACTTTAGGCGTACTGATGATTATGCTTCTCTTCGCCCGCTACTCTATTGGGTCCGTTTATGGTCCACGGAGGAGCTGGCTGTCTATAGAGAAGCTTTACAAGAGATATTGGCAATAAAGAATACCACGTTTTTACCATGGCTAGAGTACGTCAAAAAATGGTTTGAAAAGTTAGGGTTAAGCGACTTTTGGTTTGACCCTGATTCCCTTACAAATGGTTCAAAACATATCCTGAAGCAAAGGTACTGGGACTATACTAGAGACTCAGTGCTTGCAAATCCCAGAACAGGGACTCTAACTTCAAAATTTTTTGAAACTAAAATGAACATGCAACTAGAGCCCTTCATGGACGAAATCCACCCTCCATTGGCTAAAAGCCTATACCTAAAATTCCGCTATGGCATTTTGCTATTAAAAGATAGAACAACTGGCTGGAATTGTAATAAAGGGTTGACTGGGGTTGCGGGATCCAGCATATGTGAGTTATGTGAAATGGGGGTGAAAGAAGATGAGTCCCATGTTTTATTTATATGCCCAGCATACCTTAAAGCAAGGAAAAAATGGCTCAAGCCGATCTGTAATAGACTAGGCCTTAGACAAACCAAGGTTGGTTTGAGAATATTTAAAGGTGATACTGCACAACCGATTGTGTTTAGCCTAAGTCGTTTTCTCCTATGTGTTGCCTTGATTAGGAAAAAGAAAAACCAGAGAACTTAAATATAAAGGGGCTATTTTACCATGTCTTTGACTGTCTGCTGGTATAATACTGCCTGTCTTATTGTTATGGTGTATATCACTTTTTAAACATAACAGATATTTAATTTATTATTTTAACTATGTGTATATCTAGTTAGTGTTCCTTACAGTAAGGGGACCGACCAGGAACTAGCTAATTCCGGTGTGGATGACTTTTGCGTAATTTTGCACAAACAAGATGTGGTGATAAATTTTTACCCACTGCTGCTATTTACTATGTATTATAATGATGTACTGTGATTTTAATGTATTGTATCTTACAAGGTTTTTTAAACCGAATAAAGATTGAAATGAATGTGGTGAGGGTATGACTGTGTGAGAATGTTGTGACGAACTGTTTGTTACCAGGGGTATAACTATTTGGGTGAATTGACTCTTTTGTATATAGCTATGTATTGTGCTTATATTATTGTGTCTTTTTCTTCTTTGTATGAATTATGAAAGTGTCCATGAATTGAATTCTAAAAAAACTTTTTTTTTTAAAGAAATTTTCCATTTTTGAGCAAATATGAGAAAAGATTACTATAAAAAAAGGAGGATAACTTGGAAATAATGAATAAAACTTTATACTTTTTGAAGAAAATGAATAAGATTGTTGTGTATCTGTCACCAATATTACATAAAAAATTGAATATATATCTGCATTGAAATATTGTGGCCATTGAGGGAAAACTGTTCTTCTTGCTGTGTTTTTTCATTCTCCTCCTTTCCCTGGCCGTATTTAGTTTTGAGGGGGTCCCATTAAATTTGCTATCTTCATTGGGATTGAACTTCACCCACGCACTTCTGATGGCTGAATGCTTCCTTCCTCTGGGATCTGGTGGTACTAGCTGAGGTTTGGGAGAAATTCATGGAATATCTAACCTCAATGACATGAGGAAAATGGACAAACAGGTGGGATGGGATGCTTATAAGGTAGTTATTTGGGCAACCTTTATACAGGAAGCTGCACTCCTCAAACCAATGAACGAACTTAAAGGGCCCACCTGGCTAAAGAGCTGATGGACCATAAACAGCAGCACAAGTGCACTTCCTTCAAAAAACTGTGGCAGAAGGTACTTGCGGTGAGCGTTCAACTTCCCACACTGTAATTTGATAGGACCAATTACATCCTCACCAGACTCTGGGATCGTTTTAATGAGGGGGCAACAAACCAAGCAGCATGTTAGGGAACAACTACTGTCATCACTGACTTGTAGACTTAATGGGGAGATCAAAGACAGCAAGGGTCCAACACAAACTGCAACTGAAAGTAAATGTCAGGCCTTCCATTTTTTGTATGTGACACATCAGATTTCCGGAGCCTCAAGGAGCGCCTATTTAGATTCCACCCCTCTCCCTCACTTCTCCACAATATCTGCAGCAGAACTCGATGAACCTATTATTGCTACAGAGGTACTGGGGGACATTAACCCACTTAAGCCCACTAAAGCATCAGGACCAGATGGGAATACCGCACTATTCTACAAGAGATTTGCTCTTCACTTTCTTTCCATCCAAATCGTTCTTTATATTGACTTAACCAGCAACCAGGGTGCCACCCATAGCCTGTCTGAGGCCTCTACTGCATTGATCCCTGAACCTGGCAAGGATCTGGCAGTTTGCCTTTCCTATCACTCAATCTCCTTGCGTAACTTGGACCTCAACCTTTTGGCCAAACTACTGGCCAATAGATGCGACGGTCTTCTTGACTTGATCCATTCCAACCAGAGTGGTTATGTCCTCGGAGCTACCAGTGACGAAACCAAAACATTTCTTCCACTTGATTAATTTAGCCAGGAAAAAGGGTAGAAGGGCAATCCTCTTATCCCTTGATGCTGAAAAAACTTTAGATACTGTGCATTGAAGTATGCTCTTTGATGTCTTGCAGATGTTTGGCCTGCGTGACTGATTGCATGGCTGGATCTCGGCCGCCTGTCAGGTAGTATCAGAGTTAATAGCCAGGGTTTGAACCCATAACTATACACAGGGGCACTTGGCAAGTTTGTCCCTGGTCCCCACTCCTGTTTGACATTTTCCTAGAACCCCTCCTTCAGATTAGAGACCACCCACAAATGCATGGTATCTCATTCTGCCGCAAACCCTGTAAAGTGTTTACTTTTGTGGATGACTGCCTTCTTACCCTCAGTGGGCTCAGAAATTCACTTCAGGCCCTTACTTCTCTGTTGGAGGCGTTTTGAAGAGTGGCAGGCCTCCAGGTAAATGTGACTAAACCAGAGGGTCTAGTCTTAATGGGAGAGGGTTTACTAGCTGACATGTTTAACTCTGTAATTCCATTTTTCTGGTCCACCAACTCAATTCGTTTTTTTGAGTTTTCAATTGACACCCAACCTTCAAACCTGCACAAAAACCAACTTCCACCTTCTCATGTAGGAGGCCAGATCCTCATTTGCGGCACAGAGGAATCCTTCCCTTTCCTGGGCAGGCCACATATCTTCACTCAAAATGGCTTTCTACCTAACATTCCGTATTTATTCCAAGCCTTGCCCCTTCCTCTTAGGGGAGAAGACATCTCCTGCCTACTTTCGATTTCTATGAATTACATATGTACGGGTGGTCGATCAGGACTTGCTGCAAAGTTAAGCATGCAAGGTAAGCTGTGGGGTTCCAAATCTCACTCTCTACTATCAAGCCTCACAATTACGCTACTTGATTGAACAGTTGCAAGGCGAAACAGATAATCAGTGGTGTTATATTGACCAACGTCTGGCTTTTTGACCTTTCGGTGAAGTACCATGGGTCTCCAAAAGTATGCAAGACCAGCTATTGTACGTTTCCCCCGTTACACAGGCAATGCTTGCTGTGTGGGGTTCCACTGCCTGCAAAAAATGTATCACTTCTTTCTCTTCTCCACACGTGCCCATTGTAGATAATACAGACTTCACACCTGGCATGTCTACTTGTGACTTTCAAATCTGAAAGTTTCCGGCTTTGAGATTTCAACGCATATGGTGCTCTAAAGTCCTTCAAGGCTATGAAGCACGACTATAGGATCCATAATTCTGAACTTTTCCACTACTTCCAAATCGGGCACTGGGTTGCACTACCTCACAAAAAGGCCGGCACCACTAAGACCCTTTGAAAAATTCCTCCAACACCTTACATTGACCAAGTGTCTGGTCTCCCAGATCTTTACAATCTCAAATTCCCACCACCACATACATTCTAAAGTAAACAATGGCAGGAGATCTCACTCCACACCAATAACTGCACGTCCTGCTCAAGGCAGGGAAATTCTGTATAAACGAATATTTTGCTGGCACCTTCCTTCAGCCCGGCTTCATGTCATTGATCCCGCTCACTCTGATGCTTGCTGGTGGATTTGCAGGGACTCGGGTACCGTCCTGCACATCATGTGGTCTATCCCTCTTTTTGGGGGATTCTGGGATAAAGTATTTCTTGCCAGATCTATGGTTAAGGGATTGATAAACTTCCTGAGCTGGCTTTGCTTGGAAGGCCATAAGAGGGTATGTATGCACTCCCTTGAGAGCTTGTAAGTGCATAGTTCACTAAGCACACCATCCTTTCCTTATGAGGGAAATACATTAGGCCACTATAGATCTTTGGCTCCATACAGTTTGTCTCTTGGGGCATGAGAAGCTGGCCTATGACCTCACTGATAAATTCTCCCTCTTTCTCACATTATGGCACCCTGTCATCTCCTGTTTGAATGCTGACCTCACTTGCCGGATCTGACCGCAAATGCTGTAAGCTTTGGGTCTGCTTGTTACATCATTGCACCCACAATTTGGCCCCTCTGCGCCCTCAGAAGACTGATGAGTAATGATTGGGGTGGCCTGATATGGGGGGTGGGGAATTTGGAGTGGTGGATGGATAAGCAGGACTTGTTAAGTTGTAGCTGCACCCACTTACAGTTATCTTTTCTCTGCCTCATTTCAAGACAATACAATAAAAACAAGCATTGACATAGCCAATAGGTCTCGCCTTTGGGACCTTATAAGTGTTTAGTTATCCAGCACAATATCCTTGGTGCAACAACATCAAGTGTTGCATGGCTAAACACTTATAAGGTCCCAAAGGCAAGGCCTATTGGCTATGCCAATGCTTGTTTTAATGTTCCTGGAGATATGCCCCACACCCGATTTTAACTGGTTCATCTTCTTTAATAGGAAGAACCTAAACGTTGGCATATATTAATGGAAATGACGAGTAAGGTGTACCAGGGAATATATTTGGCTGTGAAGTTGGCTTCAAGTTATTTTGGAACTGCAATTGATCGTTATACTGGACCACTGTAGTCTAACCCTTTTCGATACTGTGATCCTCCCCTTCCGACAACCAGAAATCTCAAGGAATCAGTGCTGCATTAATGCAGAGTGGTCTTATTTTGCAGCCTTCCATCTGCTAACCACCTCCAGCTCCCAGGCACTCGCTGTGTCTTAATCTCAGACATGTGGGTCTGGTCTTTTTCTGTCAGTCCTAAGTGCTAACTTCTATCCATGGGGCAAGGAAGAGGATGTGGCGTAACGCCCAGAGCTGCCGACTTTGGACCTGGGTGATAAGGTTCGAGTCTGGCATCTGCTCAACCTCCTTTGATTCTGGGAAAATTACCTAATCTCCCTGTGCATGAAAGAAAAAAAAAACGATTGTGTACTAGTGCATTGTAACTGGTGTTCATGCAAAGCACTCCAATACCTTTGGGTCGAGTTTGCGTGAGGTAAGTAAGGATCCACCAGAAGACGTCTCTTAGTCTCATAAGATAAGGTTTATTCACATAAATCTTCAACCACTGCCAGGAGCAGCGCACCCACAGAGGTTTGATCTTCAACTTGCAGAAACTGATCGAACCTCAGAAGATGCACACTCCAAGCTCGTGAACCACAGAACATAAGGTATGCAATACAGAACACTACACATGTCAAACAGCAATAGATTTAATTACAAACCCACTACATCACCTCCCCCCTTTATACAATCAAAAATTATAAAATTCCAAACATGTCAATATGTAACAAAATCCTTGAATCTAGAAGGAGGTCTTCTAATACGACCACCATGTGTGCGAGGTGTCTCATGGTGCACTGAATTACCAACAGCACAATTAACTGTAGAACTAGACTCATCTTGAGGGCCTCTGACTGTTATGCAGCCGATGTGTCCACTCCAAATTATGGTCCGTAAGAGTGGTTTTCTTGCTTTCTATTACTCAAGCTTGTTCCTTAGTTACCCTTACCAATGGTCTTTTGTTCCACAAACCTTTATCTTATAAACTTGCCGCACCTCTACTGACCCTACAGTATAGTAAGGGATTTGAAAACACAGATTCTCCTTTCTTAACCTTAAATGGCTTTTTAAACGTAACCCAATCCCCCCACAGCTATTTCTGGGATTGTAGAAGAATTTATTCTGTCAAATTGTTCTTTCATCTTCTCGTCTTTCCTTCACCACCTTTGCTACATTTGTATCACCAAAACACACAAGATGATGGACGGAATGTTGTACAATGGCAAAACATTCACCCCCAGTCACGGATCTGGGTTTAATCCATCGTTATTTTGCTCACCAAGCCACCCCAGTTCAGACATGGTCATATGCAAATCAGCCTTGTCCCTGTGCCTCATGGGAACAGTCCAGCCCGAACTGCCAAGCCATGTCTTCCCTGAACCGGAATCAAGCATCCTAGGACCGGTTTCTGGCTATCAGCCGTCTTCAGCCAGGATAGCTTGACTCCAGTGGCGTAGTGAGCACGGGACCCCGTCTGGACATACCCTTCCCACATAGGGTGAACAGCAAAACAAACAAGATGATGGACGGAATGTTGCACAATGGCAAAACATTCACCCCCAGTCACGGATCTGGGTTTAATCCATCGTTATTTTGCTCACCAAGCCACCCCAGTTCAGACATGGCCATATGCAAATCAGCCTAGACCCTGTGCCTCATGGGAACAGTCCAGCCCGAACTGCAAAGCCATGTCTTCCCGAACCGGAATCAAGCATCCTAGGACCGGTTTTTGGCTATCAGCCGTCTTCAGCCAGCACTTCCACCGGACACTTTTCTGTTGTCCAACTAAGATGGTAGCAAGGCAGAATTGACTTTTCTACCACTCAGAAGTTCAAAAGGGGAGGTACCTGTTGAACAGTGTGGTGAGGTATTATAGTTCCAAACTTTCTCTTCCAAAAACATCTTTACATCATGACCAGAGGCCAGCGCTGTCTGAATGCCTTCTTTAAGAACTTTATTGCCCCTTTCCACCAGTCCATTTTAAGCAGGTGAGTACATGGCCACTTTCAGATGTTTAATGTCATGACTCTTCAAAAATGTGCACAGTTTATCTGAAAAAAATGTGCTCCATTGTCGGTTACCAATGATCTAGGGGTCCCTTCAAGTAAGAATACCTTATTCAAAAACAAAATAGTGTTATCAGTATTTGGAGAATCTACAAATCGGTAATACATCCACTTGGAATGATAATCCACTCCGAAGATTAAATACCTTGACAGTTCGGGGAGTACATTATAAGGCCGTGAAAAATCCAACCCCACTTTTTCCCAGAGTTTTTCAGGAAACTCAGTGGGTGCAAAGGCACTTTGGTAGTTCCCACTGTTTATCTGACACTAAACACTCTTCGAAACCATCTATCAACCTTCTCACTTGTGTCTCCAGTGCAGGCCACCAGTAATGTTACTGAATTCTCAAGCATGTTTTAGATACTGCAAAATGTCCTTCGTGAGCAACCTTAATTTAAAGCATTCCTCAGACTAATGGAAGGAACACATTTATCTCCTCTTAGTACTAACCCATCTTTTACAGAAATGTCATTACCTACTACTGAGATGTTTCATAGTTCATCAGACACATTTCTTGACTCAGGCCATTTGCTAGAAGAGTATTCCACCACCTTGGGAAGGACAGTGTCATTAGTACATGCAACCTTCCAATCAGACTCTGAGATACTTGAGCTGCTATTTTCAATTGCATCGATAACTGCAACGCACTCAACCTTGTCTTCATCCACGTCTTCCTCATCATCTTTTTCCATTAACATCCTAGATAAACAATCCGATTTAAAAAAAAATCCTCCTTGTATAGGTCTTATGTCAAAATTATACTCTTGACGTTTTGAAACTAAACTGGTTAATCAAGTGGACATAGTATTACTGGAAGTCTTGCTAAAAATAAATGTCAGGTTTGTGGTCATTCAATATCTCGAATTTGCGACACCAGATGTACATTTTAAATATCTGGGATGCCCAAACACAAGTTAAAGCTTCCCGCTCTATTGTGCTATCGTTTTTTTCAAAGGGTTTGAGCAACCTAGAGGCAAATGCTACAGTTTGTTCTTTTCCATTTACTCTTTGACTGAGTATTGCCACTAAACCATTCATACTTCCGCCAACTGTTATAATAGATGGGCAGTCATCACAAAAGCATGCAATGCTTGTGCTGACATTATCAGGTCATTCACCCTTGTAAATACAACATCCATATCTTGTGACCACACAAACCTTTGGTCCTTCTTCAGCAGAACCCATAGAGGCGCAACAATTTGTGCGTAATTACCCACAAATCTGGCGTAGTACTCAGCGAGTCCTAAGAAGGAACAGAGGGTATCAGAAGGGGGTTCACCTTTTTAAGAGCCCTGATGACTGAAAAGGAATATGCTACTTACCAGTATGCATCTGTTCTTGGCATGTAGGGCTGCTGACATTCATATCTGTGCATAGATCGCCGCCTAGTGTTGGGTCCGGATGATTGCATATTGTTGTCCTGGAAGAGTCTTCGAAGTATCACGAGATAGGTGGCTCCTCCCCTGGACTACAGTGCGCATGGGCATCCTCTCCATCCTCAGATTGTTTTTCGCCATTGTGGCAGAGATGGAGTGTGGTACAGTAAGAGATGTCCATGCAAGAAAGTAAGAGTAAGAATGAATGAATGAATGCATGCTACAGCTGCGACAAGCACCGGGGATGAGGGTGACCGATATGAATGTCAGCAGCCCTACATGCCAAGAACAGATGCACACTGGTAAGTAGCATATTCCGTTCGAGGCATGTGGGCTGCTGAATTCATATCTGTGCATAGAATGTATAGCAGTGTCTCCCTTAGCGGTGGCTACCTGTGCCAGCTGCAGCAGTCTGAAAAAGTGTTTTTAGAACAGCCTGTCGTACAGCAGCTTGCTGTTTGGAAAGTACATCTACACAATAGTGGTTTGTGAATATATGCATGGTAGACCATGTGGCTGCTCTACATATTTCCTCTAGAGGAATGTTTCCTGGGAAAGCCATGGATGCCCCTAATTTGCGTGTAGAATGCGCTCTTGGGGGAACTGTTAAGGTGTGTTTTGCTTTTAGATAACAGATTTGAATGCACTTGACTATCCATCTGGCTAACCCACATTTTGAGATGGGGTTGCCTTTGTGTTTTGGTGAAAAGGCAACAAACAACTGTTTAGTTTATCTAAAATCCTTAGTTCTATCAATGTAGTATAGAAGAGCTCTCTTGACATCTAGTGTATGTAGAGCCCTTTCAGGTACTGACTGTGGATTTGGAAAGAACACTGGCAGTTCTATTGTCTGATTGATTTGAAAATGGGATACCACTTTTGGCATAAACCTAGGGTTTGTTCTAAGAACTACCCTATTTGCATGTATTTGGATGAATTGTTCTTGAATAGTTAGGGCTTGCAGCTCGCTAACTCTCCTAAGCGAAGTAATCGCTACAAGAAAAGCCACCTTCCATGTTAGAAATTGTAATTCACATAAATGCAACGGTTCAAAAGGTGGACCCATTAGTCTGGTTAAGACGATGTTTAGGTTCCAGACAGGTGAAGGTGGGTGTTTTGGAGGGATTATTCTTTTGAGTCCCTCCATGAATGCCTTAACTGCAGGCACTCGAAACAACGAAAGATGCTGCCTGTTCTGAAGATAAGCTGCAATGGCAGCCAAGTGTATTCTTATAGATGAATAAGCTAGATTGCAACGATGGAGGTGCAAAAGATAGCAAATGATATTTTGCGTTGAAGCATCAAGTGGGTTGATGTCATTGTTATTACAGTAAATGACAAAAGGCTTCCACTTTGCAGCGTAACATGCCCTTGTAGTAGGTTTTCTTGCCTCTTTGATAATGTTTATATAGTCAGGAGGTAAGTTTAGGTACCCAAACTCTAAGACTTCAGGAGCCAGATTAAAAGGTTCAGTTGTTGCGGATCTGGGTGCTGTATGTCTCCATGGCTCTGAGTGAGAAGAGTGGGTGTTAGCCGCAGTCTTTGATGAGCCACCACGGAAAGTTCTAGAAAGGTTGTGTACCATGGTTGCCTTGCCCATGTTGGAGCAACCAGGATCAGTGTTAGTGAATGCTGGCGTAGTTTGCGTGCCACTAGCGGTAGCAACGGTGCTGGGGGAAAAGCGTACGCAAATTTGCCTGACCAGTTCATCCATATCGCATTTCCCTGTGACTGCGGATGTGGAAACCTTGCGGCAAAGTACTGTCATTTTGCGTTTTCCCTTGTGGCGAACAGGTCTATCTGTGGTTGCCCCCACTGTTGAAAGTATGGTTGTAGCACTGTGGGTTGAATCTCCCACTAGTGCATATGTTGGCTGTGTCTGCTGAGCAGATCTGCTATTTGGTTGTTTTGGCCTGGGAGGTGTTCCGCCATGAGAAAAATGTTTCTTTGAATGGGCCACTTCCACATGCTTTGGGCTAGATGTGATAGCTGTGGAGAGTGTGTTCCTCCCTGTTTCTGTATGTAGTACATTGCAGTCATGTTGTCCGTCCGGATCAACACAGGCTTGTTGCATAAATGTACTTTGAACGCTTTCATTGCCAGAAAAATTGCCATTAGCTCTAGCAAGTGGAGTGGTGTGGCTCACTGGTTAGAGGCGGCAGACCCCGAAGCAGAGAACGGCCCGGGACCAGGGTTCAATTCCCGACACGGCAGGGTCGTGGACCAGGATCAGCAGACTCGATAACTCTCGCCTCGGTGCCTACTCTAACCAGGGATCACACTCAGCAACTCTGGGCATTAGCTTGCCTCACCACTACAACAGCCCTCCACATTCGCCGGGGATGCCTGGTTTCACCTTGGAGATACCCAGTAGGGACCATCTCACAGGAATAGCCAGGACGGGTTCCCCAGCGGTGTTCAGCGCCACAACGCCTCAGGGCAGCAGTGCGCTTTACAAGAACACATACATTACATACAGTTGATGTGCATTTTCTTTTGTTGTGTTGTCCATAGGCCCTGCAATGTGTACTGAAGGACATGGGCTCCCCATCCTATCAGGGATGCGTCCGTGGTTAATACTATCTGTGGTACATGCTCTTGGAACAGTCGTCCCTTGCAAAGGTTTTTTGGATTCCACCAATTCAGAGAGTTGTATGCACGACTGGTCACCCGCACTAGGTCTTTCAATTGTCCTTGACCCTGGTTCCACTGCTGTGCTAAGCACTCTTGCAGCGGACGCATGTGGAGTCTTGCGTGACGGACTATGAAGATGCAGGAAGCCATAATGCCTATGAGTTGCATAAAGACCCGGGCAGAGAGCGAGTTTTGGGGCTTGAATTTTTGAGGCATAACACTGGTGTTAATAGATCTGGCTGCTGTATCTGCCACGTCTAGGGCACATTTAATGGCGGCGTTAGTTATTAGCTTTCCCTCCTGTACTAGGTCTTCAGTTCTTTGTAAGGTTCAGGTAAATGTTGGAGAAGTGTCTCTAGGGTGTCATAATGTGCTCTGTCGTACCTAGCTAGCAGGGCCTGTGTATTAGATATTCTCCATATATTAGCTGCTTGAGCAGCTACCCTTTTCCCCGAGGCCTCCAAGATCTTAGATTCTTTGTCAGGAGGTGGTGCTTCTCCAGTGGTTTGTGAATTAGCACGTTTACGTGCGTTGGATACCACTAAGGAATAAAGGCAGTTGACCCTTAATATATGTGGGGTCTAGTGGAGATGGCCTGTACTTTCTTTCAATTCTGGGGTTAAAGACCCGTGCCCTAGTTGTTTCTTTAAAAATGTCACCTGCATGTTTAAGTACCCCTTTTAGCATAGGTAGCGTTTTGACAGATCTTTCTGATGTGGCAAAAGTGTCAAAGAGGAAATCCTTCTCAATGGGATCTGCATGCATTTCTACATTGTGATGTAGGGCTGCCCTATCTATAAGTGCATTAAAAGCAGCTGTATCCTCCGTAGGAGAAGATTTAGCAGGGTATGCAGGTGTATCTGCAATGGGCTGAGAATCACCAGGATGCACTGGGTCCGCCCATGGTTGAGGTTGACTGTCTTGGTCAGGGTCCACTGTGTAATTGTATTCCTCATGGTCCTCATAATCCACCTCTTCATCTGAGTTTGTGGGTGTATATGAGAATGTGTTTGGTTTTATAGGCTCAAATAGAATAGGTGAAGTTGGGCAGTCCCTTTTCTTTTTGAGTGGGATGACATAAGTCTCCTTTTCTGTTTCTGGTCTGACTTTCCTTTTGAAGAGAGTGACCTTTCCAGAATTAGGGTCAATGTAAAATTTTGACTGTTCTTCTGATGAGGGGTCTGGATATAAGATCTCCAGTTCAGTAGTTCTTGGTTGTTTGGCCAATGTCTTTGGTTTAGTTTGTTTAGGGTCGATACCGGTTTTTGGGTGACTGCCTTATGTTTTGATGAAATTGGTAGACCAAATTTGATCGGTCCGAGAGTTTTTGTTATTTGAACACTCTTTTTAGGTTGTGCCTGTTTCCTTGGAGCCGATGTATCTATGGTTTCGACATTTTCTGTCGACTTGATAGTCCCCTTTTGACTTTGTTGCATCTTTGGAACCGGTGTTTTTGGACCAATGCTTTGTTGTCTCGGCTCGATGTTTTTATTCGGGTTGATTTTTTTTGGCTCGATCCGTTTTTGTTGCACAGCCATTGGTTTGGCGATACCTTGCTTCGATTCGACAACCTTCTTCGTTTTGAGTCCCTTATTTGTGTTGTCCGTTGTCAACGCCGAATTCTTCGGTTCGACTGCCTTTTGTTTTGGAGCGGATGTCGGTGCGCCGGTTCTTGGCTCGACGACCTTTGTGTTTGACTCCGATGGATCGACATAGTTTGGTCCGAAGACAGTGTTGTCGACGATTTTCTTTGGGATCGATTCTGCTGAATCGACGTAGTTCGGTCCGAAGACTGTGTAGTCGATCAGTTTCGGTTTTGTTTTTGGTTCCATAACTTTTGCTTTCGATATCAACAACTTTGGGTTACGTTGAACCAATGGCTCTTTTGTAATATTCTTAGCCGAGCTGAGTCGCGGGCTATAGAATGTGTTTCGAGATCTTGGCTAAGGCCTTCCAGCGATGCCTTGACCTGAGCCTGTGGAACCATAGAGGTGTATGTCTGGTGCGTTGTACTCACGGTTGGCCCTGATGTAGTAGGCCCCGTTTCATCATTGGAGTCGTCCTCGACAGCCCCGATCCCTTGTTCATTGTCGCCTACCTCGACGAGGTCTTCATCGTTGTCATCATAGTAGTTGGAGTCATGCTCTGAGTCTTGATCCGACTGTTGATCCGAATCTTCGGCCTCGATGAGATCTTGTTCATCGTTGAAGATATTTTCGGGCTCCGTCGCTGGTTTCTGCATGATTTGCCTTGTGGCCCGTCGAACCCGAAGTGTCTTTTTTGATCGAAATTGTGCACAGGCTTGACAGTCGGTTTCATTATGTTCCGGAGATAAACACTTGTTACATACAGGGTGTTTATCTATATGTGGGTATTTTGAATTACAGAGAGGGCATCTTTTGAATGGACTTCGTTCCATCGACGACCGATCTTCTTTGCGTCTAGAAGGCCTACGGCCCGATTCAACGTCCTGAGTTGGATAAAGTGTAAGTAGGATGTCGGCACCGATCGAAACAATACCGACTATTCCGAAGGCCTTTTGGCCTTTAAGAAAAGTAATTTTCGATTCCGAACTTCGAGTAAGGAAAATACATCCGAACCCAATGACGAAAAAAACAATCGGAGGACGGAAAGGATGCCCATGCGCACTGTAGTCCAGGGGAGGAGCCACCTATCTCGTGATACTTCGAAGACTCTTCCAGGACAACAATATCGATCATCCGGACCCAACACTAGGCGGCGATCTATGCACAGATATGAATTCAGCAGCCCACATGCCTCGAACATGATGTTTAATACCTTTGTAGGAAACAGTGTGACCAAGATAATCAAGCTTCTTCATTCCAAACTTACATTTATCGGCCCTTACCGTCAAACCATGCTTTTCCAGAGTAGTCAACACCATTCTCAGTTGCTCGATATGTTCCACAGAATCTTTTGAAAAAATTTGAATATCATCCAAGTAAGTCTGTACTCCTTTCAAATCCTTAAAAATTGTATCCATCAGTCTTTGAAAGACACTAGCTGCGGACGCTAGTCCGAAGGACAGTCTCAGGAACTTCTAAGCACCGAAAGGAGTGACAAAAGTTGCAAGTTCCTGAGATTCCTTAGCTAGTGGAATCTGATGATATGCAGATTTTAAATCGATTAACGTAAACCACTTTGCTCCCCCCAAGTTTGCTAGAAATTCATGAATCTTGGGAAGGGGATGATAATCGACTACAATGTTCTTGTTTAGGCCTCTTAACTCCGCACACAGCCTAATCTCCCGTCTTTTTCCGTGCTACCACTATGGGGGCTACCCATTGTGAAGACTCAATGTTTTGTATGATGCCTTGCAACACAAATCTTCTAGCATGGATCTTAAATCCTCACTAGCACTTAAGGGAACTGGTCTGACTTTATGAACCACAGGTTGAGCGTTCGTTAATAATATTATCTTGTGCTCGAACTCTTTCACACAACCAACTTGATCCGTGAATACTGATTTAAACTCAACCATCAAACTTTTTAAATCCAAATCAGGTTCATTTACACAGCATACAGAGGGTTCTCTTGCTCTTACAGGATTCACTTCCCCTGGAACTAAATAGAGGCCCATTCGCGCAAGGTCCTTCCAGCCCACAACATTTTCTTTTCCTTAATAGCTACATATACTTTAGTGCAAATTTTCCATTCTAAAAATTGAACATTCGCCATGAAGAACCCCAATATGTCTATCTTTCTCTCCGAAAGCCTTTGGGTTCACATCCGATTTGGAAAGAGAAAGTTTTTCTCCCCAGTTCTCCAAAAAATATGAGTCCCGAAGTATAGTTATCGGAGAATCTGAATCAGCCTTGACCCTTGTTTCAATACCATTGATTAAGGCAACACATAAAGGACCTTTGATTTCTAAAGGATCATCTTTGTAGTCCACTGTTAACTGTAAATTGTTCAAAGATTCAGAAAAATTGTCTGTTTCAATGTCAATGCTACGTACTTGGAACAGGTTTCTTTGAGACTTACAATATTTTTTAAAGTGACCAATCTTCTTACAACCTGTACAACATCTACCCAAAGCTGGGCAGTCAGGGAAGTTGCCAATATGGAATTTTGACCCATCCCAATAACAAAATGTTTGATTTTTCTTCTGCATATATTTAATTGGTTTATCTTTTGGTCCCACTGCAAGCGAATCCTCCTCTTGCGACTCATTCACAACCATAATGACATTAGAAGTAACGTTAGATTGTATGGCTTTAGTAGAACTGCTGGACCTCTCAATACTCAAAGCCACATCTATAACTTCCGCAAGTTATTGTAATTTTATAAGTCCACCTTGCTGTATGTCGGTTTTCTCCATGGCAGGAGCTACCACTGGAACAAGATGCTGCTCCTGGAAATAGCAGATGAAATAATACCTAGTAAGAGACACTCTATCTGTATATACTCTTCCTGCACTAATTACAACAGAGAACATACCAGCCCTCTGGAGTGCCTTCTCCTCCATTCCCCCACTTCACCAGACAAGAGGGTCTATCTCACTTTGCTCAGTGAACCAAGTGGTGTTGACATACCAAGGAAAAACACTATTAGTACTGAGGAAAACAATTTCCCAATCAGTCTGGCACATACAGCCAGCATTCACAATTCTTTAGGGCTGAGAACCCGACTCGCAGCCTATCACTTCCTTGAGGCTGCAGAAGCCATTTCCGCACACCAGATCAGGTTTCTGCACCAACACGAACTAACCAGGGCCCCAGTTTCATTCAATCTTGGTGGTATAACGTGTAAGTGTTGATCAAAATACGGCACGTCAGGGAGAGCATGCTCCACTCAAGCTGGCGTTCATTTTACCTAATAAATGCTTGACGTTCTGGTGTCTGTTTCATCCTTCAGTGAAACTATTTATTTTTCTACATAAACCGACACAATTAGAGAGGCTGTAGTCAGATTAAAAGAGGATGATGTGGGCGTTCTATAGTAAAACTGAACATAAATTATTCTCTTATTTTCAGTGATCTTAGCTGACCCCTGAAGGAGAAAAGGGCAAAGAAAACACTGCAGAAGACGCTTGCGTTAAATTAAGATTTGGTGAGCATAAAAAAAAACAATCCCATAGAAGCCTTCAAAGGGCCAAAGAAATCTCAAACATACCTCCAATTGATGATCAACTGTCACACAAATTCATCCCAAACCCACTTTCTATCACAAATATTACTCTAGCTTCCACACACTGTCACATATTATCCAACAATTACAGCCTCAGAAAAGGCTCACATAATGGTCAAACAACATCATCAGTAGCACACAGATTATCTAGAGACTCAAATACTAAAATACTATTACACAATGTTTAAGAGGAAACACTTTGCTAGTATCCAAGAGAGGTATGTGGTATGGACTCTACGGAATTCACAATCATCTGGAATGTAGACTGAAAATGTACTGTGAGAAGTTGGCCTGATATGCAGTGCTCACTATTCTAGTGATCACTATGTATCAGTCCAAACGACCCTTATTGATGGGTGGCATAATACATGCTGCAGCCCCTGGTAGGCCCTGGGTACACCTATGCCCTGAGTTACAGGGTCTGATAATGTGGCCCAGTACCAATTGGTAAATGCACCTAAGGTACACGTGTCAATTTAGTGAGAGAACAGCTAGGCTGTGGGTCTGATTAGCAGGCCCACAGCCAGGGAAGTCGTAAACCAGTGAAGCAAAAAGCAAAAATCTGGGGTGATCATAGGATTGCAGACCCTACTCTCCTACATGTACCATATACATGTGAATTCCCCACTCCTCCAAGCCTTTTTTGTTTTGATAACAATTTTTATCTCTTTGCTTGGCTCCTGTTTTGCAGCAAACAAAATAAGTTACTTACCTGTAACTACAGTTCTCCATTGGAAGCTTTCATAGATTTACATGCTTGAATCATTCCCAGTTGTCATGATGGGAGTCCCTGGTACTTTAAAATAGTAGTAGTAGACTGATGGGTATTGACTAGAAAAGGCCTAGGTCTCTTAGTTCATTATCAAAAAAAGAGACCAAAGTTTGCCCTAACCAATCAGCATGAATCGCCCTGTAGAACAATCCAGAGAATATCAGGACCTCAGATTTTCGAACACTAGTGCTAAAGTTAATATGCTGAGATAGACTAATATGAGTTTCCCCGAGGCAGGAGGGTGGGTTCTTTTTTTTTTTTTTTTTTTTTTTGTTGCTCATTTTTCTTTTTTTTTTTTTTTTTTTTTTTTTTATTTGGCAAATTCAGAACGAATACAAGTTCACAGACATAAACAGGTAAAACAATAAAAAAAAAAGAAAATGTTATTAATTCAAGTCATAGCTTAAAGTGACATATATAAAGCAAAGAACATTTAAAACATTCCTAACAAAATTGCTATATTTAGGGAAAAAAGAGCAGGGTATACAGAAAAACATATCAAATTAATTAACCGCTAGTAGAATCTGACTAGCCCCTCTCATTGATGTACCATCTAGCAATGGGGTCCCAAATCTGTGCTCCGACTACTCTAGCTTTTCTACCTCTAGAAGCATATATTGCAATTTCCTGTTTATAGATTGAAACAAATCGGCTTAGCCACATTTGAAAGGTTGGGGGTTCCGGATCTTTCCATCGAGCCGCCAGAATAATACGAAAAACAGCATATCCCAGAAACATAACCGCTTGTTCCTCACTATTGTGACCCAGAGAAACATCATGCCCAAATATATATAGAGTTACTGAATCTCTTAACTGACGTCCAAATATCTGGGCCCAAAATTCAAGTATCATGGTTTTTAACCTTGTGAGTTCCGAGCATTCTGAAAACATATGTATGAGGTTAGCCTGTGGTTGTTTGCATCTTGGGCAATTATCATCAGCCCGAAGACCCCAAGTAAATAATTTTGCCGGTGTGTAGTATAAGTTATAAATAACTCTATAATATTGTGCTTTCAGATTGGAAGCTATGAAATATTTTGAGGAAAGAGCAATAGAGAGGTCAATATCTACATTGGGGTTTGATAATTTTACAGCCCAGGATTGTTCAATTCGTTCTAGATCATCAGGGGTTTTATCCATCAACATTTGATATAGAGCCCCTATTCTTGTAGTTTTTTTGCCTATAGAATCAAGAAGGGGCAAGTTATCTAATGTTGTTGTTATTGGTATAGCGTTACGAATGCTCAGCAAAATTTGAAAATATTTGAGAAAATCATACATGGGAATGGAGTATTTTTCTTGGAAAGATTCGAAAGAAATGGGGACATTATGTCCTAAGAAGTCACCAACTGTGTTAATACCTAAACGCTCCCATCTCTGTGAGGTGGTATCATTAAGAGATGGAGAGATAATCTTACTATGCCAGAGAGGGGTATATTTTGAAAAGGTAGGAATAGATAGGTATTTAGAGATAGCCTTCCACACGGCCCAGGCATCTACAACTGTCTTCAGTTTAATTTTTCTATAGTACATGGAATCTACCTGCCTTAAAAATAAGCCCTTACATTTATCACCAAGGCTAAGCTCATAGATCGAAGGAATATATGAGTCTGGGGGCATAGACGTAATTTTTTTACCAGTTAGTAGGGGATCCATAGATTGTATTAATGTTGCCCACAGATATAATTCTAAATTAGGAATAGCTAATCCTCCTCTATCCTGTGGTAACGACATCCAACAAAGTGCTCTTCTTATCTTGCCATAACTCCACATAAATTTAGATATAGTAGAGTTAATGATTTTAATGAAGTTAGGTCCCGCAAGCAACGGAATTGCTCTAAAAAGGTAGAGGACCCGCGGAAAGATATTCATTTTTATGTAGTTTGCCCTTCCAATTATAGATAAATGTAAGTTGTCTATTCTTTTAAGATCTTTTTTAATTTTATCAATAAGGGGGGTGTAATTTAAGTAAATAATTTTATCCACCTCAGTAGTAAGGCATATACCTAGATATGTAGCCTCTTTAACTTTAAAGGAGCTCTCGTAATGAATATTTTCAGTAGCTAATACCATAGTTTTGTCATTGTTTAGTGAGTATCCTGAATGAGCACCAAAGGCCTGGGTAACTGATTCGATTTCACGGATTGCACTGGCAGGGTCGGTGGTTATGACGGCCACGTCATCTGCGTATGCCATGACTTTGGTGGAATATGAGCCAAAATTAACTGGTTGGATTAAGGGTGATAAAAGGAGTTTTTGTATAAGGGGATCTATATATAAGGCAAATAGAATCGGGGAACATGGACAACCCTGCCTTGTACCTCTTTGTACCTCAATAAATTCTGACTCATCGCCACCTATGGAGATTTTTGCCCTGGGATTAGAATATATGGCTTTGATGGCTTTAATAAAATTGTTCCCAAAGTTCTTTCGTTTCAAGATGTTCCACAGAAACTGCCATGAAACTCTATCGAAAGCCTTTTCGGCATCAAGAAGAATCATTGCCATTTCACCCCCCGTGGTGCCCATGATATCAAAAAGAGTGATGGCTCTCCGGGTATGATCTGTGGTGCCTTTTCCGGGAATAAAGCCATGTTGCCACGGTGATACGAGTTGTTTGATGACCCTACTCATTCGATTTGCTAGAATTTTGGCATACAGCTTTGAGTCAGAATTTATCAAAGATATCGGCCTATAAGAAGAGGGAAGATGAGATGGCTTTCCTTTCTTGTGAAAAATTATTATGTTCGTTTGTTTCCAGGAGTCAGGTGGAATTGAGTGATATTGTACACCGAGAAACAAATCTAATAAAAAGGGTAATATTTGACTGCCCAATATTTTATATAATTCTAAAGGAATTTTATCAGGGCCCGCAGGAGGGTGGGTTCAATGTGAATGTACGAAAGCTTCCAACACTGGAGAAGTATAGTCACTAGTGAGTGACTTATTTCCTACTCCGGTATTGAAACTATAACAATAACAATAGCTACCTGTTGATTGCACATTTATCATAGCATTGACCAGTTTAACAGGAATATGCATCAATAAAACTTGCAAGTAATCATTAAACAATGTGACGACCACAATCATATCAATAACAATTAAGGAATAGATTCCTTTAAGCCTTAAGCAAAGTAAATGGTTTCCCTACGGAAATGTGATCCAGAAGAGGTAGGGGGTAGACAGGGGTGGCTCACCGTAATGGAATAGATGCGAAAGCACTGCCTGACCAACCTCTGTGTCGTTTAGAACTGCTGAATTCAGGCAGTAGTGTCAAGTAAATATGTGTCTATTCTTCCACGTTGCAGCACGGCAACTCCCAGGAAGTGACAGTCTCTGAATGAATGCTGCAGACTTAGACACAGCACTCGTGGAGTGGGCTCGGACTCTTTAAGACAGTAGTCTGCCTGCTTTGTGATGGCAAAATTGTGTGGCACTTGGAGAGCAGAAAACCTTTCCATGAGCACTGTATGCGACAAACAATTGAGAAGTCTTGCAAAAAGCTTCTGTCTTATGCACATAAAACTTTAGGCAACACCTGACATCTGAGGGAAGAGCCCCCTCTGCAGTCTTTGATGGATTCAGGAAAAGGAATATGCTACTTACCAGTATGCATCTGTTCTTGGCATGTAGGGCTGCTGACATTCATATCTGTGCATAGATCGCCGCCTAGTGTTGGGTCCGGATGATTGCCCAGAACAGATGCATACTGGTCGCGTAGCATATTCCGTTCGAGGCATGTGGGCTGCTGAATTCATATCTGTGCATAGAATGTATAGCAGTGTCGCACAAGTTACTACTTGTGTAAGATATATCTGTAAGAGACATTAGTTAGTTATAGATTCCTTACCTTAGAATATCCCCAGGCGTCAGACTGGATCCGGAAATTTTTGCGTAGCAATACCCCTGCGCGTCTGTAGGCGTCGTCTGCGGCTCCGCGTCCGTCATCGGCGTCGTTAGCGCCGGTTTGACGACGTCGGAGTACTTAGACGCCGCCCATGCGCACTGATGTCAGTTCTGATACACAGCTTTTCCGCGCCAGATACGCAGAGCCATGATAGAACCAATACTGGTGCCATGAAACTAGGGCCCTGAAAGGGGATGACCTTAACCCTAGATATCGGTTCGCAGAACGGGGAGGATGGGTGGGTCGGTAAGAAATCTATCACTAACTAATGTCTCTTACAGATATATCGTTACACAAATAGTAACTTGTGCATCTGAAAGAGACACGTTAGTGATAGATTCCTTACCTTAGAATAGATACCCCAGCAATACCAACCCCTGTGGTGGGTCTGCGAACCAATATCACACCAGAAAGTCCTGGAAGACGGAACGTCCAAAGAAGCCATCCCTCCGGACTTGACTGTCCAGGCAGTAGCGTCTTGCGAACGTGTGCAGCGAGGCCCACGTAGCTGCCTGGCAAATGTCCTGTAAGGGGACTCCTCGGCCCAAGGCAGTAGTTATTGCCGTGGCTCGAGTGGAATGAGCCCGCAATCCAGCAGGGGGCTCCTTTTTGGCCATGGAGTAACATGCCTGAATACACAAGATGATCCACCGCAAAATGGTCCGCTTGTGTACCGCCTTTCCCTTCTTCGCGCCGACGTAACCAACAAAGAGTTGATCATCCACCCGGAACTGGCGTGTGCGATCTAGGTAATAAGAGAGCGCACGTTTTGGGTCCAGATGGGGGAGCCTCTCTTCCTCTTTCGAGGGATGCGGAGGCGGAAAGAAGGTGGGCAAGGTAATGGACTGCCTGATGTGAAGGCCGTGACAACCTTGGGCGGAAAGGAAGATCTTGTCCGTAACACAACCTTGTCCGGATGGACAGAGAGGAAAGGTGGAGTAGAAGAAAGAGCCTGGAGCTCACTCACTCTCCTGGCAGAGGTGATGGCAACCAGGAAAGCAGTCTTCAGGGTAAGAAGACGGAGAGGACAGTTATGGAGCGGCTCAAAGGGAGCGCACATTAGATAAGGGAGTACAAGATTCAAGTCCCACTGGGGCATCAAGAAAGGAACAGGAGGGAACATGTGTGTGATGCCCTTCAAAAATCTATTTACAATGGGGGACTTGAATAAGGAAGGCTGATCAGGTAGCCGTAAGAAGGCGGAAAGAGCAGAAAGGTACCCCTTAAGAGTGCCCAGAGCAGAGCCCTGCTGGGCAAGGGAAAGAAGGAAGAGTAGAACTTCAGAAAGGGGTGCAGAGAGAGGGTCCACAGCCTTTGCTGTGCACCATGCCACAAATCTGTTCCACCTGCAGGCGTATACCGACTTTGTGGAGGGACGCCTAGCTGCCAGAATGATATCACAGAATTCGCGAGGAGAGTCAAATGGCCTCATCTGCCGCCGCTCAATCTCCAAGCTTGTAGGTGGAGACTGGACAGGTTCGGGTGGAGGACCATCCCCTGCTGCTGAGACAGAAGGTCCTCCTGAAGTGGCAGACGAATCGGGGGATCGACTGACTTGCTGAGTAGCTCGGGATACCAGTATCTTCGAGCCCAGTCCGGAGCCACAAGGATAACAAGGGCCCGGTTGCGTCTGATCTTCTTCAGCACTCTGGGCAGAAGTGTTATAGGCGGAAAGGCGTACAATAGACTGTAGGAGAGTAGGGTCTGCAATCCTATGATCACCCCAGATTTTTGCTTTTTGCTTCACTGGTTTACGACTTCTCTGGCCGTGGGCCTGCTAATCATACCCACAGCCTTGCTGTTCTCTCACTAAATAGACACGTGTGCCTTAGGTGCATTTACCAATAGGTACTGGGCCACCTTATCAGACCCTGTAACTCAGGGCATAGGTGTACCCAGGGCCTACCAGGGGCTGCAGCATGTATTATGCCACCCCTGGCTGGCCATCTAAATCTGACACCACTGGCTGCACGACAGCTGGGGCAAGGTGGTGTAGTCACCCTTTGCTTTAGATATAGTATACCTATATCTAACCCTAAAATGGACACCCGTATTCCTATCAGTCACTCCTATGGCAGGCCTTGACAATCCTGAAGGCAGAGTGCTTGGAATCGTGTGAGATGGTGCTCTGGCATGAGCTGAGCCCGTTTGCAGCTTGCGGAACCAAGTCCTAATAGCTGTTCCATGATAACACATACCATATACTCTTAAGTGCATTATAATCCTCGCGGTTATATGCCAACTCTGGTATCGCTTTATCAAAACATGTCGAGTAAGGTGTCGTACGAATTGGAATACTAACCCCTCGCCAATTCTGGCGACAGGGTTAGCATTCCACCCTTCTAGAGGGACACGACATGTATGTAACTGTGAACCCCGGTTAAAGTTAACTCGAGCCTCAGCATCACAAAATGGATGCTGCCACCACAGACACAAGTCTGACCTCCTGCTGCTGGGAGTCCTTCCAGTGAGGGAGGCTTGGACAAAGGGTTTCCTGTCAGGGGCGGTGCTAGCACCATCCCAGACAGGGTTTTGTGTATCCTGGGTAGGCAGGGCTTTAGAGGAAGGTGACTGCAAGTGGCACCCCGGTGCTCACTATGCATCTGCCGGCTAGAACCAGTTCCAGGGGCACACCAGCCCCTGAGCTGGGGAAAGTCCGGCATGGGAGAGGGGTGTAACCACCCCCCTTCCTGGTCCCACCCATGGGCAGGACCTAGTCGCGTGCCAGCCCCTTTTCCTAGTATAAAGATAGGAGCGGGCCCCCTTCCAAATTAGATCATCTTTGAATCCTGAAACTACTTTCTACGAAAGGAACTCAAGACTTCTTCCTAAGATTTCTCCCTTGTGACTAAGGAGTAGTCACCCTGCACCCGCAGGCACCATCTAAGAACACTGCGGTTTGCTGCACGTCCTTCCTCCGGAATCCGACCGACCAGCACGACGAGACCCGGCTTCCCTGGCACCTCTAACCTCTACCTACAGCGTCAGCTCAGCTGAGATCCGTGGGTGTGAAGAGACTTCGAGGGACCGGCCATCTTCAGAACTGCACGACGCTTATCCAGCACAACCGCCGAGGGATCCTCGAGTGAGTGCTTTGGGGTGTGAGAAGCCCCAACCCTGAGCAGCTCCAGCACCGAAGTTCAGCCTCCTAGCCTCCACGAGATCTGCGTGGGGCCCTTCTGCTCTTTGCTGCTCACCGCGTTGTCTGGCTACTAGCCTGCTGGCTTGTGGCCTTCCCGACGACAAACGACGACATCAACACCGCTGGTCTGGTTGCTCCAGACTAGCCCTTGCTCCCCTCCAACAGAGGAGCCCCCCGGACCCTCCTGGTCCACTCCAGACGCCATTTTGAGTCCACCGCGTGGGCTTGCATTTGCCAAGACTTGTTGCCCCAATCCTGGGTCCAGCGACGTCGACAGCAGATACTAACGTGGGACAGCTCGCACCTCCATCCTGGTCGCCGACAACGCCTCCTGGTCCGTGAGACTGCAGAGCCCAGCGTCGCCCACTCACCTGGTCGAGGTGATTTCAGCCGGTGCCATCCTGGTGCCCATCTAATCACTGGCTAGTGATTCAGAACTTGGTCCCCTCTGCTTACAGGTGTCTTCCATCTTCGATCCAGGCTTAGATCACTTCGAACTTCATCACTGGTCGCCTGCCAGCAACTTCTTCTTTCAGGCTCCATAGACTGCAACGAGGATTCCCGACGTCTTTCCAGACCTATGCATCCGCAGCCCCTGGACTAGGTAAACTCAGCATTTCGGTGCTCCAGCATAGTCTTGCTATCCAAGGGTCCAGATCCTTTTTCGTTTCAGCTCTACCTAGTCGGATTCGTCCGATAACACTAACTTTACGAAATCTAGCATCCATAAACTTTGTCCCGCATCCAGCGTGAGAGTGCACACTCTGCACCCGATCTCCCTAGGCCTCCTGCTAGTAATCTGAAGGTTCAGTAGTCAAGTCCTAGCGATCCCAAAGCCTATTAGCGTAGTACTTACCTGCTAGTAATTTCGCATTCCACTTTTGTAGTATATGGTTTTTCGTGCCCCTCGGGCATTTGTGTAAATTGTGCAACTTTGCGTATTTTCCTAAGAGCTTTGTATTGTGCTTAGCGCAGTGTCCTCATAAAGAGTCCAGGGCTGTTGTGTTCTAAATAAATATACTTTTATTTTCATAACAACTTGTGTGGTGTCCCTTCACTTGGTGTTCAAGGGGTATATGTGATGGTATAACAGCTGGCTTAACACGCCCTCTAGAGTCTAGCCTAAAGACTGCTCTTGTCCACGCTACTAGGATAGCTGGTCTACGGTTGACTTACAACCAATCATCAATAAGGGTCGTTTGGACTGATACATAGTGATCACTAGAATAGTGAGCACTGCATATCAGGCCAACTTCTCACATAGACCGCAACTCCACTCGCTACGAAAAGCGTCTCCGAGCGAGTGCCGCCTTGGAAATTCCAACGCGCAGAACTGATGACATTGCGCGTTCTCTTCTGTGGCGAATAGATCTAACCAAGGCTCTCCCCATTGCTGAAAGAGGCCTTGCGCCACGTCCGAGTTCAGACGCCATTCGTGATCCATCATGTACCGACGGCTGAGTTTGTCCGCCCTGGCATTCAGAGAGTCTGCCTGGTGTTAAACCATCAGGGTCATGCCCTGATGTTCCAGCCACTACCAGAGGCGCAGAGCCTCCTGGCATAGGGTCCACGACCCCACCCCGCCCTGTTTGTTGCAGTACCACATGGCAGTGGTGTTGTCCGGGAACACCTGCACTACACTCCCCTGGATAGAGGGGAGGAATGCCTTCAGTGCTAGACGAATCGCCCACAGCTCCAAAAGGTTGATATGGACTCGGGACTCCGCCGGAGACCAGAGGCCTCTGATCTCCGCCTCTCCCACGTGGCCTCCCCAGCCCTGGAGGGACGCGTCCGTCACAACTACGTGCTCCGGGAGGGAGAGGGATCTGCCACTGACCCAGTCGCGGTCCGTGAGCCACCACTGCAGTTGTCTCGCAGTGCTCTCCGAGATCAAGACATGATCGGACAGGTTGTCCTGATGCTGGGCCCACTAAAACTTCAGGTCCCACTGCAGAGCCCGCATCCCCCACCTGGCGTGATGCACCAGAAGGATGCAGGAGGCCATCAGCCCCAGAAGCTGCAGCGTCAACCTGACCGAGATTCGGGATAACGGCTGAAAGATGGGAATCAGAGCCTGTATATCCCGAACCCGCTGTTCTGTAGGGTAAACCCGAAACTGCGCCGAGTCGAGAACCGCTCCGATGAAGAGGAGCTTCTGAGAGAGACACAGGTGTGACTTCGGCACATTGATGGAGAACCCCAGCAAACGCAGGAGGTCGGCCGTAGTCTGGAGGTGGCTGACGACTGTCTGGGGCGAGCCCGCCTTCAACAACCGTCTAGGTAGGGGAAGATTGACACCCCTAACCTGCGCAGATGAGTTGCGACCACCGCCATCACCTTCGTGAACACCTGTGGGGCGCTGGTAAGGCCGAAGGGGAGCACAGTAAACTGAAAGTGCTCTTGGCCTACCGTGAACCGCAGGTAACGCCGGTGGGCCGGCAGGACGGGGATGTGGAAATAAGCGTCCTGCAAGTCCAACGCTACCAGCCAGTCTTCCGGTTCCAGGGCAGCTAGGACCTGAACCAGAGTCAGCATCTTGAACTTCTCCTTCCGGAGGAAGCTGTTGACAATCCGCAGGTCCAAGATAGGGCGTAGGCCCCCTTTGCCCTTCTTGGGTACCAGAAAGTAGTGGGAGTAACATCCACACCCTACTTCTGGCCCAGGAACGCGCTTGATGGCCCCCTTGGCCAAGAGGGCCGTGACTTCCTCTTGCAGAAGTTGCAAGTGATCCCCCGACACGCGGTGGCATGGATGGAGGGGTCGCCTCGAAGGGGAGGGAATAGGCCCTTTGGACGATCTGCAACACCCACCTGTCCGATGTGATAGTGCGCCAGTGGGAGAGGTGATGGCGAACCCTGCCTCCCACAGGCGTCACATGGGCCTGAAAACTCGGACTACGAAGGTTTCGAGGCGTGTGCTGTGGAGGGAAGTGTGGACTGGCCTCGCCGTTATCCCCGACCGCCGCCACGGCGGTTTCCACGGCCGCCACCGCGCTGTTGAACATTTTGCGGCGCGTGGCTGTCAGCACGTGTGGGGGCGCCCCTTCCGTGGCCACGAAAGGAGCGAAAGGCACCCGTTTTGCTGGCGTGAGGCCGAGAGGCCAAAGGACTTGGTCGTAGCCCTGGAGTCCTTAAAACGTTCCAGCGCATGGTCTGCCTTGTCGCCGAAGAGGCGACGGCCATCGAACGACACGTCCAGAAGTGTGGCCTGGACATCGGCCCAGAAGTTGGCAGACCTCAACCAGGCGTGGCGTCGAACCGCCACCTTTGTTGCCATTGCCCTGCCCAGTGAGTCCGTTGTATCCAGCCCACACCGGATGGAATAACGTGCTGCATCTAGGCCCTCCGCAAGGGTTTGGGCGAGTTTAGCCCGGACCTCCTCCGGACATTGTGGCAGCACGTCCGCAACCGCGTCCCACAGAGTGTGGGTGTAGCGGCCCAAGAGACAGGCGGTATTGACAGACCGCAGCCCTAGGCTTACAGACGAGAACACCTTCTTCCCGAACTGTTCGTATCTCTTGGATTCCCGGTCGGGCGGGGCCGACGGGAATGCGGTCTGGGAATTGGAGGCCTGGATGACCAGGCTCTCGGGGGTGGGATGGGTGGACAAAAAGCATTGGTCGCCTGGGGCCGGGCGGTAGCGTCTGGCCACGTTCCTATCCACAGGCGGGCCTGTGGCGGGCTTGGACCAAGTGCCCACAAGAACGTCACATAAGGCCTCATTGAACGGCAGCAGAGGCTCGCTGGAGCTTGACTGCGGTTTGAGGACCTCAGTGAGGAGGTTAGTCCTCACGGCCGCGACGGGGAGCTCAAGTTGTAAGGCCTTGGCTGCCTTCGTCAACACTACAGTATATGTAGACCCCTCCTACGAAGCCACAGTTGGAGGGGAGGCAAATCCAGTGTCTGGCGATGTGTCAAGACCACTGGCCTCCCCAAGCTCATATGTCCAGTCCTGTTGAGACTGGCACTCCAGTGCCAGAGGGTCCTCAGACCCCTCCCAATCCTCCTCGTCACCCGTTACCTGTAAAACAGGATCAGTAGACCGGGCCTCCTCATGGAAATAAAAATCTCCAAAGGCCGTCGGAAGCGGCGCCCATCGGCGCCGTTCCGGCGCCAGAGTCGGACCGTAGGGAACATTGGAGACGGCGTCCACAGTGGGCGCCGGGGGCGACACCCGTGGGGTCGGCGCCGGCGAGGTCGTGAGGTCGACCGGTGACGACCCGGATCCGGAAGCGGATCCAGTGAGGTCCTGCGACGCCGGGACCGAAGTCGCCGGCGGCGTCGGGGCCGAAGCACCCAACGGCGTCGGAGCCGGCGCACCTGACCCGCTAGGGCCTCCAGTCGGGACCGTTGGGCCCAAAGGCGCCACGGAACCTGACTGAGGAGGGAGGGACCTCATGACCATGAGGTACCGCTCGATCTCCTCCGGCGTCGCGCCGTGCCCAGGGACCCGAAGGTGTGGGGCAGCGACGACGCTTGAGACTCCCGCGGAGCCGCGTGGGCGGTGTCGCCCGAACCCCCGGCCGCATCGTGCGAGCGTCGGGGTGGGTCAGAGGAACAATGACGTCTCTCCGACCTCTCATGCCTCTTACCTGAAGACTTGAGCCCGACGACCGGTGTCCACTCCGGAGCTGCGATGACTCCGACCTCGAGACCTGTCCCTCGACCTCCCGTGGGACCGGGACCGGGACCTGGAGTGGCGCGGGGCCGACTGCCGGAGCTCGAGGCGCTTGCGGAACCGCTCCCGCCTAGCCGTCGACGTCAGGGCCCGGCAGTCGGAGCAGGTGCGGTCGTCGTGATCGAGGCCTAAGCACTTCAGGCACCGGCGATGGGGGTCCGTGACCGACATCAGTCGGTCGCACTTCGAGCTGGGTTTGAACCCGGGCATCCCTACCGGCACCGATAGGGTCGAAGACTCGAAGAAAAAGAATGATCAAAAGATCAAAAAGTTCAGTCAAAAATTGACTGGTGGTAGAGCTTCTTCGGATCTGCGCTAGCTGGCGCGGAAAAAAGAAGAACAGACGTCAGCGCGCATGGGCGGCGTCTAAGTACTCCGATGACGTCATTCTGGCGCTAATGACGCCGACGACGGACGCGGAGCCGCAGACTACGCCTACCGACGCGCAGGGGTATTGCTACGCAAAAATTTCCGGATTCAGTCTGACGCCTGGGGATATTCTAAGGTAAGGAATCTATCACTAACGTGTCTCTTTCAGATCCCCCATAGCGGTGGTTGCCTGTGCCAGCTGCAGCAGCCTGAAAAAGAGTTTTGAGTACAGCCTGTCCTACAGCTGCCTGCTGTTTGGAGTGTACATCTACGCAGTAGTGTTTGGTAAATGTATGTATGGTAGTCCATGTGGCTGCTCTACATATGTCTTCTAGAGGAATGTTTCCCAGGAAAGCCATGGATGCCTTTAACTTGCGTGTGGAATGCGCTCTTGGGGGAACTGTTAATGTGCGTTTAGCTTTCTGATAACAAATTTGTTTGCACTTAACAATCCATCTGGCTATACCCGATTTCGAAATGGGGTTGCCTTTGTGCTGTGGTGTAAAGGCATCAAACAGTTGCTTAGTCTTTCTGAAATGTTTTGTCCTGTCTATTTAGAGAAGGAGAGCTCGTTTAACATCCAGGGTATGTAGAGCTCTTTCTGCCACTGAATCTAGATTTGGGAAGAACACTGGGAGTTCGACAGTCTGATTGATGTGAAACTGAGATACCACCTTTGGCATTAATTTTGGGTTTTTTACGTAGCACTACCCTATTTGCATGAATTTGTATGAATGGTTCTTGTATAGTTAGGGCTTGTAGCTCACTAACTCTTCTAAGGGATGTAATTGCACTAAGAAAGACACTTTCCACGTTAGGAATTGTATCTCACACGAGTGTAGAGGTTCAAAAGGTGGTCCCATAAGTCTGGTTAGAACCACGTTTAGGTTCCAGACAGGTGAAGGTGGTTGTCTTGGAGGAATCACTCGTTTGAGTCCCTCCATAAAAGCTTTAATAGCAGGTACTCTGAAGAGGGAAAGGTGTTGCCTGTTCTGAAGATAAGCTGCCACTGCAGCTAAATGTATACGTATGGAACTGTAGGCTAGATTGAATCTATGTAAATGTAAGAGGTAACATATGATGTTTTGAGTTGATGCATCTAGCGGATTTATGTCATTATTGGTACAATAGATGACAAATCGTTTCCACTTTGCCGCATAGCATGCTCTGGTTGTAGGTCTTCTTGCCTCTTTGATAATATTCATACAGTCAGGAGGCAAGTTCAGGTAACCAAACTCTATGACTTCAGGAGCCAGATCGCAAGGTTTAACTGTTGCGGATCTGGGTGCTGAATGTCTCCATGGCTCTGCGTTAAAAGACTGGGTGTGAGCCGCAGCCTTTGATGAAGCACCACGGAAAGTTCTAGGAATGTGGTGTACCACGGTTGCCTCGCCCACGTTGGAGCAACTAGGATGAGTGTCATGGAGTGTTGTCGCAGTTTGCGTGCCACTAGTGGTATGAGCGGGGCTGGGGGAAAAGCATACGCAAACCTGCCTGACCAGTTCATCCATATCGCATTGCCCTGAGACTGCGGATGTGGAAACCTGGCGGCGAAGCTTTGGCATTTTGCGTTTTCCCTTGTGGCGAACAGGTCTATCTTTGGGTGGCCCCACCGCTGGAAGTACGGTTGGAGCACTGAGGGATGTATCTCCCACTCGTGCATTTGGTGGCTGTGCCTGCTGAGCAGATCCGCCATCTGGTTGTCCTTGCCTGGGAGGTGTTCCGCCATGAGGAATATGTTCCTCTGAATGGCCCACTTCCACATGCTTTGCGCTAGATGTGACAACTGCGGAGAGTGTGTCCCTCCCTGCTTCTGTATGTAGTACATGGCAGTCATGTTGTCCGTCCGGATCAACATGACTTCGTTGCACAAATGTACCTTGAACGCCTTCAGTGCCATGAAGATTGCCATCAGTTCCAGCAGGTTGATGTGCATCTTCTTTTGCTGCGCCGTCCATAGTCCCTGC
This sequence comes from Lissotriton vulgaris, assembly GCF_964263255.1. Lineage (NCBI taxonomy): Eukaryota > Metazoa > Chordata > Amphibia > Caudata > Salamandridae > Lissotriton > Lissotriton vulgaris. The sequence goes on from NC_141699.1 coordinate 356,534,617, forward strand.
ACTGTGTAATGGAGGACATGCGCTCCCCAGCCCAGGAGAGATGCGTCCGTCGTCAGCACTATTTGTGGTACAGGCTCTTGGAATGGTCGTCCCCTGCAAAGGTTTTGTGGGTTCCACCAATGCAGAGAGTTGTATGCGCGACCGGTCACCAACACTAGGTCTTTTAATTGTCCTTGAGCCTGGTTCCACTGCCGTGCTAAGCACTCTTGAAGCGGACGCATAAGTAGTCTCGCGTGAGGGACTATGAAGATGCAGGAGGCCATCATGCCTATCAACTACATAAACACCTGTGCTGGTTGCGAGTGTTGTGGTCTGAATTTGTGAATCAGCAATTGCATGCTGTTGAGTCTTGCTAGGTTTGGCTGTGCCTTTGCTGCCAGAGTGTCTATGGTCGCCCCAGGTACTGTTGTACGTGGGCGGGTTGGAGATGAGACTTTGTGTAGTTTAATGAAAATCCGAGGCTGTGTAGGAGGTGGATAGTGCGGGACATGTGGCTGGCACATTGCTGGGCCGACTTTGCTTGGATAAGCCAGTCGTCCAGGTAGGGGTAGACGTGAATATGATTTCTCCGCAGGTGCGCTGCTACTGTCGCTAGACACTTGGTAAACACACTGGGGGCTGTTGTCACCCCGAAAGGCAGGACCTTGAACTGGTAGTGCTGATTTTGTATGGTAAACCTGAGATACTTCCTGTGTGCTGGATGTATCGGTATGTGGAAATATGCGTCCTTTAGGTCCAGTGTTGTGAGGAAATCTCTCTGACTGAGCAATGGTAGAACCTGCTGTAAAGTGAGCATGTGGAAATGTTCTGACAAGATCTATTGGTTTAGGGGCCTGAGGTCCAGTATTGGCCTGAGAGACCCGTCCTTTTTGGGGATTAAGAAGTACAGCGAGGAGGAGGAGCCAAGATGGCGCTCGGATCGGACGTGTAGTCCCTCGGCTCCGGGGACCATCTCCGCCTTCGAGTCTATCCTGCCAGAGATCCTGTACTGAAGTGGCTGATTTCGAGAGCTGATGCGCTCCGGCGATCCGCTACGAAATCCTGGGGCTTTTGCTCTACTGTAAGCGGAGGAAACGCTCGGGCACAGTTTGCGGCCTGCATCGGCACGAAGACCGGGACCTCGCGTGAATGTTGAGGCCGGCCATCTGGTTCGCATTATCGGGCTTGGTGACTGTGAGGTGCCGACCGGAAATTACCGAGGGGTAGCGGACCCTGCGGCCCACGTCCCGCTGCACGGCTGGCACAGAGACGATCTACCCTGGCTGCAAATAGGACGTTATGGGCCATCGTGCTGCTGTTTGTGTGACTTTTGCCTGCACCTCGACCCGCTAATGGCGGTGGACTCCCGGCCTGGCCAGGTACTCTTAACCGAGCGGGATGTTATTTTGAACGGACCGTGCTTCTGTCTGTGCCCGGGCTCGGTCATCTGCCCCTTGCAGCACGATAACTTGTTACTATATGGTGCGCAGCCTGCTCCTACTCGTGTATTCCTTGCCTGACGCTATGGTGGTCACACTGTGATATATCCTGATAAGTCGGATGTGACTTGTTTATCTTAACACATTCTGGGGGAAGGAATGTCTGACACAATGTGTGCTACCGCTCATGGCTATGGTACCCTATTGGCAGCGGTACTTTCCCTCCGCTCTGAGGTTCTACGTTCTGGCTGCGCCCTGCTTGACAAGATGGAGGGCATGCTCAGTGCATCGGCCCGTCTCAAGATGGCCGACTCGCAGGGTCTCGGCGTCGCTCTTTGTTCTACCTCCGCCTGTGTCAAAATGGCGACATCTGGCGATAATGGAGCCCTCGTGACCCAAAGCCCGCCGATAACATCCGCTGAGGGAGGCAGGCTCCTGAGCCCGTATGTCCCTCCGGAGCTTCTGCTGCAGCGTGAGCCTTCCCTCCGTGTCGTGCTCTCGGATCCCCGAGACTCGCCCCGAGAGATGCTGGACGCAGTGATCTCCCTCCCTGGCCTGGCTGTACCCTAGGAGTTCAAGATGGCGTACTTTGCACCTTCCCTGGGACTCCTGGACTTGCTCATTCTGGACACATCGAAATGCTCGCACCGCGGGGACTTCCCTGGACTGTCGACTACACCCGCGTCGACTACACTGAGTCGTGGTGGTAAGGAGAAAACGGGACAAGGATAAACACTTCTCCTTTCGAGCTGACGGATTCCTTTTTATTGATTATGGCGGATGGGGGAAATGCTGCTATTACTTATGTTTTGATGGTGTTGACTCTGTTCCCCATTCTGTGTTCTGGAACTGTTTTTTGCCACCATACTACCGACTCCTATTTTTGTACTGCTCATGCGGGTGGGGCAGCCGGGGGGATGGGTTTCTTTGAGTGTTCGGGGCACGCATTGATGGTGCTGGAGGACTGTCTCGGGGGCATCCGCTGCTATTCCTGGTGTGGGGTTTCTTTGTTGCTGCCCTGGGTGTCTTATTTGGGTGTTGCTGCCTTGCTTTCATTGTGCACTGCTGCTGTGCTTCCAGTTTCCTTCGCGTAACGGGCGTGTTATTATTACTGGGCGTCAGGTTTTGTGTTGCTATTCTTCGCACGAGAGAGCGGAGCCGGGGGACGGATAGTGGGCTCCTCCCCACCTTTCTTTATTTTATGAGAGCTTTAGGATAGTATCCTTTTCTTACTCTCTATATTTCGGGACTCCTTTTATTGGGCGACAGGCACACTGCTAGGGGGGGACAGGCCGTAGCCAGCTGCAGGGGTGCAGGGTGGGGGTACACGGGGGGGGGGTTCTTTTTCTTTTTGTTTTTCTTTTTTGTTCTATGGGCCTTCTATTCTTTTTCCTTTTTTCTTCCTTTGGGTTTAGACATTTCTCTTTTGGGTGCTGCGCAGCGACACTGGTGGTTTCCTCCGCTATATGCTTGTCTATCCTGACTGTCCACCACCAGCATTGCCTTGTTGTGCTATGATATCCTGCTCACGTCTATCCTACAGGAAAAACTTTTAAAATTAGACCTCAGTCCTTCTGTAACGTATCCTCTGAGCTCTTATTATTCTGCAATGTACCGTATGTGTGAGCCCTCGGGCTCTTTGTTGACCTGTAATTGCCTTTTTCCATCAATAAAGGTCTTCCAAAAATTAAAAAAAAAAAAAGAAGTACAGCGAGTAGACCCCTGTACCCTGTTCCTGTATGGGAACGAGTTCTATGGCCCCTTTTTGCAGCATGCTGACAACTTCTTTCTGCAATAAGTCTATGTGCTCTGCGGACATAGGACGGTGGCTTGGGGGTATGTTGGGTGGAGTGGAAGTTAGCTCTAGACAATAGCCACACTGAATAAGTTGTCTCACCCACCTGTCTGTGGTAATGCTCTCCCAGACTGGCAGGAACTGTTGTAATCGCCCCCCGACTGGTGTTACATGGTCCGGGGGCAGTGACAAGGCGTCACTGTTTAGTATTGGCGGAGGACCTGGTGTTGTTATTCCCTCGTCCTCTGCCTTTGGTGCTGTTGCCACGGTATCCACCTCTATTATTTTTATTATAGGTGGTTTGTGTGCTCACTTTATTGTATTGAGTCTGTTGTGATGCCTGGCCTCGTGTGGCTCCTCTGTTACTGGAGCGACGAAAGGAACCTCCTCTGAACTGTTGGGACTGCAAGGCACCCATAGACTTGGCTGTCTCCGTGTCTTTTTTACTTTTTTCTAAGATTGTGTCAACATCAGGGCCAAATAAAAAAATCAGGGTTCACAGGCTGATTTAGTAATGCAGTTTGAATCTCCGGCTTGAACGCAGAGATGCGCAACCAAGCATGTCTCCCGAGCATGACACTTGTGTTGATGGCCCTGGCTGCGGTGTCTGCTGCGTCTAGGGCACAATTGATGGATGCGTTGGAAATGAGTTTACCCTCCTGTATTAGCATCTCAGCTCCCTCTTTGTATACCTCAGACAAATGTTGTAGCAGTTGCTCTAGCGTGTCATAATGCGCCCTATCGTATCTGGCTAATAGGGCCTGTGTATTAGAAATTCTCCAGATATTAGCTGCTTGAGCAGCCACCCTTTTCCCAGAAGCTTCTAATTCTTTTGATTCTTTGTCTGGAGGAGGAGCATCACCCGTAGTTTGTGAGTTGGCGCGCTTACGAGCATTTGAGACAACCAGAGAATCTAACGGCAGCTGTCCCTTAATATATGTAGGGTCCACAGGCGCTGGTCTGAATTTTCTTTCAATTCTGGGGTTAATAACCCTTGCTCTAGTGGTTTCTTTGAAAATGTCCCCTGCGTGTTTAAGGACACCTTTTAGCATTGGCAAAGTTTTAACAGACTTCTCTGAAGTGGAGAAAGTGTCAAACAGGAAGTCCTCTTCAACGGGGTCAGCATGCATGTCCACATCATGATTTAGTGCTGCCCTTTCAATTAAAGCGTTGAATGCAGCTGTATCTTCTGTTGGTGAAGTTTTTACAGGATAAGAGGGGGTATCAGGAATAGTGTGCGATTCCCCCTGGTCAGCAGGGTCTGTCCAGGCTTGAGTCTGGTCATCCTGATCAGTGTCCGCAGGGTAATTATATTGTTCATAATCGTCATACCCTATATCTTCAGCAGTGGGCGTGGGTGAGTTTGCAGAAGTGTCTTGGCCATGGTACCTCACAGTTTCAAAAAGGACAGGTGATGTTGCAGAATCCCTTTTCTTTTTGAGTGGAATTTTGTATGATTCCAAGGAGTTTCTGACCTAATTTTCCTTTGATAAATAGTAAGCCTACCAGATTCGGAGTCAATATGTAGCTTCGACTGGTCATCATATGAGGGCTCTTGGTATATAAGGTCTTCTTCTAAAGGATGACGCCTTTTCCCTAATGACACCTGTTTGGGTGTTTCAACCCCAGGTTTTGGATCGAGCGCCTTGGGGCGTGAAGTTGGTGGCAGTCCGAATTTAATCGCCGGCATAGTGTCTTTAGACAGACTGGCCTTCTTCGGCGCCGCCGCCGATGTAGGGTCGACCGACTTTGCCTTCTCGCCAATAAGTCTTTGGCCTTGCGTCGACTTCAGTGCATGTGGCGTCGGAGGCGCGCTCTTCTGCCTCGACTCAACGTGGTCCTTAGAGGCGCTTTTGGATTTCGACTCGAGGCCTTTGACGAGCTGTGGCCTGTCGACCTGATGCTTCGGATCGAGAATCTTCCGAGACTCGAGTCCCTTGTTTGTGTCACTGTCCACTGGCGTCGACTTCTTCGGTTTGACGTGCTTAGCTTTTATGGCGGACTTCAGCACACCGATCTTCGGTTCAACACTTTTTACTTTTGACCCCGCAGGGTCGTCGACACCCTTTGTCTTCGTCGACTCCGATGGGTCCGAGCTTTTAGACCCGAAGACTGTTTTCAGCAGTTTCGGTTTCGATTTTGACTCGATGGCTTTTGGTTTCGTTTTTATCAGTTGAACCGATGGCTCATGTGATGTATTCTTAGCCGGGCCTTGACGCGGGGCTATAGAATGTCCTCGATGATCTTGGCTAAGGCCTTCCGGCGATGCCTCGACCTGAGCCTTCGAAAGCCTTTGAGTGTCTGTTTCGGGCCCTGTACCCACTGTTGGGCCTGGTTCATCGCTTGAGTTGTCATCAACGGCTCCGATGGGGGATACGTCGTCCCTTACCTCAGCGACATTTTCTTCTTCGACGTTGAACTCGTCGTCTTCATAATAGGTGGAGTCATTCTCCGAGCCGGGATCTGACAGGTGTTCTGGATTCTCTGTCTCGACGTCCTCATCGTCGTCCTCGTCAAAGATATTCACCGGGTCGGGCGCTGGCTTCGACATAATTTGCCTTGCTGCGTGTCGGAGTCTAAGCGTCTTCTTCGACCTGATTCGAGCACAAGCTAGACAGTTGTTCTCATCGTTCTCTGGTGATAAGCACTTGTTGCACTCGGGTGTGCATTGATTTGCGGGTACTTAGAGTTGCAAAGGGGGCAACGTTTGAACAGGCTCCGTTCCATCGACGAACGGGCCTCCGGTGTCGAAAAGGCCACGCGGCGCTCTTCGACATCCTGCTTCAAGAAGAACTGGAACAAGAACTCGGCACCGATCGAAACAATACGACGACTCCAAAGGCCTTTTGGCCTTTAAAGAGTTTCCGAACTTGAGTAAATTACAGTACATCCAAACCCAATGGCGGAAAAAATCAATCTGAGGATGGAGAGGATGCCCATGCGCACTGTAGTCCGGGGGAGGAGCCACCTATCTCGTGATACTACGAAGACTCTTCCAGGACAACAATGTGCAATCATCCGGACCCAACACTAGGCGGCGATCTATGCAGAGATATGAATTCAGCAGCCCACATGCCTCGTACAAGTCTTTAGTACAACAGGTTTGTTAATGTGGAAATCAGATGGAGCCTTGGGTATACATTTTGGATTTGTGCAGAGGAGAATTCAGTCGATTTTTAATTGCAAGAAGGTTCCTTTATTACAAAAGCCTGAATTTCACTGACCCATCTGGCTGAGGTCAGGGCAAGAAGTAAAGCCAACTTCCATGACAGGAACTTGATCTCAGCTGAGTGAATTGGTTCGAAAGGGGGTTTCATCAATTGCGAAAGAACAGTGTTCAACTGCCAGGCCAGATGTGGAGGCTTATAGGAGGACAAACTCGAAACAGTCCTTTGAGGAACTCTTGATTATTCTAGAAGACCACAAAGGTGGAGAGGAAAGTGATCTTCTGTACCGGAAAATGGCAGCTAAGTGAACCTTTTTTGAGCTATGTGCAAAGCCTGATTTCGCTAGCTGTAAAAGTTAAGGTAAGACCTGCTCTGGAGAGGAGGACAGCTGATGTATACCTGCTTGATGGCACCAGATGCAGAAAGGCTTCCATTTGAGACGGTACATTTTGTTGGTACTGTCCACCCTAGATCTGGCCAAGATATCTCGACATTCCCCGGAAATGTTCTAGTGCTAGAACTCATTGAATTCAGGAGCCATGCCGATAAGTGTAGGTTCCTGGGATCCGGTGTAGGATCTGCACCTAGTTCACAGTTAGAAGATTAGGACACACTGGATGTTTGAAGTGCATGACCTGTGATAGAAGCAGCAGCTTTGTGTACCAGCGTTGGCGTGGCCATGCTGGAGCAAGGAGGAGCAGTTTGCCTGGCTCAATCATCTTCCTCAGGACTCTTGGAAGAAGAGGAATGGGGGAAAGCGTAAGCAAAGATGCTGAACCATGCAATTGTAAAGGATTTCCCCCATGACCCCTGTTGGGGATGCCAACTTGCATAGTACCAGCATTTGTGGTTCTGGGGAGTTGCGAACAGGTCCAATTCTAGTGAGCCACATCATAGGAAGATGTTGCACAGGGTTTGCTGGTGCAGTTCCCATTCATAGCACAATGTCGTGAGCCTGCTGAGTGTGTCTGCAATCGTGTTCTGATGTCCCGGAACGTATTCTGCTGGGAGGCAGATTCTGTGAACCATAGCCCATTCCCATAACTTCTGTGCTTCCCTGGAAAGCTGGCGAGATATGTTATTTATATAGTGCATCATTGCGATACTGTCCATACGGACGAACACTGATGAATGCTGAATCCTGGGAAGACAAGCTTGGAGGGTTAGATGTACTGCTTTTAATTCCAATAGATTTATAAGGGATTGACTTAGAGTCCGATGCCACTTGCTGCTCACTTGAAGCTCTTGGAGATGAGCTCCCCATCCCTCCAGTGACGTATCTGTGGTAATCACAAAGGGTGCCGCTATGTCTCGTATAGACAGCCCTGCTGACAGATGGGTTTCGACTTCCCACCACTCCAACGCCTTTAGCATGCGTGGAGTTATCTTAATGATGCAGTCAAAAGGGTGTTTGGACTGTTCCCACTGCTTGTCCTGTTCCTCCTGCACAGGTCGAATTTTGATGCGACAGAATGAGATCAGGGTATGCAGAATGACTTCATTCCCAAGAGAGACAGTCGGACTGAAAGATACTTTTTTCTTCTCGTGGATTTTGTGAGCATGAGAAGCCTGTGTTGGTGTTCGTCCGCAGGATAAACCTTTAAGCCCACCATGTCTCACTTGGTTCCCAGAAAGACTATCATTTGCAATGGGCTCTGTCTGCATTTTTGCAGATTGAGGGTGAGACCCAGCCGTCGGAAGAGAACTGTGCAGGACTTGGTAGACACTTGTGCTGCCGATTTTGGAGGGGTCTTTATCAACCAGTCGTCCATATATGGAAGACTTGATGTTGATACTGCCTGAGAAACTCTGCGACTGGAACAAGGCACTTCGTAAAAATTCTGGGCGCAGATTTGAGTCCGAAGGGGAGCACTCTGATCTAGAAGTGGCACCCGGCAATCAAAAACCTCAGGTATATCCTGTGTCTTGCATGAATGGGTATGTGGAAATAAGCATCTTGGAGAGCTAATGCGGTCATGAAATCGAACTGGTTTAGGAGTTTCAGAACCTCCGAAACGTGGTCATCCAAAAGGATTGTTTTTTCAGGTAGATGTTGAGGCTTCTAAGGTGCAAACTTGGTCGCCACTGCCTTAGCTTCTTTCTGATTAAGAAGAAACAGGAGTAGAAACCTATGCCCCTGAGGGCGACTTGCACTTTCTCCATTTCCCCTTTCTTGAGCATGGCTTTGTTCTCTTGTTGAAGAACTTTGAAATGCTTTTGGTGGAAGGGTTGTGCCAGGTTTAGTGGCGATTTCTGGATAAACTCCAGTGTATATCCAAATTGCACAAGGCGAAGAACCCACTGGTCTGTGGTAATGGTTTTCCATTGGTGAAGGTGATTGGAAATCTTGCCTGCGAGATGCGAGGTTTTTGATGGGAGAAATTGAGGAGAATGCAGTGGAGGAATTGGAGCCGGAGCATGTACCACATCATTGTCGACAGAAAACATCCTTGCCCGCCAGTCCTAATTTTCCCCCTGTTTGATCTGACATATGATGTCTGATGAGTTTGTCCTTGTCTAGTATGCCGGGTAACTGTATTGTTGATACCCTCCCCTACAGAAAGGGTGGACTTTCCCTCGGGATCCTCAAATAAGAATTTTCCTGAACTGCAAGGTCCCTAAAGCCTTAGCGGTATCCGTGTCCGCCTTTATTGTTTTAAGAGCCTCCTCCACCTGGCTTCCAAAGAGGTCCTCTCTGTTACACGATAGGTCCAAGATCTTATTCAGAATCTCAGGCTGGAATGAGGTGGCTTCAAGCCATCCTGTTTTTTTTTTTTTTTTTTTGAAAACCTTTATTAGACAGTATGTGCAAACAGATACGGGCCTACAACCCACAGGCCGGCCTCGACAATAAAAAGGCACATCAGCAAGCAGTTAGGCGACTCAGCAGCATATCAGAGCAGGCACGATTAATCCGAGTTACACTATACATAATTGTGCCGCCGAGAGGTAGGATAATGAAGGTTTAATTTTAAAGTTTTTAAATGAGTCCATAGCAGTAAAGGTCAAGAAGGATCCGAGTCAAAACAATACAATTAGGACAGAGGTGGGCAACGATCAGCAGAAAAATCAGCAGGCATTATCCGCAAAACAAACGGCTGTAAGCAAATAAGTCAGGATAGAGGATGAACACGCAACATAATGATCCCCAGTCGCTACCCGCAAATACCCAATCCTCCCCCTGACCCAAGGAAATAAGAAAGGAAAAGAATAGAAGATGAAGAGTAAGAAGAAAAAAGGAAAAAAAGAGGCCCATAGGAACTGAAACGAACAAAGAAATAACCCCCCACCCTACACGCATGCAGAGGCTACGGCCTACCCCCCCCTAGCAGTGTGTCTGTCGCCCCAAAAGAGTACCCGAAATTCAGAAGAAAGAAAAAGAAGAAAAAAGAGAATCACATAAGACCGGAGGAGGGCCAAGGAAATAACCAAAGCAATCAATACTTTTACCCGCGGCCACCCAACCCTGGACCCCGACCTAGCACCTAATCAACATGTACCTCCAACAATTATCATTTACAGCCCCAGCCATGCACGCAGCAGGTTACAGCAAAAGAAGAAACATCCTCAGCCCTGTCCCCTCCGAACCGGCATGACAACGGAGTCCAGTTCTAAAACAGCACACATGGACGGAGAGGGCAACCGTGGAATCCATTGCAGAAGTCGAGGCGCTCGGGATGAATCAAACTGGCTTGGAGATCGGCCACAAAAGTCAAAAGAAGTCACCACTGCCTGTCCGAGGAGAGTACAGTAGGGAGCAAGACGAGGCGAGAGTTCCAGCGTAGCAGCCTGCCGATGCGCGAACAGCAAGTCCAGAAGGACGCAAAGAGGCATGCCAGCAGAGGACAAAGGAGATGAACAACATGGCGTCCGAAGTAGAAGCACCGGCCATCGCGAAGGATCATTATCGCCAAACTCCTTCAAAGCAAATCCGGAGAGTGCTGCAGCGGAAACTGAGGCTCGCCCATCCGTCGCCTCCACACACTCCAGGGCAGGTAATTCACCGTAAGCAGGTTGAGGATGTGGCGTAGTGTGCAGCACTGAAGGACCATCATGGCCGGCTGGAGAAATCGCAGCAAGCCGGGCCCCCAAACCATTGGCAGTGTCACGAAAGGCCAACCGTAGGTCTTCCAGAGCCTCCAGGATATCCCGAAGCCCCAGCGGTGTATCCAGAATGGAGGATGCAGCATTGACCCCCGTCCAGGACGAGCGGCAGCAGAGCGCCTCAGAAAGCAAGTCTCCCTTGTCATTCATCGACACTCGAAGATTCTGTAGAAGATCTGCAGGGCTCAGCTGGGGCAGAGACATGAAGGTAGCCGATCGTAAGGAAGCTCCAAATGTGAAGATGCCGGCAAACAATGAGCCCCCGAGATGAGCAGGGAACTCCACTGGCAGGCGCAGGGTTCCCAATGCGGAAAATGGCGTCCGCTACGGAGGAGAGGCAACAAAGAAGCAGTCCAGGCCACCTCCCAGCCAGGCAGGGATACAATGTAGAAGCGCCGGTACAATGTTTCCAGGCGCGTTGGGTTGCCGAGCGGAGGGAAGCGCTGCGGCGAAAAGCCCAGCGCCACACTGCAGATCCAGCCAACCGGCTCCTCCTCCACCACGGCTGCCGCTGTTGTTGTGGTCATTTCCGGCCGTCTCCCACAGGCAATGGCCCGGCTGCGGTCACTCGAGAGGCCGGGAAGTACACAGGGACTCCTCACCGCCGGAACCGCTCCGTTTTCGCCGAGAGTCACAGCAACGTGATCAGGAGCATCTCACGAGTAAGCGTGGCGCATGGAGGTACAGGATGTGTGGCAGGATAATGAAGAAGGGCATAAGGGTCGGCGGAGCCGAGAGACTAGGCGGCCATCTCGGCTGCAGGCTAGGCTCCTCCCCCCATCCTGGTCTTTTAAGAACTGCTGCACCTGCCAACTGCCTACAGCCTGTGATGGTGACGTCTATGGCAGAATCCATAATTTCATCGGATGCGCTTTCTCCCTCATGCAGGATATTCTTTGCCTCCTCTTTAGCATCCTCTGGTAGCTGATCCAGATAAGGGGCTATGTCAGACGACATTTGGCGATTATACTGCCCTAAGATTGCCAGAGAATTCGCCTCTCTCGCTATTAACGCTGACATCGAAGAGAAACGCTTGCCATCCATGTCAGGAGGAGACAAATGAGGCGCAGCGGATTAGTTGAGCGGCGCCTGTGCAGCTTGCATGACCACAGAATCCGGTTTCGGGTGTTCTGTGAGACACACTGGTGCATTATCCACAGCCTTGTATTTTTTGTCAAGACGTGGGAGCACCGCTGGTATAGAAGCTGGGATCTTCATGATTCTAATACCCTCCTCCCAGATGTAATCAATAATTGGTATAGCCCCGACAGACTTTTGAAACGGTTCTTTAAAAGTCATAAAGAAAACAGACTGTTTCGAGAGCACTAGCAAAGCAAATCACTTTGCTGCACGTTCCAAAAGGTTATGAAACCCTCCTATGTCCTCTGGCAGGGAATCTACTGGAGGAGATGTTGGTGAAGCAGGCAAGAAAATCGAATAATTGTCCCAGTCCGTACCCGTGTTGGGAAGTTCTCCCTCTTTCCTCTCTTCATCCGAAGAGATTACTTCCTGGTAAGGAATGGACTGCGGAGTATGAGGAATGGACTGACAACCTCGTAGGAGGGAAGCGCTGTACGTGTGACCCCATTGGAGGTGGAGATTCGGCAATAGGTCTTGCAGGTGGGAATCGCCTGTTGTAATCCTCTAGCATAAACTGAAGATCTGTGAGCATGGCAAATGGCATTGTGACTATGTCCTGATGATACTGTTGATGTCCCATCTCAGGTTGGGTATAGCAGGCCTGACCATAATGATCTGGCCACCAACAACGATTTTGGTGACAAAGGAGTCATCATCGAAGAGATAGCTGCCTTTGACATCTGTGTCGCCATCGAAAGCGGTGGGCTCGACGACGTGTTCACCTCCGGTGAAAGTTTCTTTTTTAATGACGACTGTGTCTTTGCCAACTACTCGGGTCTTCGTCGACTACTCGGATCTTCGTCCACAACGGAGCCTTCGCCGATGACGGGGTCTCTGTGGATGGTGGTGTCTTGGTCGACGACAACTTTCTTATCGACGGGTCCGTCCTCACCAGCACAGATTTCTTCGCCAACGATGTTAACGATGACAGTCTCAGTGACATTTCCATCAGTGGCCTCACTTTTAAAGATGACAAAATCTTCATCAACGCCGCAAGAGGGATGGCGACAAAATCAGGGCGACGATAGAGAAGCCTTCGATGATGAGAGGGCCATGGAGAAAGATGTTGGTTTCCCTGAGGTGAATCCCCTCGTCAACGAGTGAGTCGACAGACCCTTCATAGATGGCAGACAACTTGACGATAGCTCTGAGGAAGGCTTTTTGAATGCCAATTTTAGCCCAGGAGGTGGGGTTTTAGGCTCGGATACAGTCTTTGAAGGCTGTTTTCTCCTGTAAGACCCTTTCTTGCTCTCTGTGGAAACATCCTGAGAGGATTTCTTAGCACATTTGGCATGGTGTTCCTTATCAGAGTGTGAGGAACCCCTTTTCCTTATGAGTGAAATTCTTGAGGAGGTAGACTGCTCACTCTCAGAGTCTAACACAGGATCACTACCTGGTTTTTCATCTTCTGGAGCCAAATGAGAAGCCGTCCCTCATGGTCCCTGAGAGCTTTGTTTGAAAAAGTGCAACAAATTTTGCAGTCTGACGCCTCATGGGCTGGATATAAACAGTTTTATGAGGGTCTTCCACCTGTAGACTCTTCATTAAATAGGTGACACTCTCTGGAGTGTTCTAGAGGGTAATGAAAAATGTCCTAGCTAGCGTAACGGAAAGTTTCAATTCTATTAAGGACTCGGAGGCGAGGATTATGCCTTCTTTCTTCACTTTATTAAACAGCAGGCAAGCGGCGGGTCTGGTGGTCATCACCCAGCTTTGGAGGTCCCAAGTGTGGTTTCCGGTTCTTCTGGAACTTTCCTGGGATTTTCCAATTCTACTCCCCCACTTTCAGACTCTCCTGTTGAGTCCGACAGGGATTCCTCATCCGCTGGTAGCCAACAACTCTGAGGTTCATGGCGTGGCGGATTTCAGGGGTGGATGGGACGCCTCAGGCCTTTCGCGAGAATCTGTGTCCTTCATCTCTAAGGCATGGTAGACAGTACTGTTAAAAGGTACAGATCCACATGGAACAGATGGACCCGTTGGTGTATGCGACGGGGTTTTGATCCCGTGGTCGCGGAGGTTATCCACATTGTGAATTTCTTAACTCAGTTGGCCTCTGACGGTCTTGCGTATCGATCGGTTAATACCTTCCGGTCGGCCGTATCCTCTGGCCATGTTCCAGTGGATGGTGCCCCCGTGGGAGAACATCCCCTGGTTTGTCGCTTGTTGCACTGCATTCGCCTCTCCCTTCCTCCGGAACCACGCTACTCCGCGCTCTGGGATGTTAACCAGATTCTAAACCTGTTTCTGTCTTTGCAGCAGAATAAGTACCTCTCCAGAAAGGAGTTGACGGCGAAATTGGCCATGCTTCTGTGTCTCATTTCTTGCAGACGGGTGTCATATGTGCGTGCTTTAGATGTTACTAGCTGAATTTTTACTCCAGAAGGAGTGACGTTTACTTTGCTCAGGCGCACTAAATGCCATACCAGATCCATTTCATATCCGGAATTTCCCGATTCCCCGAAGCTCTGTGTGGTCCGTTGCCTCAAGGCGTACGAAGAAATGACGGAAGAGCTCCGCCCACCTAGAGAAAGGCAGCTTCTCATTTCTATCCAGAAGCCTTTTAAGGCTGTTTCCTCCCCCACCATTGCCAGATGGGTTCAGTGGGTGATGCAGGAGGCTGGCATTAGCCTGGCGCAGTTTGAAGCTCACTCCACGAGAGGAGCCATGGCTTCGAAGGCTTTCAGTCTGGGAGCTCGTTTGGAGGACATTCTCAATGCTGCAGACTGGTCCTCAGATTCCACGTTCAAGAGGTTTTATTTCAAGCCAGTCTTGAACATGGCTCAGTTGGTTGTGGGCAAGCTTTGAACAAGCATAATCCTCGCCTCCAGTCGGGACATAGAATGAAAATTTTCCTAGCTAGCGTAACGGAAAGTTTCAATTCTTTTAAGGACTCGGAGGCAAGGATTATCCCGCCCTTATCTCCGTCGGAGGACGTCCCTCCCCGTATGTCAGTAAGTAATTTATCTGCTTATGTATATGGGTTTCTATGAATGGTCATGATTGCTTTGCATTGTTCTTTTGCAGGTAATGGCTATTCAGTCCCTCTTTGGTAATTTGTTTTCCTTGTCCTCAGGCTCGGATTCCAACAAACAGGATTCCTGAAGAGCGAGGTGAAGCTGGCTACGTGCTCCGAAAGAGGAAGAGAGGACACTGTTGATGGACTATAGAGACCTGTCTTGGCCCTGATTGGACACTGATTATGTTCTGTGATTGGTTGTTACCATCAGTTTTGTTGACTACTCTTTCCCCATTGTTGCATGGGAAATGTAGTCTTTATATATCTTCGCTGCTGTTTAATAAAGTGAAGAAAGAAGGCATAATCCTCGCCTCCAGTCCTGACATAGAATTCATGCTGATTGGTTAAGGCAAAGTTTGGTCTCTTTTTTAATAGTGACTATGATAGGTTAATAAACTAAGAAGCCCAGTACTTTTCTAGTCTATACCCATCAGTCTACTACTACTAGAACGACTATTTTTAAGTACCAGGGACTCCCATCAAGACTACCCAGAATGACTCAAACATGTGAATCTATGAAAGTTCCAATACTATAGTAACTGTTGCAAACAAGAACGCAGGTGGAGGGGAAACTATGATAACAATGTAAAAGAAAAATATAAATCTCTGCTGGCAGATTATAAAAAGCTTATAATGAAGGAGAAGTCATAGTACTTTAATAATTTCATTAAAAAAGCCTGTTGCACCTCCAAAGCCCTTTTTCAAGGAGTCTCCAAATTCACCTCTTCAGCAGTTAAGAATGTGGGAAATATGAATCAGGATTTCGGCCATTCTCTAGCTTCATTCTTTCTGAATAAAGTAGAGGTTATCTATAATAAACTCACTTCGAATATAATAACAAAGGACATTTTTCTTAGGTACAGCAAGAAGGCTTCATTCACCGAATTTAATTTTCTTTCAGTAGATCAAGTTAGACCGGTGGTTCGCTCTACTAAATCTGGGTCACATCACTATCCGTGTCCTCCTGAAATTGCACTCCTGACCCGGTGGCTGCCCAATCGATGTCTATTTTTAATACCTCATTTAGGACAGGTGTCTTTCCAAAAGATTGGAAAGTTGCTTCAATTCTTTCGTCGCTTTAGAAAGTCAATATGAATAAACTTGATCCCAATAGTTACATACCAATTTCCAGGCTGCCCTTTCCAGCTAAAATACTGGAGAAAGAAATGAATCGTCAATTATCGGCCTTCCTGGATAGTAATCAGCTGCTGGATGGCGCCCAATATGGATTTCACAAGGGGTATTCTGTGGAATCTGCTCTTATTATAGATACAGAGATGGTCAGGGCCACAGTGACTGGTGGAGGCAATGCTGCCTTCATTCTTCTCGACTTTACCACGGCCTTTGACATGGTCAATCATGACCTTCTGTTGGAAAAGTTGGAAGACTTGGGTATAGAAGGGGCAGTTTTGGCCCTTTTTAGATACTTTCTTACAGAAAGAACCCAAACTGTGTCCATAGGCGATTTCACATCTAAACATTTTCCTTACCGTGCGAAGTTCCCCAGGGCTCCTCAGTGAGTCCAACTCTTTTCAATCAATATGTATGTTACTTCGCTGGCGGCTCTGGTCAAATCTTTTGGTCTATCAAATGTCTCATACGCGGATGACACACAAAAAGTCTCTCTTTCTTGGAATGGTCATGACATAAATGAGACGTTCTGTAATTGCATGAGGGAGGTCGGGGCATGCATGGATGTGAATTGCCTTAGGTTGAACTGTGCAAAAACGAAGGCCATCTTATTTGGGAAAAACACCTCCTTTTGGAATCCCTCCTAGTGGCCGGACAAACTGGGTTTGCTTCCGGTTCCAGTGAAAAAGGTGAAAAACCTGGTAATCCTGATTGATGACAGACTGATTTATAAAGAACAAGTCAGTAAAGTAAATTCTACAGCCACCTTTATGCTTCGTACGATAAGTAAAATAGAACTATTTCTTCCCCCAAACCTGCTGAAAACAGCGCTTATTTGCCGTGTGAAGTCCAAGTTGGACTATTACAATGGACTAAATGTTAACCTACCTAAAGCTCCCTTGAAAAAACAGAAGATTCTACAGAATAGAGCGGCGAGGATGCAGATGAAAACCCAGAGGTTCCAGTCAGCCTCACAGGCTTTGGTGAGCTCCCTGTGCATCCAAGGATTTGTTTTAAAGCTCTCTGCTTCAGGGACAAGGTGCAGCCTTCTTAATAGAAAAACTCGGAAGGTATGTTCCTAATAGGATTCTTTGGTCCAGCACAGACAGATATCTGGTTGTGCCACCCTACAAGCTCTTCTCCTGGGGAGGAATGAGCTTTATGCTCTGTACAACTCAAAACTGGAATTGGCTTCTATTAGTAATAACATCTTTCTCTCTTTAGAGTTTCCGCAAGCTTCTAAAAATGTGTCTCTTCACTAAATTCTGTGGTCCTCTTGTTCTTTGCTTCTTAGCACCGAGACGCCTCAGGGTAATTGTTTGCGCTTTATAAAACCCAAACCAAATCAACTATTCTACAGCCCAACAAGAGATTTAACGTTCTTTGGTTACCGTTACTCCTTTGAGGACTGGAGTAAGTGAAGAGGTGTGGGGGCGGACAAAATTGAAATCCTGAATACAGGCTCACAAAATAGTGGCAGAAGTCTGTGAACAGGTAAGTGCTGACTGAGGACAAACATGGGCTCAAGCAGTACTCTGCAACAGCCCAAATCAACAAGCATTTGCAATGCAATAGGTCTCGCATTGGTGAAAGTTAGAGCTACTGGCGATGTAAATGGCAATGTTTCCTACTTATTTTTTTTTCTGCAGTCGAGTGGTTGTGGGCATGCATGAGCTGTTTGATGTTTACAATCAGCAGGTTTGAAAACATCTAAACAAAAAGCAAGCTAATAAAGCGGATGGATCAGGAGGCAGGAAGTGAAACCAAAAAACCTGGATTAATCACAGCTTCCGATCTTAAGTAAATTGTGTGATACCATGCCCTTCTCAGTTAATTTAAAGTGTGTGTCGCTGCTGGAGGAGCAGTATGGAGGATATATGACATCACAGCGGGGAGGCTTTATGACCTCACGATACACGCCACTATGACGGCACAGGAGCCTTATTACAACACAGCGAGTCTTTATGACATCAGAACACATGGTATATTGACAGCTTGGGAGAGGACTTCAAAGTTGGAGCTTTATGACGTCAATGCAGGGATGCTTAATTAGAGAGAAGCTTTGTGACATCACAGCAGCTGGCAGCGTGACTTTTCAGCATGGGCTATTGATAGGCAGTATGACGTCCCTGGGCAGGCTCACAAGGCAATCTGTGACATCACAGCAGGAGGAATCCATTTCACCACAAAGACGGGCATCCGCTGCATCACCACAGCAAGAAGAATCCATGGCACCAGAAATGTGGCCCTTCGTGACATTATCACAGCAGCATGGGTGACACGGATTAAAAGACACGCTGCACCTGTTCTTGCTGCAGAGCGATTTTGATGGCACATTGATGTTCCATCACGTGCAGGCCAGCTTCAGATAATGCCTGAGCTTGCGACCTAATCACACCATCACAAGAAACAAAGCACGAAGAAAGCAAACAAGTGTAACTTTCCAACAGCTCATGCCCATGTACCTGCTCGCATCACGTTCTCCAATTAACCTTTGCTCCTACAATTGCTCTAAGGGCAGCTCTGTCTGGCGTCTCTCCCACGTGCCAGTCTCACAATAGTTGCACACACAGCAGCGCAACTACGTCATCCTACCAAAGGGCTGAGAAGGCTCAGACAGAACGCGAATGCAACTGCGATGAACACTCAGAGAGTAGTAACTTTGGGAGGGCTCATAAACATTTACAATGCATTTCCCAAACGTATTACATTTCTAAACCACCTCCAGAATAATCCTCGTCTGTGGTATAGCTGTGGGAAAGTGAACGAACATTCCTAGTATTCGTAAACAGTGTGTGTAAAAGGAAAACGAAAATACAATTCTATTTTTAATATTTTACCAATGTCACATGCTAAATCTCTTAAGCTTTGGAAGCGCAAATGTTGTACCAGAAACGAGCATATGCCAGGAACGTATGTAAAAAAAGAGTCTCTTGAACACGATCATTATGCAGGTTTACTCTAATTTGCCTGAAATGCTTCCCAGTGCTGCTTTTCTACTTAAACGCCGATCTGGAACGTAGGCCATAACTCAGAACCAGTAGTGCGCTCGCACCACAGAGGAGTGGGGGTGGGAATCGAAACCAGTTGTGCGCGCGCACCACAGTGGAGCGGGGACGAGGGAACCTGTTGTCTGTGCCTCTCCTGCTGCGCATAATAGACACCGATGGGAATGGGAGAAGCAAAGGCGGGACATGCGCCTGACTTTGCCCAACTGCGCGCTGTATTTTTTTTTAAAAAGCACGCTAAAGCCAATTGCCGCCGGAGAAAGCAAATCCAGACACACAAGCGTGTGGTCAGCTTTCTGAAGCCCAAACACGAGGTCTTGTGCTGCACGAGCAGTGCTGCGCACTGCAACTCTAGGCGCGAGACCTAAAAATGCCTGCCCCCCCCCCCCCAATTCTTTGGAAAGTGTGGCAAATAGCATCACAGACGATGGTGGCTCAGACTGACTGAGTCAAAGTCCACTATTCTGGCCTGTGTTATCAACAGAGGGCCTTTATAACCTTTGGGACAAACACAATGGTCACGTGTAATGCCTACACAACAACTTGCCAGAGGTGAAAATACTTATTAGCACATTTCCAGTTAGAGACATTGCTTTTGTAGTGATAATTGTGCCAATTACACATTGCCAAACAGTACACCTTCCAACACAAATTAACATTCTAGTGTCGGTAGCCTTGGTTGTTACAAGTGTTGTGTTTAAGGTTTCATAGAATTTATGGAACTTTTGGGAGTAAAGTTGTAATGACTGATTGAATACACCATATCTTTGGACAGTCTAGTGTGAGATGAAGCAAGTGTTTATTGTATTGGTACATTTCCTCTTTAGGGGTAGAACAAGTAACTTGATTGAAGTCACTTGATTCAATGGGTGTGTCAAAGTAAAGCAGATAGAAATTAGGAGGCATATTCACACACCAGCAGTGTCACAGTTTTGCTCAGTGAGTCTAGCATCACACTAGCTGTTTTAACCGTCCAAGTGACCCTGTCCATCTATACCTTCTGATAGCACCCAAGGTCGCCTGTCCGCCTATACCTCCAGTTAGTGCCAGCAGCGGCTCCTCTGCTATTGGGGAGGAGCGTAGCCCCCACCGTCAGCAGCCCAAAAAAATCAAAACTAAAACAATAATAAACGCTTGTTTATTAATGTTTTATTTTTGCTCTCCAAGCCGAGGCTTGGGAGCGGGGCCAGGGGGATGACAAGCACTGTTATCAGTGCGCATGACTGTTTGGCCGGCCATCTCAGGATGGCAAACAATCATGCGCACTGAAGCTCTCACCAAACTGAGCTGCGTTGCGGGGTTGGAGAGAGCAGGCACAGACTCTAAGTCTAACTGTGAGCGCAACTCAAGGGCGCTCAGGCTAATCCTGACGTTGCTCTCATCCTGCCAGCAGCATAAAAACAGTGGAATGGAGCGCAATGCGGCAGGTAAGTGTTTTTTTGTTTTTCTTTATTTGTCTCATCATTTGTCCATCCCCTAACCCCCCGCCACACCACTCTATTGAGACATTGGTTGCTACTGGGTAGGGCATGCATTTCTATGCCTCCCCTGAAATTCAGAGGAGCGGCATTAGCAATATCCCACCTATTGGACAAAAGTCTGTTTTACCATTCTAATGCCAGGCCTTGAATATTTAATATCTGCAAACGCAGTGGAGGGCTTTACAGAGAACATGTTAAAGATTAAAGATACAAATAACATGAAGAAGTTAACAAGGTGTTGGGGAAAGGAAAGGGAACATGGAATTGCAACAGAGAATGGGGCAGTACATTTGAAGAGGTGGCAGATTAGACAGGAAATCTCTTTGAAGAGATTAGTCCTAAATGAAAGGCTACATGAACTTATTCGGATGGCTCCAGGGGATGGAGTTCTAAATTCTTGGGGTCAGGAAAGACATGGCTTGTTTGATGGTTTTACTTTTCCTTTATTTAGAGGTTTTAAGAAGGAAGTGTTTTTACCCTCTGTGGATCTTTCACCATCAGTTGTACTGAGTTTGTCTTTGAGGTAGGACGGAAGGCCAGCGTGCATGACCGTGTGGGTAATGAATGGAATTTTGAAGTTAATGTGGGCTTCAAGAGTCAGTGTAGCTGATTAGGGATAGGGGTGGTATGGTCTGACTCTGACTTTTTTGCATTAGGTACGTGCAGGCTGCTGTATTTAGGGTTTCTTTGAAAGGTGCAAATGATCACTTCAGTGGTCCCGGAAGAAGAGTATTGCCTCCCTCGATGAGTGAAAGGGCCAGGCATTGAACAACAACCCTTCAATATGCAAGGGGAAACAGAATTTGATTTTCCTTAGGAGGTGTAGTTGCTTTGTGGCTGATTTGGCAAGTTTATAGATATGTGCGGGTAGGTTAATGTTAAAATCAGTGATGAAATCAAAGGATTTTGCGGATTGTACAAGAGAGGGCTGATATTTATGGAAGATGGTAGTTGAGCTCTTTTTTTAACTTAGGCAGGAGAGTTGCTTGTATGGAGTAGAATTAACTCAGCTTTGTTTGGGTTCAATTTTAGAGAGGAAGCAGAAATGTATTTAATTAACTTGTGGGAAAGCGGGAGCACTGCATCCCTTTCAGTACATAGGAAGACAGAGGTGCCAGTGCAAGTGTGAAGTATATTGTCAAGAGAAACTGTGCGGCATTGATGGACACTGAGCTCAAACAGATGCAATGCAGTCTCGTCAGTAATATAGGACAAGTGGGTTCTGCGTTGTGATTGTGTTCCCCCTTCTGAAGGATATTTCACCGACCCTCAAAAATATTAATATGGGCGATAGCCACCTCGTGAGAGAAGTTTGAAATTTAGATCCTGGGTACAAGAATCGAAATGTCGATGAATGTCAGATCCACACCGAAATGCAGTTTGACTGTGTTATGCTTGTCCTAGGGTTTAAGAACTACAGCCTGCTTGTT
Source organism: Lissotriton vulgaris (assembly GCF_964263255.1). Classification (NCBI taxonomy): domain Eukaryota; kingdom Metazoa; phylum Chordata; class Amphibia; order Caudata; family Salamandridae; genus Lissotriton; species Lissotriton vulgaris. The sequence continues at coordinate 356,556,310 of NC_141699.1, forward strand.
CATGTGGTTGTGAAAGTTGCTTCTGAAATCCACATATGAGGAGAGGGAAGAGGCTATAGGATGCGACCAGAGCTGCTGGGGATCCAGACAATTTGCTCTGTAAACACTGGGACTATTTGCAGAGATGTAGTGTATGGATACAGAAATATGGCGCGAAGTGAGAGGGGCCAACAAGTTTTTCGCTTCCTGTCAGACTTGCTTTTCTCTCTCTCTTCGCATCTCTACACACCCCAACAATAGACAGTCCTTTAAAAGGCGTTGGTATACTCTACCATGGTTCACGCCTAGAAAATGTTGTTACATACTTTGAAGAGTCTGTTTGCCAATATGTCCTTGATGTTCAGAAAGAGCAAAGGTACATTTTGACATTTGCTGGGCAGGCCAGCTGCTACCGTCTGGCATGCAAAGGAATACAGGAAAGCCTCTTAGACTAATTCCACACTCGGTGCGTGCCTTTCTTACAAATCCTTTAACTTGCATGGGCACGATTTCTATTTGGCTTTTGTACTAAAACTCCAGCTTAGGAATATACTTTTATCTCGCAAGAAATCCACTCGTACACTATTGCACGGCGAATTATATGGCGATTTCTACCATTATCCTTTTAAATGCTAAGCTAGATTGTCCTACGGTTTCAAAAGGAAATTTAAGAAACCATCCGTGCTGCATGCGATCACAAACTAACAGAATATCAACAACAGTTAAGAGAGCTGTGCAGTGAGATAAAATGTGCTTACCAAATGTTCTATGTGGTAAATTTATTTTAATGTGCTAGTCGACTTGTTGGTTTATTTACATTTGCATAGAGCAGTTTGTTTAAAGTGTACAACAACTGATAGCATCAGTACACCCAGAACACATAAGGAAATGCGAGAGACTGAAAATGTTCCTTTGGCCTCCTTTTGAAGAAGAACGGGCCGCCGCGCTGCCCGCGGCGACCCGGAAGCTCTTGGCCGGCCGGCCAATCCGCTCGCGGCCGACCGGAAGTCCCGCCTCCTGAGGTCCGGGAGAAGAAGGCCTGCCGGCGCATGGAGCGCCCTGCCGGTCCTGGGTAGCCCGGGTCCCCAGGAGGGGGCCCGGGGAGAAGTAGGAGTGTGGCGCCTGTTGCGGGGCTCCTCTGACCAGAGGGAGCCCCGATCCAGAAGAGGAGACGCGCCGTGAGGAGCAGAGCGCGAGAGGAGCCCCGCCGGAAGAGAGCAGCCGGTGAGTGGGGCCCAGGGCTAATGTGAAGTAAGAGTCCCCCGTAGGGGACTCCGTGCCTGCCTGTGTGTATGCCTGGGGGGGAAGGGGAGGGGGGGGGGAGTGTGTGTGCACATGTGTGCGCGAGGGAATTGTGTGCACATGCGTGACTGAGTGTGAGTGAGAGAGAATGCGAGGCAGGGGATGTGCACGGCGACGTGCTCGCCCTCAAGGAGGAATCTGAGACAGCGAAGCGCGTGGGCGATCGCTGTCTCACATTCCTCCAGACACGCCAGCAAAAGATGTCTTCTCAGACAAAGCCTGCTTTTTACGTCTGCTCGACCTAAAAATGGTTTGTTTAGAAAATAACTGCAGATTTACAGAGCAACTAAAGGTCGTGTTGTGCTTAGGAGTGAAATATTCTGTTGCCTTATCAGTAAAATGGACTAGTCTGAACTGGTTTCCTTCAGAGAATAGGCAAAATTCTATTTAATTTTCAGTTAACTCAGACAGAAATCCGGTTCATAAACATCCGTCTTATTTAGTACATACTTAATTTTCATCATATTTACCTGTTGTATATTGTGCATGCAACTGGAATACTAAAGCGGCTAGTCTTGTCTCTGTAAATTGAGCATTTGACAATGGTGGATAAGGAATTAGAAAAAAATCTGTACCTTCAAACACTCTCGAGAATGGGAAAGAAAAATCGCACAGCAATTGCTAAGAACATAACCAGTTACTATATTAATCAAACAAAGATCAAGACAGCAAAGCAAGTCACTTTGGACTTCAGAAAACATACAGCAAACAAATGACCACATGGTGTTTAAAACTCTGAAAGCATGCATGTTTCCTTAACGTACAAACACACCAGAGAGGAAAATATAAAAAGAAATGTCCAGTTCTCCTTGACCTAAGTGGGCCCTTGCCAGATGTAGGTATTTTGAATCCAGGAAAGTCCTACATTTTGACAAAACGAGTAAAGGCACTATAGGAATAGCGTTCCAGAGAGCAGACCACTGAACCAACAGTAATGGTACAAAGAGCAATATGTAAAAATTAGGGATCATGGGAACTTGCTAACATACTAATTTAAAACCATGCCTGCCATCTGCAAAACAAAGCCTTACCCAGCTCCGGGGGCTACAGGATTGGCAGCAGCGCCCAACATTGGGGCGGTACTTTCCTAGAAAAGGAGTGACGTTTCCTATCTTCATTCCAAGACGTAGAGATAGGTCATGCACCTGAAATAAAACATATAAATACTTGTGATCAATTTTGACACATAAAATAGCGTAAAGAGCATGTCACTGAGGCAGGGGAGAGTGTGTAGTGAAGCACGGAAGAATAGACTATACTCTGTTTCAAAGAAATGACAATCAGTCAACCTCCTCTGCCTCTAACTTCAGGGGCATGAGGAGTCTGGGAGGATGTAGATGACCAAAGGGAATGTGTTCTGGCAATAAGAAAATGGTCCACGGGAGGATCTGTCATAAACATGCCAGTGACTGAAGGAAAGACAGCTGAAGACTCACAGTAAGGGGCTGAACAAGACTGGAAAAGGAATAGGCAATACTTCCCATTGTGTTCCTAAATGATCTTTGATTCTTCCCACCCAATACTTATCACTACTGTTATCTTTCCATGATATCAGAGTTTCCTCTTCAGAGACCCGCTGCCACTGAAACACCACACCCAAGTACTAAAAAATATGGAAATCCCAAGAGTTCTACAATACGTACTCTGCCCCGGCGTAAAGGTTGATGTCCAATTTGTGTTGACAAGAAGACATCCTCATCTCGCCCCATCACTGCTAGAGTTTCAATTTCACAGTCTCCGCAGTCAATCCACTCTTCCTTCTCGACACACCCTGGTTATCCTTGCTGCAGTCGGAGGGTTCACAACCCGATTCTTTCAAGAATGAGCACAGATCTAAAGAACAGCAGAGATAAAAACAACTCTGAAATGTTTGAATTAATGTCAATCACGGATAATTGCTCTGGCCTGTAATCAAGCTTTCTTTGCTCACTGCACCACTCTAGATAGGGACCAACCTCCAGCAATTCCAGCTTAGTCCTGCTCCACAAAGGCAGCCTAGTCAAGCCCAAACTATCAGGTTACTCCCACCAAATGGATCCATAGCAACACTATAGTTTTCTGCCTTATTGGGCATCATCAATGAGGTAAATGTTGCTTTACATAGCACAGCCCTCGTATCTGGGAACACCAGTGACGTTTAGGGTGTTTCACTTTGAAAAACAAAAAAGTGCCAATAACCCTAGGCGCAGTGGGTGGCCCCTGACATTTTTCCCCTCCTTACTTTCGCACAGGGGCTCTAGCTGGATCTGCCTTTTTTGGGAGGAGTACAAAAAAAACTAAAAGAGCTCAGGCTGCTTGTATACCCCTTCAGAGGGGATGTGGTTGCCTAGAGGTTTGGGCTGGGCTGCTCCTACTAGAACACGACCAACCCTGCCCTCCTTACCTCACAGAGTAAGATGGTTTGAGCATGCCATACGAACATAAGTTACTTACCTGTAAACTGTGGTTCTCCAGTATTGGTGTCATAGATTCACATGCTTGAATATTCCCCGTCGTCGAAGTGGGAGTCCCACGGTACATAAAATAGCAGTAATATATGCATATATAAGTAAAATTATTATAATTATAAAAAATACATATACATATATATAAAATACAGTAAACTCAAAAGTACCATAGAACTGAATAGGCCCATAGAAAGCCTAAGGGAGAAAACTCAACTTGTTAACATATCAGTGACATTATGTTTTGGTCCAAATTCCAGCCAATCAGGCTGCAGTTCCCTCTAGAACCTTCTCCTCAGAAGCCCAAGACTCAGATTTTCGTAGCACAGAGTAACCAAAGTGCCTGAGGAGAAGGGAGCCTCTGAGGGGAGGATGGGAGGGTCGCATGTGAATCTATGAAAGACACCAATACTGGGGAACCACAGTTTACAGGTAAGTAACTTATGTTCTTCTCCAGTATTAGGGGTGTCTTTCATAGATTCACATGCTTGAATAAGAGTAGAAAGCAGTAATCATCATATAAGTCATAAAGGTAACAGTAATTTCAAGCATATAATAGACATATCATATTAAGAGAGATAACCTTTATGACAGGAGGCGGGTAGCAACAGAGGCTCACATTTAATGGAAAAGATTCCGGAGCACCGCTTGTCCTACTGCTGCATCTTTTGACTGCAGACAGTAGTGCTTCGTAAATGTATGGCTGATCGACCACGTAGCAGCTCTGCAGATGTGTCGCAGAGGTACCCCCGCAAAAAGGGCAGTAGAAGCTGACACAGCTCTAGTTGAATGAGCACGCACTGGAGCTGGAAGAGGCTTGCCAGCTTGCTGATGACAAAAGGCAATAGTGGAAGAAATCCACCTAGTAATAGTTTGTTTGGTAACAGGTTGTCCTTTAGAGGCGGGGCCATAGGCCACGAACAGTTGATCAGATTTCCTGAAGGATGCAGTGCGCTGAATATAAAACTTGAGGCAACGTTTTATATCCAGGGAATGTAATGAGCGTTCCGCAGGAGTTTGTGGATCCGGAAAGAAAGTCTTTAAAATGACCGGTTCATTGAGATGAAAATCACTGGGAACTTTCGGAATAAATGTAGGATTAGTACATAGTGTAACAGCCAACTTTGAGAACTGTAGAAAAGGAGGTTGAATTGTGAAAAGATACGAAAGATATGCTACGGCTACTACCCAACATCGATTTCAACACCTCCACCGATCTACTCGTCTCGTTTGATGTAGAATCTTTATATACATCAATTCCCCAAACAGAGACTCTGGAAGTGGTGGGCACCTTACTACAAGAGAGGGATCTCCAATCTATAACTCCAGCCGCCTTCATCATGAACTTAGCTGAACTAGCTATGAAAGAAAATTATTTCAAATTCGAAGACACTACCTATCTCCAGATATCTGGTACCAGTATGGGTAGTGTCTTTGCTCCTAGTTTAGCAAATCTATATGTTCATGTTTTAGAACAGACCAAGGTACTCAACCAGGACAACCCCCACTATGTATCGCTTCGAGTTTGGAAGCGGTACATAAATGACATCTTTGTTGTGTGGAGAGGTTCTGAGGCTAGTGTGCTGGAATTTCATAACTGGTTAAACTCCTGTAATGATTTTCTAAAATTTACAGTGGAATTCAGCAAGACCGAGTTACCCTTTTTGGACCTCTTGGTATTGGCAACAAATGAAGGACTTACAACAGAACTTTATAGAAAGCCGATGGCACGGAATGCGCTCCTCAATTTTGAGAGTTGTCATCCTAGAGCTCTCAGGGAGAATTTGCCCTTTGGGCAATGTCTCAGGCTTAAGAGAAATTGTTCAACAAAGGAAGCCTTCGAGAAGCCTTCAGAGAAACTGTCTGAACATCTGCGTGAAAAGAATTACCCCACTAAAATTATCCGTCAATCAAAGAAAAGGGCATCGAACAACAACAGGGACGCCCTGTTGGACATTGCTATCCCTAAAGAGAGAACTAAAAGGATGACATTTGTGAACACTTTCCACACAAAATCCAACCAAGTACGTAAAATCATAACAAAGCATTGGTCAATTCTGAATACGAGTGGGGACACTCTACCTGTCCCTCTTTTCGCTTTCAAGAGAGGACCTAATATAAAAGATCAACTGGTCCATACCAGAACAAAAAACAAATTGACCAGACAAGTTGGAACTCTTTGGGATCTTCCGCCTGTACAAGGGCATCATCCTTGCAGCAATTGCTCCGCATGTCCTCAGACATCAAAGTCAACCACGGTAGACATAGGAACAATGCGCCCATGGCAACAGCGTAAATTCACCAATTGCAATAGTGAAAACACCATTTACCTCATCACCTGTCCATGCCCAAAAAGATATGTGGGCATGACGACTAGGAAGACAAATATTCGCATTGGTGAACATAAAAGCACTGTTCGCTGCCGCAAACAGGCAACCCGTTTAAAAGCTCACTTTTTGGAAAAGGGACATGGCCCCAATGATTTCACATGGACCATACTGGAGCAGCCCAATATACCGGACCACTGTCCAGATATAGGCAAATTTTTGTTTAAGATTGAACAGAAGTGGGTCTACAAGTTGAATAGTGACAAAGAGGGTCTCAACGAACCCATACCTTGGATGTCACTACGAGGTCACCGCAATAACACGATATCTAATTGTGATCCAAGTGAGCCCTCTTTATATGTATCAATACAAGAACATCTGAATGTATATATTTTTTTTACCACCTCCATAGTTCCACCAATTCACTATGGTATACACATTTTCATATAATGTATAGGCTTCATTAACACAAACAGGCCTAAGTTTCAGGTACAATAAAAAACATTGGGCTCCAAATGGGTATTTTTTCTGGATCCTCGGCGTCCAAAATTGTTTGGCCATCTAATTATGCTGATAACTCTGCTTACTACTTTCACCTATAATTTCTTAGCCATTTAATATTACTGATTGTTTTCATCATAGTATGGATTTTGAAACCGTATCTTTGTCTTTTATTTCAAACTCGTAACAAACAAATGGGTTCCCCTGTAAATATGCGGCATGAACATGTGCAAACAGCTTAATAAAAATGAGCCGGCAATATTAGGGCGTTCGATAGACACAGTTTCTCCTACACGCGACTTGAGGAAACTACATTTCCCAGTTATGCCTGCGCGCTCTGGGCCGCGTTTGAAATAGTCGCTTCCTCTTCCGTTCGGTGCCTCCCCAGTATAGCCCAGAGGGACGTTGGGAGACACCGACGGAGAGGTAAGCGGCTGGAGGTTTCTCCATTGCATGCGCCGGTACATGTACGAGCGGCGCTTTTGGGTGCATTCTGCTGACAGTAGCGAAAAATAGTTGGTGGCAAATAGAGGAGCTGCCGATCTTTATAAGAACTGAGTTGCCTAAGTTTAGGACAGGCATTTGTTTGCGATTGGTAAAGACGTCACAGGCTCTGTGTAATCTAGCCGATTACGGCTCCCAAGCAAGCGCTCGCTCGCCGATCTTTGTAAGAACTGAGACGCCCAAATTTAGGTTACTTGGCATTTGTTTGTGAATGGTAGACGGCACATGCTCTTTGTAATCTAGTCGATTACGGCTCCCAAGCACTCGCGTGGCAATATTTATTTGGGGCTAAAGCGAGTGAGTTCTGTGTGATATACTTCTTTGTGGAATACAACTTGGACACAGTGCTTCCTCTGTTCATTACATCATAAGAGAGGTAGAAGATAACGCGATAGGAAGCAGCAAAATACATAGGTTTTGTCCGCCTCTGGCATCATATATTAATAGTGACTCTGGGGTCCACCAAATTTTCATATGTGTATTTTAAACCCAGAGACTAGAATCCTTGTACGTAATTTGAACCTTTGATACACAATGTTATACGTGTACATCTGTTGTATTGCAATGAATAATATTGAGGTCATTAACTTTGCTTTGAGATATATGAAACCAAGAACATCACATGCTCTTTATCTTGCCTTGAGATGAGTTGGTGGAGTGTTTTCACGATTGTGTATTTTGCTAAACAGAGCGGTGCTCCTTATTTACCTGAGCTGCAGCCAGGTGAGGTGAGGCGCCATCCCCACAGAAATTGGGTGAGTGATATCATGTCAATCGAATTGTTAAAAACATGATCACAAGAATATCACTACTACAGAGTGCATTCTGTGACGAATTTGTTAGTTTTTCTCTTTTTCTTTCCTTGTCTGCATGACTATTTTAAATTGTGGTGGAGAAATTACACCTGACAAACAGGTGATATAATTCCTTTTATTCCCTTTTCTTCACGTTAATGTACAGCAGTAGCAACAACTAGGTCCTGATGAATGCATAGGATCAACTCCATATATATGCAGAAACATGTCGACCACTTGCCGTGTAGATATTATGTTAAATCTACTTTTTTTCACCTTACTAGTGTGACTGTTTGTGCACTAACTCCTGGCTAAGGATAACCCAAATGATGTAACAGTGGTGGTACAGAGAGACAACTGATGGGAAAAATTCCTACCCTGATTGCATGTTGCATTTATGTGCGTTTAAATGGTGTTTATATACAACTGTGTTCAACTCACAATTTACTTTCTGTCGTGTAGCGGTTTGTCTAAGAGAGAAACATGATTGTGACTCCTGGATACCTTTTGTTGTAATTGGTTGAATTGTGAATGCCTGAATGTCACTGACATGCCTAGATGACGTCAAGGCGAGCAATAGGGCAACTTTCCACGTGAGGAACTTTAAGCTTGCTGAATGGATGGGTTCAAAAGGAGGTAGGAGAAGCCGAGACAAGACCAGGTTTAAGCGCCAAGTAGGTGGAGGATGTCGAATGGGTGGAAACATTCGGAAGAGACCTTTGAAAAACTGTTTAATAATTGTAGACGAATATAGTGAGGAAGAGCCATCATGGCGGAAGCGGGATAGAGCCGCTAGAAAGACCTTCAGAGTGGAGTGGGAAAGTCCTGACTTCGCAAGGGATAAGAGGAAAGGCAGAATCTGTTCTGGTTTAGCGGTCATCGGATCCAAGGCCTTGGTGTGGCACCAGACACAGAAACGCTTCCACTTCAACTGATAGGTTTTAATGGTGGAAGGAGCACGAGCGTGCGCGAACACCTTTCTACAGTCTGCGTCGATGTTTAAACGCGCAAATTCATGGTGCTCAGGTTCCAGGCATGAAGTTGGAGGTATGCTGGATCCGGATGGCAAATCCGCCCCTGCTGCATCATGAGGTGGTGAGGCAACGGATGAAGCGGAATTGGCTCGCTCTGGGAGAACAAGAGAAGTTCCGGGAACCATGGGCGCCTCGGCCACTTGGGTGCGATCAAGATGACTTGACTATGTTGAAGCCTCATCCTGTGCAACAAGCGTGGAATTAGAGGAAGCGGAGGAAAAGCGTAGCTGAATGCGTTCAACCAGCTGATCGAAAATGCATTTCCGCTCGACTCTCTGTGGGGATGAAGAATTGCAAAGCGTTGGCATTTCTTGTTGGTGATAGTCGCAAAAAGATCTATCTGCGGATGGCCCCACTGGCGGAAAATGAACTTCAGAGTTGGTTGATTGAGTTCCCACTTGTGGTTGTCCGAGAAAGACCTGCTGAGTGTGTCCGCCAAAACATTGGAAACACCCGGCACATGTATGGCAGTGAGATGAATCTGGTGATGAATTGCCCAATTCCATATCTCCTGTGCTTGTTGGGAAAGCAAAAGGGACCTGGTGCCGCCCTGCTTGTTCACGTAATGCATGATGGTGGTGTTGTCTGTTCTCACCAGCAGAGATTGACCTTGAACGATCCGTTGAAAAGACTTCAGGGCCAGGAAGATCGCCAGAAGCTCCAGGCGATTTATATGCCAACTGCGTTGGACCTCGGTCCATTTTCCTTGTACTGACAGGCCATCGAGATGTGCTCCTCAGCCCTCCAGGGATGCATCGGTTGCTTCGGTTGCTTCAGAGTTGGAGTAGTGTCTTGAAAAGACCGACCTTTTGAAATGTTTGGAGGGTGAGCCCACCACTCTAGAGCCTTTTGGATGCGGATGTAAGAAGGATCTTGTCGTTGAACGATCCTAAAATCTGCTCCACTGCTTGTCTAACTCCTCTTGGATGACCCTCATATGTAGTCTGCAGTGGGGAATCAACAGTATGGCAGAAGAAGCCATGCCGAGGAATGATTTCAACATCTGGACTGAAACGTACAGTTTTGACTGGAGGGATCGTACCTTTTGGAGCATACGGTCTTTTCGTTCCTGGGAGACAAAAACCATTGCCAGATGAGAATCTAGAGAGGCTCCTAGAAAATCTCGCCGTTGAGATGGGCGAAAGTGTGACTTCTGGCAATTGATTGAAAGGCCCAAGTCTTGAAACAGGGAGCGGCAAGACTGTGTATGCTGGATTGCCAGTTGAAGATTCGGAGCCTTTATGAGACAATCGTCCAGGTATGGATAAAATGGTATGCCTCGTAGGAGTAGAAAGGCAGCTGCCGGGGCCATGATCTTGGTAAAGACCCTCGGTGCTGAACGGAGGCCGAATGGTAGGACCTTGAATTGGAAGTGCAGGTGTCCGACTGTGAAGCGTATATACTTCCTGTGTCTGGGGTGAATTGGCACATGGAAATATGCGTCCTGGAGGTCGATTGTGGAGAAGAATTCCCCTGGATTGAGGTAATTCAGGATTTGAAGCAGAGTTAACATCTGAAAGGTTTTGCAAATGATGAATTTGTTCAGGGCCCGTAAATCCAAAATTGGGCGCCATTCTCCCGACTTTTTCTTTACTAAGAAAAAAACGGGAATAGAATCCCTTGCCGCGTTGACCTAGCGGCACTGTGAGAAGTTGGCCTGATATATGATGCTCACTAGTTCTAGTGATCACCTTGTACCTGTACAAACAACCCTTATGGTGATTGGTTGTAAGTCAACCTAATAGACCAGCTATCCTAATGGTAGCATGGTAGCATGGACAAAAGCAGTCTTTAGGCTAAACTCTTTTGGCATGTGAAGCCAGCTGTTTTACCACATATAACCCCTTGAAAACCAAGTGAAAGGACACCACACAGGTTGTTATGAAAATAAACAAGTATTTATTAACTAACATACACCTCTGAACTCTTTATGAGATCAGAGGGCTTAGCACATAACAAACTCTTAGGAAAAATACGTTTAAGTTGCACAATTTACAATGGTGCCCTAGGGGCACGACAAACCATATACTAAGTAAGTGGAATGTGTAAGTCAATCAAAGGAATGGAGCTGTCCAGAGGCTGTAGGATCGCTGGGACCACGCTATACTAACTTGAGGTAAGTAGTAGGAGGCCCACGGGACACGTGTGCAGTGTGAACTCACACGAGAGATGCGTACAAACGTCTATGGACAGTACAGTTTTAAGAAAAGGTGAGTACGGACGTCCCTGACTAGATCGGACCAAAACGACTGTGGAACTGGACACTAGGAGAGTCAAGCTACCCTTGAGCACCGAAATGCTCGTGTTACCTCACCCACGGGCTGCGGGTGCATAGGTGCCAAGTCGTGTCGGGTTCCGGCGTTGAAGTCTATGGAGCCTGGAGGAAAAGATGCTGCAGGCGGTCAGGAGGAAGATGTCCGGTGTGATCCAAGGGTGGATCAGTGAAGAGAAGAACCTGAAAGCAGAGGGGACAATGTTCAAAGTCACTAGCCAGTGACTTGAGTGGAACCAGGAGTGGAACCAGATGTCGTCGTCGCGATCAGGTGAAGGTGGACGCTTGTCTCTGCAGCCACGTGGACCAGGTGGTGTCTTCGACGACCAGGATGGAGGCACGAGCAGTCCCACGCAGGCTCTCGCTGTCGGCGGTGTTGTCTTCGGATTCGGAGTAAACAGGCCTTGGCAAAGGCAACCCACGCGGTGAGTGGAAACGGCGTCTGGAGTGGACCAGGAGGGTCCGGGGTGCTCCTCTTTTGGAAGGGAGCAAGGGCCAGTCTGGAGCAACCAGACCAGCAGTGAAGTTGTCGGAGTTCGTCGTCTAGGAGGCCACTAGCCAGCCGGCAAGTGACCAGACAACGTGTCGAGCAGCAAACAGGCAGAAGGGCCGTTCGCAGATCTCGTGGATGCTGGGGGGCTGGTCTTCGGTGCAGGAGCTGCTCGGGGTCGGGGCTTCTCAGTCCCCAAAGCACTTGGACGAGGATGCCTCTGAAGTCGTGCTGGAGGGAAGTGCTGCTTCTTTCAAGATGGCCGGTCCCACGTGTCTCATCGCACCCACGGGTCTCAGCTCTGCTGCAGATGTAGGTTGAGGGCGGAGAGGTCTGGGAATCCGGGTCTCGTCGGGCTCTGAAGTCTGGTTCCTTGCAGGAAGACGACAAAGGGAAGCCGCTGTACGCTGATGGTGCCTGCTTGTGCAGGGTGGACACTCCTTGCCCACAAGGGAGATTTCTTCCGTCTTCTGTGGAGCAGAACGTCCAAGTCCAGAGTTTCTTCTTGTGAAGTTGATCAGGATAATCAAATGGGACCCGCTCCTACCTTTTCTCGGCTAAAGGGGGCTGCACTACGACTAGGTCCCTCCTCTGGGTGGGACCAGGAAGGGGGGTGGTTACATCCCCTTTCCTTTGTCCAGTCTTGCGCCAGCTCTGGGGCTGGAGTGCCCCAGGAACTGGTTTGGACCGGTGTATGCACAGGGACACCTTGTGTGCCCCAGGCATGTCTCATTCCTTTCAGCCCTGTCCTACCTAATACACACAATCCTGTCTGGGGTGGTGCTAGCACCTCCCAAGGCAGGAAACCCTTTTTCCAAGCCTCCCTCGCTGGAAGGACTCCCAGCAGCAGGAGGTCAGACTTGTGTCTGTGGTGGCAGCATCCATTTTGTGATGCTGAGGCTCGAGTTTACCTTAACCGGGGTTCACAGTTACATACATGTCGTGTCCCTCTAGAAGGGTGGATTGCTACCCCCGTCGCCAGAATTGGCGAGGGGGTAGTATTCCAATTCGTATGACACCTTACTCAACATGTTTTGAGAATGCTATACCAAAGTTAGCATTTAACCGCGAGGATTATAATGCACTTGAGAGTATATGGTATAGGGTTATCATGGAATAGCTATTAGGACTTGGTTCCGCAAGCTGCAAACGGGCTCAGCTCATGCCAGAGCACCATCTCACATAATTCCAAGCACTCTGCCTTCAGGATTGATAAGGCCTTCCATAGGAGTGACTGATAGGAATATATGTGTCCATTTTAGATTTAGATATAGGGAACTATATTTAAAGCAAAGAGTGATTACACAACCTTGCCCCAGCTGTCGTGCAGCCAGTTGTGTCTGTTTAGATGGCCAGCCAGCGGTGGCATAATACATGTTTCAGCCCCTGGTAGGCCCTGGGTACACCTATGCCCTGGATACCTAAGGTATGCTGTACAGGGACTGATAAGGTGTCCCAGTACCAATTGGTAAATGCACCTAAGGTACATGGTTGTCAATTTAGAGAGACAACAGCTAGGCTGTGGGTCTGATTAGCAGGCCCACAGTCAGGGAAAGTTGTAAACCAGTGAAGCAAAAAGCAAAAATCGGGGGTGACCATAGGATTGCAGACCCTACTCTCCTACAGGCACTACCTCGATGGCCCCTTTTTGGATCATTAATTTTACCTGGGCCAAGAGTTCTTTGAGGTGGGGGAGGGTGGCCCCGAAGGTGGACGAGTGGGAGGGAATTTTGTGAACTCCAGGGTATGGCCTTTGGAGAAAACGTCCAGGACTTATTGGTCGGAGGTGATTTCGGACCATTTGCAAAAGTACTTTGAGATGCGACCTCCAAGATGCACAGTCTGCAGACGAAAGAAACTGAGACTGTCACTGTTTTTTGTTGTTTGCGCCACCTCTATAAGTTGTTTTCCGTTGGTATGGTCTGGAGGAAGACTGACGATTCTGGTTTTGGTAAGACCCTCTCTGGCGGTTATCGCTGTAGGTATTATGAGCGATACTGGCCTGATCCACGAAAAGTAGAGGAGCCACCGCCTCTACCTCGTGCCCCCCGAAAGGGCCGCTTTTTATATTGGAGAGTAGCCAAGGACTTTGCGGTGTTGGTGTCCTTTTTGATCGCCTCAAGAGCATCATCTACATGCTTGTCAAATAGAGACTCTCCATCGTATGGTAAGTCGAGGACTTTTGCTTGTACTTCTGGGCGAAATGTTGTAGATTTCAGCCAGCCTTGACGCCTCAAGACTGCAGCCCCAGCTAATTGGCGAAAACCTATGGATGAAATGTCGAGCGCACATTCAATAATTTCAGAGGAAATTACCTCTCCCTCTTGGATAATAGCCTGCGCTTCTGCACGGATGGCCTCAGGCATTTGAGGAATCAGTGCGGCAATCTCGGACCACATTTGGCAGTCGTAACGGCCCAGAATTGCCAAGGTATTTGCCGCTCTGACAGTAGTGGGCGCCATTGTAGTGAACTTTTTCCCTATAGAGTCCAACTTGCGGCCTTCCTGATCAGGAGGAGACGTGAGTGGTGTAGCCGGATTACGAGATCTTTTCTGTGCTGCCCGAGTAATAACCGACTCTGCTTTTGGCTGTGACACTAAACAGGCTGGAGCGGACGCTGGAGCCTTATATTTTTTGTCTAATCTGGGCAAGACTGCAGGTACTGAGTTAGAATGTTCCATGAGTTTAAGTCCCTCTGACCAAATAAAGTCAATAATTGGAATTGTGTGGGATTGTCTTTGTGAAACGTCCTTAAAATCATACAGGAAGCATTCACTTTCATGTTGCTGTTTCTCGACAGTGAGATGAAAGCGTTTCGCTGCACGGACCATTAAATTACGGAAGTTTGCAATGTCCACTGGAGGCGATGCAAGAGGTGAGGTGGGCGGAGTGGAAGGTGTTTGAGCCCTGTATTTGTCCCACTCATTCAGATCGACATCATCGTCATCAGTGTCGTGAGGAGCATGATTCTCATTGTCAGTGTCAGGTCGAGTTCTTTCCGGTGACGCGGGTGGAACCGGAGCAGGTGCTTGAAGGGGTTGAGGTTGATGCTGGGGAGGCAAGTGTAGATGGAGGGAACCTGCGGTTATAGTCATCAAGCATGTGCTGTAAATTTTTGACTAAAGATAAAGGTATTTGTGTAACAGGTTCTGCTTCGTCAACAGGAAATAAATCATTCCCACTTTCGACGTATTCCTCTTCGTCACCCTCATCACTGTACTCCTGGCACTTAATGTGCAAGTCAGATGGACTAGATGCCTGTCCGAACAGTTGTTCCACCTCCGACTCATGGTCGGATTCCTCTCCACCTGATTGAAACAATTTTTCAGGAAGACGTGCTCCACTCCTTATTGGACTTATTTGAATGAGAGGCACAGTTCTCAAGATAGAAGCGGTAATCACTGTAAAAGTGGTAGCTGAGGCCGGAGGAGGATGAGATGCCGACGAGCTTGTTGATGTAACAGCAGTAGTCGTATGGCCAACCTGAGGCGCAGAAATTGAAGATTTTTTCGTAGTCGACGAAGATTTCTTGTCCGTCGACGGAGTCATGAATTGGTCGCCGATGACGAAGTAACCGTCGACTAGCTAGCCGTAGACGGAATCGTCGTCGCTGATGCGATGGCCGTCGACGCGGCTGTCGTCGACGTCGATGGGCCCGTCGACGAGCTTTTTTTAGATGATTTGGTCTTCGTCGTCGGTATTTGCTTCGACGACGGAACCGTTGACGGTGTTCGCGTCGACGATGGGAGCGTCAACGATGATTTCTTCGTCGACGGCATCAACTTGACACTCGTCGACGAGATCTTAACAATAGACGTAATGGGTCTCGTCTCCTGGGCTGTCGTTGACGAGGTGATCGTCGCCGACCCAGCAGTGGATGACATAGAACATGTTGTCGTCGACGTAGAGGTTACAGACTTCGTCATCGCTGAAGACGTCGACGGGCGCGTCGACGAGCCTATGCCGGATTTCTGAGAGGAAGGCAAGGCTTTGCGCGCAGACGTCAGAGAACCAGGTCCCGTAGACGTGCCCTGAAGCAAATCCTGTGGGGAAACAATCCTGGAGGATTCTAACAGTCTACTCTTCTTAACCTCTTCGCCGCTAATGACAAGGGTAACTCGTCATGGACTTTCCATTGATTTCAATGGAAATTATATGATAAGCCTAATAATGCCTTAGCAGCCAAGTGGTTAAGAAAAGGAGATGGAACCTCAGTTTCAGACCCTCGCTTCTGAGAGGATCTAGAAATGCCTGAAGAAAAACTCTCCACATCAGAAACCACAGACTCTGAAGTCTTCAACTTCTGTAGCCACAGAAGGAGACGGGCCTCTCTATCCCTCAGAGTCTTGGGAGGAAAAGTGCGACAGTACTTACAGTTCTTAACCTCGTGGTCTGGGTAGAGACAGTAAATGCATTTACTGGGAGGATCCTCATGGAAAAGGAGCAGTTTACCACAGGAAGGGCAGGCTTTAAACAAAGATTTCTTATTTGAAGACATTTTGAAGAAATAACAGCTAGAGTTGAAGAATAAACTGAGCAGAGCTCAGGGAGACTCCCTTCACATGACGTGCGGTAGAAAATCTGAGGTCTTGGGCTTCTGAGGAGAAGGTTCTAGAGGGAACTGCAGCTTGATTGGCTGGAATTTGGACCAAAACATAATGACACTGATATGTTACCAAGTTGAGTTTTCTCCCTTGGGCTTTCTATGGGCCTATTCAGTTCTATGGTACTTTTGAGTTTACTGTATTTTATATATATATATGTATTTTTTATAATTATAATAATTTTACTTATATATGCATATATTACTGCTATTTTATGTACCGTGGGACTCCCACTTTGACGACGGGGAATATTCAAGCATGTGAATCTATGAAAGACACCCCTAATACTGGAGAAACTCAGCAGAAAACAAGCCTGTGTGTACAAGTCTCTTCTAATAACAGTTGTGACTCGTTAATTTGAGCTGGCTCAGCTTGGTTTTAAAACCACCCTTTGGAGCTCAGTTCTGGGTTGATTTGAGTTAAACTCATGGCTGCTCTGGAAAATCATCTTGCCAAAAATAAACAGCTCAGAAGAGAATGTTACCCTTTACAAACATAGCTCATAAGGAGGAAGCAAAAGATTCAAAATACTAGATCTTCAAAACCTATGTAAAATGTCTGGAGTTCTTCTAAACTTTGAGTGCTTATATTAAGTAACTGCTCCTATCAGCCAATGTTGCCAATATCAGTTACTTTATACTAGGAGGAGCCTACATTAATTACGGACTGCATCTCTGCATCTTTTTTTCATTTTTAAAAAGCTTCCCTACATGTGTTAATCTTTCTATCTGACCTTTCATTTAGTGTTTACATTGCTATTATGGACCTCCTTACAAGGTTCTTTGAATTTTGTTTAAAGGATGGCACCTAAATCATGATGGCTAGAGTAAATGTCGAAGAACAGACTTTTTGATGGTGATCTTTTGACATTGCTGTGAAATTTAGAGACATATACAAAAGAAACAAATGATGGACAGAATGCTGGACAATGCAAACATTCACCCCCAGTCACAAAGATTTGGGTTAAATCCATCATTCTTTTGCTCACCACACCACCCCAGTTTGGACCCAGCCATATGCAAATCAGTCTTGACCCTGTTCCTTGTGGGAACAGTCCAACCCGAACTGCCAAGCCAGTTCCTCCCTGGACCAGAAACAAGCATCCTGGGACCGGTTTCTGGGCATCACCCGTCAACAGCCAGGCTAGCTTGAATCCAGTGGTGTAGTCAGCACGGGAGCCCCGTCTGGGCATACCCTTCCCACTTAGGGCGACACATGCAAAAGAAACAATTGATGGACAGAATGCTGGACAATGCAAACATTCACCCCCAGTCACAAGGATCTGGGTTAAATCCATCATTCTTTTTCTCACCACACCACTCCAGTTTGGACCCAGCCATATGCAAATCAGTCTTGACCCAGTTCCTTGTGAGAACAGTGCAACCCGAACTGCCAAGCCAGGTCCTCCCTGGACCAGAAACAAGCATCCTGGGACTGGTTTCTGGGCATCACCCGTCATCAGCCAGGCTAGCTTAAATCCAGTGGTGTAGTGAGCACGGGACCTATGTCTGGGCATACCCTTCCCACTTAGGGCGACATATGCAAAAGAAACAGTTGATGGACAGAATGCTGGACAATGCAAACATTCACCCCCAGTCACAAGGATCTGGGTTAAATCCATCATTATGAACCCAAAACCGGTCCCAGGATGCTTGTTTCCTGTCCAGGGAAGACATGGCTTTGCAGTTTGGGCTGGACTGTTGCCATGAGGCACAGGGTCAGACTGATTTGCATATGGCCATGTCTGAACTGGGGTGGTGGAGTGAGCTAAAGAATGGTGATGGATTATACCCAGATCAGTTGACTGGGGGAGAGTGTTTGATTTGCTCAAACGCTCCGTCCATCATCCCCTTTGGTGAAACTTAGAGACTGCAGGATGCCTGGTACCAGCTAGATGATGGCCAAATTGTGGAACATTAGTCAGACAAAACCAAAGATCTTAATATTCAAGGTTTTCACTCCTTTATGTTTGAGCTACTAATGGTAATTGCTTTCTGCACACCAAATGTCATCATTATTTATCACTTGGGTCTCTGCGGACATCCCACTCTGCACTGCTTATAGTGAATAAAGCCCTCCTTCATATCAGGTAATTTTCCCACCTTTACTCCAAATACTGGAACAGTATACCTCTTCACTCCTATCAGTTCGATACAAATCTAGGGTCCTGGATTTTTAATCTTCAGCTTTAGGAATGGTTTGTTGATCTACTTTTGGGTGTTCTAGAAGAGGTCAACAAATATATACCCTTAAATATGATGACATGGTAATACTCCAATTTAAACATGATTATGAATAAACAGGAAAAATATGTTAAGGCAGAAAGGAAAATACATTTAAATACGTATTAAGGTTGTTTCCTCTGTAGACTAAGCCTTTCCACAGTCCATCACCACAACATTCTCACAACTTTGATGACCTAATACAGCAAACGGTCGAGAGGTAGCCAATTAATTTGCGATTTTTTTTTGTATCAAATCTTAAGTTATCCAGCAGATTGTAAACAATATGGAAGGTGTGTAAAAATACAAATACACAGTAAATGCAACTGCTTCACAACTACATAATTTCACTGTACTGCCTTAAAAGGTCTGTTCATAGTAAAGTCTGTCCACCAACACAATCCTGTAAATAAGAATATACAGGACTTTAAACCATCAAAGGCATTTTTCCAATACCTCTCCTCTGTGGGGAGAAATCCCAGGGTGATCATGTTGGGATGGGGATTTATCTTGCATGATATACAGTTGTGTTCCCATGCCCTAACTGCCCAACTACAATTTTCAATTTTGGCTCTAGCGTTATGCTAATCTAATGTTTGCAGATGCCTAGGCTTGTCCCTTGACATGAGTGACGTGGAGGGGTGCACAGGAGAGCCCACACTGAACAGATAATGAACTACTTACTGTCCCTGTCATGGATTCACACACACACACAGATGATGGCAAAGTGCCATGTTTAGCGAGTCCATAGACTTTTTAAAATAATACTTTTAATGCATTTTCAAATAAACAATTCATTTGTATCAGAAACTAATGACGGATCATCATTTTACATGGCACTGTATGTCCGGTGTGTGGAAGAAAGGTAATTAGGAACTGGTTTGAAAAGAGGGGCAAGGCGGACAATTGACTGAAAGGACCAATGGAGAGGTGTGATACAAAAATAAGAATTTTATTTTATTCAATTAGCAGTATGATAAGAAACATGAAAAAATTATTTGTAGTATACAATTGATAAAGAATGCAAATCATGTGCCTATCTCCCCTATACATGTGATTAATCTACATATATATACATTTTATACATATCTTGAGATGGTTCATTTATACTCAAGGATGGAGAGAAATGGATGTTTCAGCACATTATATATAAAAACATGGCTAAATATGACATCTATGACATCTACGCGCGTTTCGGCTGGGGGCCTTCATCAGGGAGCCATGTGAGTATCCAAGTGGACCTGAAGCGGTGGGTGTGGAAGATTTTCACACAAAGAGGTGGCAGGAAAGAGATGGAATGGCAAGGTGCTTGAATATAGACCTTGATGGCTTATTGATTTATTCGGCTGCGTGGGTCTTTCGTGCATTCGGAGGACGCCTCACTTATTTTGGGCTTGTGTGGATGGTCACTCGGCTTCACAAATTATGGTAATTCCAAGCATGGAGAATGGGTGAAGTGAATAACATCAGGGACCTTTAGATTACGTGTGTTGTCGACCGGGGGTCTTGTAAGTGACGGTCTTGCTGTTTCTGATTATGCTGACCGTCTGTAGATTGCATTCGTAGGGTGTTCTGCGGGGGTCTGCAATACTGCTCGTTATCTGGGCGCCGGGGTTTGGTCAATCTTTAAAATTCGCCCATTGAGTGTTCCGTGGGGAGTCTGCAAAGCCGCTCGTGATCAAGACGGCGGGGTGCGGTTAATCTAGGCGTTGTACATCGTATTCATTCCGATTGTGGGGTCTGCCGGCATATGGTCCGCTGGAATAGGGTAGCCTATTCCAGCGGACCATATGCCGGCAGACCCCACAATCGGAATGAATACGATGTACAACGCCTAGATTAACCGCACCCCGCCGTCTTGATCACGAGCGGCTTTGCAGACTCCCCACGGAACACTCAATGGGCGAATTTTAAAGATTGACCAAACCCCGGCGCCCAGATAACGAGCAGTATTGCAGACCCCCGCAGAACACCCTACGAATGCAATCTACAGACGGTCAGCATAATCAGAAACAGCAAGACCGTCACTTACAAGACCCCCGGTCGACAACACACGTAATCTAAAGGTCCCTGATGTTATTCACTTCACCCATTCTCCATGCTTGGAATTACCATAATTTGTGAAGCCGAGTGACCATCCACACAAGCCCAAAATAAGTGAGGCGTCCTCCGAATGCACGAAAGACCCACGCAGCCGAATAAATCAATAAGCCATCAAGGTCTATATTCAAGCACCTTGCCATTCCATCTCTTTCCTGCCACCTCTTTGTGTGAAAATCTTCCACACCCACCGCTTCAGGTCCACTTGGATACTCACATGGCTCCCTGATGAAGGCCCCCAGCCGAAACGCGCGTAGATGTCATAGATGTCATATTTAGCCATGTTTTTATATATAATGTGCTGAAACATCCATTTCTCTCCATCCTTGAGTATAAATGAACCATCTCAAGATATGTATAAAATGTATATATATGTAGATTAATCACATGTATAGGGGAGATAGGCACATGATTTGCATTCTTTATCAATTGTATACTACAAATAATTTTTTCATGTTTCTTATCATACTGCTAATTGAATAAAATAAAATTCTTATTTTTGTATCACACCTCTCCATTGGTCCTTTCAGTCAATTGTCCGCCTTGCCCCTCTTTTCAAACCAGTTCCTAATTACCTTTCTTCCACACACTATACTTATCCCGAATTAGGAACTCTAGTCGGGGATACCCTCTTCTTCTTACACAAACTGTATGTCCGGTGTGTCAATGCCCACCCCTTGTAACCCAGTCACACTAAAGCGAGGTCTCATTACAACCAACATCCCCCTCAACCACGCAGTCTGCAATGCCCCTCCTGCCAGTGTCCATGTCTGGCACATTATTCAGGCAACCTTTTCCCTCATCGATTTATGAGCACCAGCATGTACCAATCCATGCCTTCCTTCCAGCCATTAAGGTCTGGAGGAGAAGTAGGGGGGAGTTTTAGCACCCACTGTCTGGTGATATTTCTCCATGACCCAAATATCCCTACATTGCTGAGTGTTTTGATACATCTCAACATGCCCTCATCTCCCCAGTGTTGAGTAGTAATAATTTGGCCTTGCCTTATAGTTCCACACCTTACCACAAGCACTCTCTCGCCCCCTCCCACAAGCGGTCTGCCCAGGGAAAGGGCCCACGTATGTATGCAAAGGCTCTCTTTTAATTGTATCCCTTTGTGCATCTATCGGTATCTGCCCTCCCCATTTTCAATAGCCTGGTTTTTGCCGAGTAGCACCTAAGTAGTATCGGTAGTTAAACAAGACAGAATCCTACTCCAAGCGTGAATTCCTTCAGAGTTCGACTCTTCATTCTCTAGTTTTCCTAACTCTTGCTCCAAATCACTTCTCAGTTGCCCCAGGGGTAAGGGCAGGTATTGACTATTTCCCTGTATATCAGTGACTTTACCTTTTTTGGGAGGAGTACAGGAAACTACCTTTCAGCGACAAGGAGTCCTCTATTGTTGAACCCACAGGCATGTGGGACACAAGCATATGTCTGATTTGAAAATATGAGTAGAATTGATAGAGTCTGCCATATTGTACTCTCCCTGAAGTGTCTAAACTGAGACTAAACCTTCCCCTCTCTAGGTCCCTTAGTTTGCGGACGTCATCCGATTTCAGAAAGTCACTAATTTTTCCACCTGTGCAAATGCATCGTTATCCATCAGTGGTGTTTCACTAGTCCGGAACCTCTCTCCCACCGGAGATCTCTCTTTGTCTCCTTCCAGGTTGGGAGGACTCAGCCTGTGTGTAAGGCCATCTTCCCCACCTTCTGATTGTATGGGGCCGTGGGGTATCCCTTTGATCCCACTGCTTGCCTGTCAACTCTGAATACCGGTTCCTTCTGTGGGGAGAATGCCTTTGTGTTAATCACCTCCAGTTAGGCCACCCAATAATACTTCTGTGTATCCGTGAGTGCAATTCCACCATCGTAGATAAACAATACCTCTTATTAGTGTATGGAATGCGATACATAGTGGTCCATTACACAGCAGAAGCCTAAGCGCCACTTCTAGTTCCATAAAGAACTCTCAGGGGATCGCGTATATGTCATTTTGAAGGATGTATAAAAGATAATGGTAGGAATCACCAATGCTGACCGTTATCTTTGAATTTATCTAGTTGAGAATATCAAATGTGTTTAAAGAATTCCTCATGGTCTCAGGTTATGCATTTGTCCAAATATTGAAAATTCTCTGGAGAAGACTGCCTGCGGGCACATGTAGTATTGGTGCGGTAAAAATCCAGTCAGTTGGAATACATGAAACATGCAACATGGAATTCCTCCAGTGAGTCCATAGTTGAGACCAGATCAATTTATCTGAAGGGAAAGCAAACTGGCCCACTCGCATAAAGTTCAACTTCAATGCACTTAACAAGATCCTAGCGCTAACATCGCAACTGCATGCCATGCCTATTTGTGTATGTACCAATAAAGAACAGAAGAGAGAGGGTGTTCAGGTAATCTAAGAAGAAGCACTCTTAGCCCCCCCTGAACAATATAGTCACAAACAACAAAAGAGTGCACTTTCCTTGGGAGAGGAGCAGTTGAGTAAAGAATCACAGTGGATTCTTTAGAAAGCCCTCACTCACCAACCTGGTTGGTGACATGCTTCATCATCAGGCCCCACCAGGAAGGTCTAAAACCAACCCGGTGTGCTTCGACGCCAGAATTACTGCAGAGCAGGTTATTTTGTGTGTAAGTGATCAAGTGATGTGAGATAAAAGTGACTAGGTTGTGTCTGATTTTTTTTTTATTCGTAGACCAACCCAGTGCGGTTAAAAAAGGCGAACGGGCGGTTGAAAAGCTGGATCAACATTTCAGCTAATCCACGCTCTGTGTGGTCAGTGTGGTCAACATGTTTTTGCCTATCTGGGTGCAAACTAGCTAGGCATTCATCAGGACCAAATGTGCAGACCCCGGCGGATGAGCCCGCTAAGGCTCAATCTGACCTAGTGGTCATCAATGTGAAAAATAACAGAAAAATTACTTAAAAACCTGTTGTGTGCAGGGTACCTGGTGGTGTTCAGCAGCCAGCAGTTATCTTAAAGGGAAGCAGACACAGACAGACATAGATATATATAAATAAGCAGTATGTACAAGCGATATAAGCACTTCATTTCACCTGTGTCTGCTTTTCCGCAGAAAATACAAAATGGTGGATCTCCTCTCTGTAGGTGTAATCCAAGAAGTAATCACGGTACTGTGGTGCAGTAGCGTGCACATTGTATGGATGTGTCCTTAATAAGTAAGGTTTATAAAGTGAGTGGTTTGTGAAGAAGAACGGCCACTCAGTGAGGTGAGGTACCTTGTGACAGTAGCTCTACATGACCTGCACGCCTACTCGGGCGTTGAGTGGTACAAGTGAGTGCTTGGCGCACAGGAATCTTTTGTGACTTTCACTACCCCATTAGTATTTGAAGTGGTATAAGTGTGTGCTTGGCGCACAGGGTTTAGTTATGTGACTTTCCCCACCCCCATTACGTTTGAAATGGCCGATTGTGATATCTGGGCTGGAGAAATCAAAAATATGGAGCTTACATGCGGCGTAATCACTAATCACACCATGGGTCTCGGGAGGAGTGATGGCTGAATAGGCACACCCTTTAGAAAAAGAAGGAACGCGGTCAGGAGAGTGCGTCCTTTTCCTGCTAGTTACTTATCTGGATGTGGAGCTGAAGGATCGAGATTCCGCTTTTGAACAAGCCATCTTCAACGAGATTGAGGCCTTTGAGGATAACAGTACAAACAAGAACATGACCAAGCAAGAACTCACAGCTCTACAGGGGCTCCAACCAATACCGCGATTACTATAAAACCTGCGGATTAAGGGGGCGGTGTAGTAATTAAAAACACCAAGAATCACAAACTGGAGTGCCAACGCCTTCTAGACGACAGAAGAAATTGCACCCCCTTGACCAGAGACCCATCATCTGAACTGAGGAGAGAAATAAAAGAGACGGTAAAGGAAACTGAAGACGATGGTCTAATCACCCGTATTGAGGCATCTTTACTGAGTGAGGGTGATGACGTGATCCCCTACTTTTACATCTTGCCTAAGACACACAAAGGGAAAACCCCCCACCAGGGCGCCCGACAGTATCTGGCATTGGCTCCATCCTTGAGCCACTGACCCGCTATTGTGATTTCTTTTTGAAACCCCTCATTCAACAGACTTCCACATACCTCAAAGACACCAAGTCCCTCCTTCAACTCTTAGAGAACATGACCTTTGACGAGATCCCGACCATACTGGTCACTCTCGACATAGAGAGCCTTTACACCAGTTTCCCCCAGGACGACACCAACAGGGTCCTGGGGCAAGCCCTGGGCGTCACCACTTGGATTTACCAGACTTCCAAGGATTTCATCATTAAATGTGCCATTTTAGCGCTCAAACGCAACTACTTAGAGTACAAAGGCACCCTGTACCTCCAAACCACCGATAGTTTAATGGGCAGCACTTTTACCCCAAGAGTGGCAGGCCTTTACGTACACAATTTTGAGCGCAGATACATCTTGGATGCCACCAACCAGTTTGCCTTTTCGATAACCTTAGGGAAGAGGTACATAGATTATGTCCTCATGAAATGGAAGGAAACTGAGGACAACCTGACAAACTTTCTACAATAGATCAACACTCTGGACCACAACTTGAGGTTCACGCACACTTTCGACCACCAGGAGGTAGTCTTTCTGGACGTGATCATATCCAAAGGTGACGGAGTCTTTACCACCAAGACCCACTACAAGCCCACAGCTAAGAACAATCTCTTGGAATTTACCAGCTTCCACCCCAGGCCACTCCGAGAAAATCTGCCATATGGACAATTCATACGAATCAGGCGTAATTTCAGTAACCTAACTGATTTCCGCACCCAGTCCACTGACTTAACCTCCAGACTGCAGAGTCGAAGCTACCCTGTGAAAATACTGAGCAAAAGCTACAAAAGGGGCCGTCACCAACCCAGGGACGCTCTCCTAGAAGACACCCCCAAGGAAGACAATGGGATTCCACTGACTTGCGTCACCACCTACAGTACTGCTTCAAACACAGTGAAGAGGGTGATAAACAAACATTGGAGCATCCTAACCAGCAACAATAGAAGATAGGAAAAAACGCTTTTCTCCTTTAAAAAAGGCAGTAGTCTCAGGGACTCACTGGTGCACACACGACCCAGAGCACAAAAATTGCAGGCACCCCCATCCATCACCACATCCTGGGGTCTACCAAAAATTAATGGCCATTATCCTTGCTCTAGCTGCAGTGTATGCCATATGACGAAACACACGAAAACACTTGAACTTGAACCCGGGAAAACATGGTCACAACTCTCCCACACAAATTGCAATTCAACTAATGTTGTGTATTTAATCATGTGTCCGTGCGGTCTGAATTATGTGGGGATGACCACATGAAAGGTCAAACAACACGTGTGTGAACACAGGAGTAACGTCCGATGTGGTAGAATCACGACTAAACTCAGTGAACACTACATCCAAGCAAAACATTCCACAGACGATCTGAAATGGACAGTTATTGACAAGGTGCACACAGACCGTAATATCCACCAGGCCCTGTTCGAGAAAGAACATAGATGGGTCTATCGCATGAGCACTGATAGTTTTGGGATCAATGACAATGTTCCTTAGGGCACTGTACTCAAGAAATAGTCTACATTTTCATCTGTCCCACCCTCTATGAACTCCCTGCTCCATTCACCTACGGATATGATCTACCCCTAGTTGTTTGTTTATAAACTTTTCCCTTTACTGATAAAACTGCATTTTATCAATACATCTGTGACTGGGGAGGATGAACTAACTACGTTAGCCCTTTCCTGATCACTGAAACTCCGAACTAAGGGCCCCTCTGTCACTCAATCAGGAGGCAGCATTTCATAACTTTTGAACAACCTCGTATGTGTCCCTGAAACACAATTGGTTCTAAACATGGTTGTTTCTTTTTAATGTCCTGTCTCTGCAAAAGTAACATGTCGTCCCCTCTAGAGGGGTGGAATGCTACCCCCGTCGCCAGGACTGGCGAGGGGGTAGGATTCCAATTCGTATGACACCTTACACGACATGTTTTGATAAAGCCAAACCAAAGTTAACATATAACCGCGAGGATTATAATGCACTTAATAGTATATGGTTTGGCATTATCCCGGAACAGCTAAGGGAATTGGTCCCGACAGCTGCAGACAGGCTCAGCTCATGCTAGAGCACCATCTCACATTAAACCACGCACTCTGCCTTCAGGATTGTTAAGGCCTGCCATAGGAGTGGCTCACAGGTTTATATGTGTCCAGATAGGTTTAGATATAGGCATACTATATCTAAGCAATGGGTGATTACACCACCTTGCCCCAGCTGAGTGATCAGCCAGTTGTGTCAATTTTAGATAGCCAGCCAGGGGTGGCAAAAGATATGCTGCAGCCCCTGGTAGGCCTTGGATGCACCTATGCCCTGGGCACCTATAGTGCTCTGTACAGGGGCTGATAAGGTGACCCAAGCCAATCTAGTTATGACCGCGTTTTATCTTTTTCTATAGGGTGTGCCTATTCAGCCATCACCCCCTCCCGAGACCCATGGTGTGATTAGTGATTACACCGCATGTAAGCTCCATATTTTTGATTTCTCCAGCCCCGATATCACAATCGGCCATTTCAAACGTAATGGGGTGGTGAAAGTCACATAACTAAACCCTGTGCGCCAAGCACACGCTTATACCACTGCAAATGCCAATGGGGTGGTGAAAGTCACAAAATATTCCTGTGCGCCAAGCACGCACTTAAACCACTCACCGCCCGAGTAGGCGTGCAAGTCATGTAGCGCTACTGTCACAAGGTACCTCACCTCACTAAGTGGCTGTTCTTATTCACAAACCACTGACTTTATAAACCTTACTTATTTAGGACACATCCATACAATGCGCACGCTACTGCACCACAGTACCGTGATCACTCCTTGGATTACACCTACCTAGAGGAGATCCACTGTTTTGTATTTTCTGTGGATAAGCAGACACAGGTAAGAAATGAAGTGCTTATATCGCTTGTACATACTGCATATTTATATACATATATGTCTGTCTGTGTCTGCTTCCCTTTCAGATAGCTGCTGGGTGCCGAACACCACCAGGTACCCTGCACATAACAGGT
This sequence comes from Lissotriton vulgaris, assembly GCF_964263255.1. NCBI lineage: Eukaryota > Metazoa > Chordata > Amphibia > Caudata > Salamandridae > Lissotriton > Lissotriton vulgaris. Next base: position 356,583,989 of record NC_141699.1, read on the forward strand.
TTTTAAGTAATTTTTTCCTGTTATTTTTCACATAGATGACCACCAGGTCAGGGTGAGCCTTAGCGCGCTCATACAGCCGGGGTCTGCACATTTGGTCCTGATAAATGGCTAGCTAGTTTGCGCCCAGATAGGCAGAAACATGTTGACCACAGAGCGTGGCATAACTGAAATATTGATCCAGCTTTTCAACCGCCCGGTCGCCTTTTTTAACCGTGCTCGGTTGGCCTACGAATAAAAAAATTTCAGACACAACCTAGTCACTTTTATCTCACATAACTTGATCACTTACACACAAAACAACCTGCTCCGCAGTAATTCTGGCATGGAAGCACACCGGGTCGGTTTTAGACCTTCCTGGTGGGGCCCGATGATAAAGAATGTCACCAACCAGGTTGGTGAGTTAGGGCTTTCTACAGAATCCACTGTGATTCTTTACACAACTTCTCCTCTCCCAAGGAAAGTGCACTCTTTTGTTGTTTGTGACTATTTGTGTATGTAGCCTGTGAAGTAGTGTGGCTCACTGGTTAGAGGCGGCAGACCCGAGAGCAGAGGACGGCCCAGGACCAGGGTTCGATTCCCGGCGCGGCAGGTTTCTGGACCAGGGTCAGCGGACTCGATAATTCTCTTGCCTCGGTGCCCACTCTGATCAGCGATCACACTCGGCAACTCTGGGCATTAGCTTGCCTCATCTTCACTAACGGCCCCACCAGACCGCCGGGGATGCCTGGTCTCACCCTGGAGATACCCATTAAGGGACCATCTCTCAGGGAAGCCAGGAAGGGTTTCGCAGCGGTCGAAGCGCCTTGGGGCCCTCCGGGTAAGTAGTGCGCTATATAAATGCCTATACATACATACATACATACATACATACATAGCCTGCAAGGTGCATGCAGGATGTGTGCGAGTGTACCAGATTCAGAGAGGCCTGTGAGATCCATTTTGAATACTGTTGGCCTAGCTTTTTGTACCACAAGGAGGCCAGGTTGTTTTCCCAAACATTGGAAGTGTATTGCTGACATTCCTTTAACTGGATGAGGAGACCTAGACATTGAAATGAGGCAAGAAGAGACAAGGCTCCTTTACAAATTCAATTAGACCACTTGCTGAGTAAGGAGTGTCTGATTAGTCTTCCTGCAGAAAAAAAGACGTGTGGCCCCTCTGAGGGTCCTCGAATATTGCATATACAAACAGGTACCTCATCCAGCAATCTATCTGTAGTAACTACCTATTTTAACAAGCACATGCACCTAATTATAGTGCCTGTACAATTTATTTTAATAATTAGCCACTATAATACCAGAACTTTTACTTCCACTTTTAGATAGCACCTGACTATGCAAATGGGACCCAATCATTTGGGAAATAAGGGAACAGTCCTGAGGAAGAGATACGAAATTAGATCCTAACTGGGTGGTCCAAACACACCAAGTCAACATAATTGGAGGAGGGTGATGTAAAAGACAACAACAAAGTGGGGAGAGAAGGGGTGGAGCTTGCCAAGGCTCAAGATGGCCACGCAATGTGAGAAGTTGGCCTGATATGTAGTGTTTCCAATTCTGGAACCACTTGGTATCAGTCCAAACAAACCCCAAAGATGTCTGGTTGTAAGTCAACCTTGTTAGACAAGCTATCCTAGTGGTAGCATGGACTAAGCAGCCTTAAAGGCTAAACTTAAGAGGTCGTGTTAAGCGAGCTGTTTTACCACATACAATCCTGTATTCAATTTTATTTATTATGTTTTGGCTCTCAGAAGAGGGCCACATAAAATATACAAGATAAAAAAAACAAGACAAATACATATTAAAATTATGACGTTTGAAAGACAGGTTTGAGTACAAAACTGACATGCAAAGACAAATCTACGGCAGGGCGGAAAGTCAAACATCTCCAGAGACATATTAATAAATAGCTAAAAAACCTTTAAAAAGTAAAAAATATGGAAACAGAACATTTCATTAGGAGGACAATAAAGTGCATGAAGAAAGCCGTTCAAAGTGAGGATGCCCAGGCGGATACAAATAAATTTTAACCATCTGTAACGCAATTTCCGGAGCGCGGGGCAAATCAGTAAAACATGCATACAGTCCTGGGTACTCAATTTACATAAATTGCACAAAGCAGAGGAGCCATACCATTTGGATAACAGTAGATTTAAAGGTACTAAGTCGTAACGTAAAAGAAACCAAAATCTACGAATACCATGCGGTAGGTTCCATGTAACATAGGATTGGGGCGACTTCATCACATAGGAGTTAAGGAGAAGGTCTACATTCCTTTTTTCACAGATTAACTTTTTATCAGACTGAAAGCATAGATCCCACGAGGCTTCTTTTAAAACGAGTTTTAACTGTAAGGGAGAATACAAAAACAAAGCGTTTTCATCTAATTTTAGAAGGGTTACAGCTTTTCTAAAATTACTTGCAAGTTGAGAAAACTCCGTGATGATTTTTCCCAGGAAGGTATAGGAGTTTACAACCTCCAGTTTTTGGCCCCCGATAAACCAACCAAAATCTACAGATCGGCACTTCTTCTTACCGGCTATTCACATAACTTTACTTTTGGTTATATTGATCTTCATGCAATGGGCTGCAGCAAAGGCATGAAGAGCATGTAGCCGATTTGCAAGTCCTTTAGGGGTTAAGTCAAGAATAAGGACGTCATCGGCGTACATCAGGCAGGATATAGGAGTCCCCCCCACCACCGGGGCGATGCCCTCTCTGGCAGACAGGGCGGCGGGTAGGTCTGCCGTATATAAGGAGAACAAAAGGGGAGCCAATAAACAGCCTTGTTTAAGGCCATTCAAAGATGGAATTTGATAAGATAGCCCCCTTTCGCCCCCCAACAAGACCCAACACCAGGTCTCTGTATAGAGAGACTGAACCAGCTCCAACAAATAGGTTGGAACACCAAGAGCTGCCAATTTTCTCCACAGCGTTCTGCGGTCTACTTTGTCGAACGCTGTGGAGAAATCAATAAAAGCGGCATACACCACCCCTCCTCTCACCTGCACGTATTTATCAGTAACCACATGAAGAGCGGTGAGGTTGTCTAACGTACCGTGGTCCCTACGGAAGCCGGTCTGTTCAAACGGCAAGATATTGTTCTCCTCGACCCAATCGGAGAAGGAATTTAAAAGACATTTCGCAAAGACCTTTCCGATGGAGTCGAGGAGGGCAATCAGACGGTAGTTGCTGGGGCTATCCCTAGTTCCCTTCTTAAAAATAGGGACCAAGATACTTCCCCTCTAGGAGGCAGGTACCGTTTTAGAGAAAAAGCAGGCTTTATACAGTGGATACAGGATTTTACTCCACCTTAACGGATCCTGTTTCAGGACCGTCATGGGGAGTTCATCAGGGCCCATTGCCCCAGAGGCACGCATATTTTTTATAGCCATCTCAATTTCTTCTTCTGTGGGGTAATTAATGAGACCTTCGGGTGTAGCATCTAGGGCGATATCTTCACCTGTAATCCCGTTCCCTGCATAAAGGCCCCGAATATAAGTAATCCATACCTCTTCCGCTATAGGGATGGGAGAGGGACTTAGTCTAGTACCGCACCCCTTCCCGATTATTGCCCAAAATTCTCTGCTCCTACCATGGACAACAGATTCCCTCAAGTTGATCCAAACACTGTCCTCCCTTTCCTTTTTTATTTTTAGCTTGAGTCTACATCTCTTTCTTTTTAGCCTGGAAATTTCTTTTTCACGTTCCCTGACTCTATCAAGATATTGTTCACGGACTAGTTTATTTATTTCCTTGTTCAGGATACACAGTATACTAGGGACCACTACCCCTTTTCTAGGGCGAGAAGTTTTTTTTGCAAGTAAAATGATGTTTCGCATGAATTCTTCAAAGTAAGCTATTTCATGCCCACGCCACTCATTTAATACTATTAAGGTTTCAGATAAGAAATCCTGTACCCCATTAATGGCGGAAGGATTCCAGAAACACCTTCCTGAGGAAGCGTGGAAGGCAACATCACTGCCGTTAAGAGACCAAGGCGCAGTGGTCATGGGATTTAAAGAAATAGTTATAAACAATATACTATGGTCGCTCAGGGAAGTAGGTATAATCTTAAGGTCCTGAATATAAGGAAACAAACCATAGTCTGCGATTGCATAGTCCAAGATAGAAGACCCAAAAGGAGATTTGTGAGTAAATTTAGCAGGCACATCGGACGGGAATCTCCCGTTTAGTATAAGTCTGTCAACAGCCGCTAGTTCTTTTAGCAAAATCTTCCCTCTTTTATTGGTCACTAACTTATCAGGGAAGAGTGGTTGGGGAACAAAATGCGCCTCTTCTTTAGATTTATTTCTAAAAAGTTTCAGACTAACATTGGAAATTTTGCAGTTCAAGTCTCCTACAAGAATAATTTCCGGAGGGGATGGGACATTTTTGATTTGCTCAATATATCGGAATACCTGCTTCAATATAGAATTAAAACACTCTTCTGGAGGGATATACACATTGAGGATTACAATAGGTGACTTTATACAATTATTAAACAGATTTTCAATGGTTATAGCGTGGAAAAGTTTACTTGGGTCGATATAATGGGAGAATCTCCATTGCAATTTATTTGATAGTAAACAAGCGATTCCCCCCCTAGCGTGACCTTTCTTGGAAGGGGCAGCTGGCACTTCCAAGGCATAGAAATCCTTTGAAGCATCCAGCATATTAATACACCAAGTTTCCTGTATACAAATCACGTTAGCTCCTAGAGAGAATAAGAGATCAAATTTCTCTGGGCTACTGTGAATCCCTGCCGCATTCCAAGAAATAATTTTTAGTGGGATGTTAAAGATGATGAAACAATTTGGGGTTATCTTTGGTTTTTGTAGATAAGGCACTATGCAGCCAATTCCACCGATTGTTATCCTCTATGAAAGAGGAATTCTGAGGTAGCGGGAGTGGCTTCACCTGCGAGACCGAGCGTTTTCCCTTAGAGACCCAAATCTTCAGGTCTCTAAGAGGAGAGGCTACCCCATTTTGTTCATCACCCCTAAATACCTTCCCAAGGGAAGGATTTGTATTACCAAGGTTAGAAATCGGGAGAATATCAATACCTGTGCGTTGAAAATTCTCGGCTTGCTGTAATATCAGATTTACAATGATAGGAGAATAGAATTTAACCCTTATACTCAATACCCTGACTCCACCATCAGGGAGACTAACTCAATGTCCCTAGATTGAATATGATGAAGACTTTCAATCTCGCTAAAGCGCTTAAGAAGCCATGCTCTGTTTAGGGGTAGATCAACATCGAATAAAGGTAAAAAGTCTAACACAAGAGTATCCACAAGAGCCTTTGAAGTTGTTGAATGACGTGCAGGAAGGGAGCGGTCTCCAATCTCTAAGGCAGCAGAGAAAGGAGGGGCCAAGGAGAAGGACTTGGAAGAGGGCCCCCCATTTGTGGCATAACTTCCAAAGACGTTGGTGGACACAGTTCACTTTCCACCTTTAAAGATGTAGAAGAGGGTGAGTTCAGTTCAATTTCCGCCTTTAGGGATGTAGAGGTGTGATCCAAGTCTATTTCTTCGTTCTCCAGAGCGACCAGAGAGTTTTGGAAGATTATCCGGCGCTGCCTTTTCTTCCTGTATTTTCGAATTGGTTTCCTTTTATTCCCTTTATTATTTCTATGTTTACCATTTTTTACCTTTACCTCTTGTTTATCGTCAGTAGGTTCTTTTTTATTTTCAGACATGAAGATTGGGAATAGATCTTGAACCACTTTGGGGCCGGAAGTAGATTTATTTTCTTCCTCGATCTCTAGAACTGAGTTCTTAATACAATTAGGCACTGCGGTTAAGGGCATAACTACAGTGTGTGTTTCCAAAACTGCTGTTGCAGCCTTCATGTCAGAATCCACTATAGGCACGTTTATTTTCCCCTTTGGCAAGCAGGGTTCGGCCATGGGGGGGGGGGGGGGGGGGGGGGGGAGACACTCCTCATATCTGGCGACTTTTGTAACAATGTCTTCAGTATTTGGGTCACTGAATCCAAGATACAATCCGAGCTGCCTACAAATTTCCCCAGGGGAAATAAGATGGAGGCTAGTAATTGTTCCAGAGCAATCATGGATTCAGAGATCGGTTTTTCACACGCTTCCACTGGGCGACAGATACCAGATAGATTGAGACCCGGACTCCTGGAAACATTTGACAGATCGGACATATCCTGACCGTTTAACGAAGGGGTACTACTATACAACATTAGCCCAGATGGAGTAGCACCCCCCAAGGGCTTAATAGGGTCCGAGTCTCCAATTTAGCTGTATTTACATAGCGGCCACAGAGTTCAAGATCAATGGATAGTGATGACAAATCCCCACCCAACCTATCGTTCAGAAGGGTTTGAGGCATAGATGGTTGATTCGCAAGTTCACTTTCAGGTACCGGAACTCCGAGATTACTCTCCCCCTTCCCTTCAGGGTGAACAGGGGAAGAAGACACCGCTGCCACTGGTTGTGGTAGCGCGGGCAGCAAAGGAGGAGGCGGAGGGTCTGTGATACCTTGAGTATGATCCTCCTGGACCGAGGCACAGGGAACTTCCTTTGCAGCAAAATTAGACTTCTTAGGGGAAGGCAAATCCCATAACTCAAAGAGTTGGCATTGACCCTTCAACGGGGGATTATTCACAGATTTGTTTCTTGTGCGGGTAATATCTATTTTTGCACCAGGTTTGCCTCCCACTACCCTTCCTGAGCGTAATTTTTTAGACATCTTCTGCAGACTTATTCCACGAAATTATGTTATAGAAGTGATTTACCTCCAGAGGAATGATTACAAAAATAATATGATATTCATAAAAGAATAAATATAGTCTTGGAGATGCAGCAGTGACTGACCGGCAGTAGAATACGAGGAAGCGACGAGTAAGTTTCAATAAATGATTATTCTTCAGACAGTCAGGCGTATCAGAATAAGCAAAACGACAAAGTCAATGAAAATAACCGGGCCCAGCCCAGCCTACCTCAGCCACTGAGGGCCACAGAGGGCCCGCCCTTTGCCCTGGCTTCGCCCGGCGTCCCGCGAGACGGGGGTGACGCGCTATTTCAGCGCATCCTGGCGCGCTGACGCGGCGTGCGCCACTCGGGATGCTGGGTATTGTAGTCTTTACCCTTCCGACCGCGCTCCACTCGGCCACCGCACTCCTAGATGTCAGGGGAGTCGGGCAGCGGGAGGCGGGAGGGCAAACACCAGTCTTCTGATCCTTTAAGGTAAGCAGGTAGGCGTCAGGGTAACAAGGCAGCAAGTGCTTCAGTGGCACAGAGGTTCCCCCCCTCGACCGGGGTGACGCGCTATTTCAGCGACTCCTGGCGCGCTGATGACGCGGCGTGCGCCACTCGGGATGCTGGGTATTGTAGTCTTTACCCTTCCGACCGCGCTCCACTCGGCCACCGCACTCCTAGATGTCAGGGGAGTCGGGCAGCGGGAGGCAGGAGGGCAAACACCAATCTTCTGATCCTTTAAGGTAAGCAGGTAGGCGTCAGGGTAACAAGGCAGCAAGTGCTTCAGTGGCACAGAGGTTCCCCCCCTCGACCGGGGTGACGCGCTATTTCAGTGCCTCCTGGTGCGCTGATGACGCGGCGTGCGCTGCTGGGGATGCTGGGTATTGTAGTCTTTACCCTTCCGACCGCGCTCCACTCGGCCACCGCACTCCTAGATGTCAGGGGAGTCGGGCAGCGGGAGGCGGGAGGGCAAACACCAGTCTTCTGATCCTTTAAGGTAAGCAGGTAGGCGTCAGGGTAACAAGGCAGCAAGTGCTTCAGTGGCACAGAGGTTCCCCCCTCGACCGGGGTGACGCGCTATTTCAGCGCCTCCTGGCGCGCTGATGACGCGGCGTGCGCCGCTCGGGATGCTGGGTATTGTAGTCTTTACCCTTCCGACCGCGCTCCACTCGGCCACCGCACTCCTAGATGTCAGGGGAGTCGGGCAGCGGGAGGCGGGAGGGCAAACACCAGTCTTCTGATCCTTTAAGGTAAGCAGGTAGGCGTCAGGGTAACAAGGCAGCAAGTGCTTCAGTGGCACAGAGGTTCCCTGTAATCAAATGAAAGGACACCACACAAGTATATATTATAAAAATATATGTGTTTATTTCTAAATTAATCCCCAGTACTCTTTATGAGCAAAGGGGCACAAGCGTTAAATCAAAAGCACAGTATAACATACAAAGTTGCACAATTTTGGATGAGGGCCGGTGGCCACTCAAACCATATACTAAAAAAGTGGTATAAGAGATACCAATCGAACAGTGGTTAGGCCTAGGGCCTAGAGAATCGCTGGGAGCAGTCAGGACTAGCAATGCTGAAGTCGGGAGTAGCCAACGGGATTCGGGTGCAGCACGGAAAGTGCGGCTTGCACCAATGCAATGTCAATGGTGCGTAAAAGTTACACAAAGTTAGTTAAAGGGCACTTCCGCTGAACCTAGAGGAACAAAACTTAAGACACAGACCCTAGAGGTGTGTACCAACGTGGGCACACCGGCGTTGCAATGTTACCTCACCCACAGGAAGTGGGTGCACAGGGTCAAAGTAGCGTCGGGTTTTGACACGCAGGTTCTTGGCGCTTGAAGCTGAAGATGCTGCAGGCGATGTGAAGGTGAAGTGTCCGGTGGATCCAAGGGTGGATCTGAAGTGGTGAAGACCTGAAAGCAGAGGGGACAATGTTCAAAGTCACTGACCAGTGACCACCGTGGAACCAGATAGGAACCAGGCAAAGTCGGGTGCAAACAGGTGATGAGGTGTTGCTTATCTCTGCAGCCACGTGGACACGAAGAGGTCAAGGACGTCCAGGAGTCGATCACGAGCTGTCCCTCGGAGGCTCTAGCTGATGGCGGTGTCGGCAACTCGATTGAAGCATACAAGCCTTGGCTAATGCAAGCCACGGGGAAAGTGAAAAAGGCTTATTACTCAGACCAGCAAGGTCAGAGCGGGTACTCCTTTCTACAGGAGCGAGGGCAGGTCTGGAGCAACCAGACCCACAGTGTAAATCGTAGGTTTCGTCGCCAAGATGGCCGCTGACCACGTGACAAGCGGCCAGGATGGCGAGTCGAGTGGCACAAAACAAAAGGGCCCCACGCAGATCGTGGAGATGCTGAAGGGCTGATCTTTAGTGCAAATGCTGCTCGGTTGTGGGGCTTCTTAAACCCCAAAGCACAGAGTCGAGGGTGCCTCGGGTGCTGCGCAGTCAGCGTCTCGGGGGTCTTTCAAGATGTCCGCTCCCACGTCTCTCGATGCCTCCACGGGTCCCTTCTTTGCAGGGACTGTGGATCGGGCTGGGAGAAGTCAGGGAAGCTGGGTCTTGTCAGGCTCTGCACTCGGGCTCCGGCGGGAGGTGGCGACAAAGCAGACGTCGAGGTACTGGGTGTTGCTTGTGTTCACAGGGTGGCCCCTCCTAGGCCACAAGGGAGATGCTCTTCAGTCTTCTGTTCATCAGAATGTCGAAGTCCAGTCGTCTTCTTAGTTTAAAGGTGATTTCAGGATGATCTGAGTTGCATTGGCACTGCTCCCACTCTTATTCCAATCTGAGGGGTGGATCTCCTGCTAGGTCCCTCCCTATGGGTGGGACCAGGAAGGGGGGTGGTTACACCCCCTTTCCTTTGTCCAGGTCGCCCTGGAGCTGGGGCTGGGATGCCCCAGAACCGGTTTGACCGGATTACGCAAGGGGAAGCCTTGTGCTCCCCAGGCACTGTCTGGTTTCTTTCAAACCTCCCTGCTACAATCCACTATCTCCTGTCTGGGGTGGTGTGACACCTCCCTGTGACAGGAAATCCTTTGTCCAGGCCTCCTCTGCTGAGTTTCGGTCAGCAGCAGGAGGTCAGACATGTGTCTGTGGCAGAAGCATCCATTTTGTGGATCTGAGGCTCTTTTAAAAATCAACCGCGTTTTAGCAAAAGTAACATGTCGTCCCCTCTAGAGGGGTGGAATGCTACCCCCGTCGCCAGGACTGGCGAGGGGGTAGGATTCCAATTCGTATGACACCTTACACAACATGTTTTGATAAAGCCAAACCAAAGTTAACATATAACCGCGAGGATTATAATGCACTTAATAGTATTTGGCATTATCCCGGAACAGCTAAGGGAATTGGTCCCGACAGCTGCAGACAGGCTCAGCTCATGCTAGAGCACCATCTCACATTAAACCACGCACTCTGCCTTCAGGATTGTTAAGGCCTGCCATAGGAGTGGCTCACAGGTTTATATGTGTCCAGATAGGTTTAGATATAGGCATACTATATCTAAGCAAGGGGTGATTACACCACCTTGCCCCAGCTGAGTGATCAGCCAGTTGTGTCAATTTTAGATAGCCAGCCAGGGGTGGCAAAAGATATGCTGCAGCCCCTGGTAGGCCTTGGATGCACCTATGCCCTGGGCACCTATAGTGCTCTGTACAGGGGCTGATAAGGTGACCCAAGCCAATCTAGTTATGCACCTAGGGTACATGGAATCCATTTTACAGAGAGAGCAGATAGCCTGGGGCCCTGATTAGCAGGGAACCAGGCCAACTAAGTCGAAAACCAGCTAAACACAAGGCAAAAAATCTGGGGTAACCATAGTCAGGTAGCCACCTTCCTACATGCTGCTAAACAATCGGATTGTGATGCGTAAGTGTTAGAACTGGGATTTCTGATTGGTAAGGCTTGCGCCAAAGCCAGGCAGAAATCACCACTCTAGTCAGGGCAAGGGAGTTACACGCCAAAGATAACCCCTGCTCACCCCCTTGGTAGCTTGGCACGAGCAGACAGGTTTATCCCGGAGGCAATGTGTAAAGCATTTGCGCACGCCCATAGCAACAGCATCCCAGTCACACTACGAAATGAACTCCACATAAGGTTATATAAAAATAGCCTTTGTATTCTCAAAACACATCAGATAGTAATCACACAATATAAATTGTGCCAACTGGCACAGGCAATATTCACAAGGGATTATTTACACAAGACAGGGCCAAGTGGCCCACTGTCAGGATCAACACTTAGCAGAAATTTGTACAAGTAAAAATAGATCATAAACCTACAACCAGCACCTACTGGTAATCACTGTACTCCACCTCAACCTGCAACATAAACTACATTATGCACAGTCACATCAGGCGCGAATTACATTCTGCGCCAACCTCACCAGCATAAACACATTATGCAATCTCTCACTAGTCGAAACACATTAGACCCTACCTCCTAAGTATAACTCACATTAGGGGCGTAAATCACAGAGTGAAACATCATCTCACTAGCATAAACCTACATATGTAAAACCACCTCATAATTATAAACCACAGTTTAAAGGTATACAACACAGGGTGCGCAAAACATACTAAATGCATTACATTTCCTAGCACCACATCACTCTAGCACATAAATCACATTAGGGCCTTGCGCCCTATACATCTACCAGACCCCCTGGCCAACTGGCCATCTCAGATAAGGGGGGGCTCTAACGCCCTATTTCCACAGAGTCAGGGCTGCAGCCTAAGCAACAAAAGTCAAGGTTGCGCCACTGCGCCAAAACCTAAACGTTGCAGCTGCCCACTACTTGCTGGGCAGCTGAGAACCAGGAACTGGGGCCTAAACGCTGCAGCTGGCACTAAGTGCTGCGCAGTTGTGGAAGGCCAAGGTAGGGGCATAGGAGTGCGACTCACTCCTAGGTTCACCAAGAACAGGTCCCCTGAAAGAAAAGCCTAAACGGTGCAGTTGCCCACTACTTGCTAGGCAGCTGTAAATCAGCAAAACTGCGGCATGGGCTCTCACTAGCCCTTTAGGAACAAAACTGCGCCAAACTGAGCCATCTGGGCTCTGGAAATCATGAGGCAGAAATGTGGGCAAGAACATGGGCCTTTAAAAGAAATATAGTTCCCGCCGGAGCCATCTAGGCTCAGGAACCAATGCTGAGCCCGTTGGAGCCTTTTAGGCTCTGAAAATCAAATGTGCCCACCTGAGCCATCTGGCTCTGAGAAATGAATGCACCCAATGGAGCCACATGGGCTCCGAAATATTTATGCCACCAGGAGCACACTGGCTCCTTAAACAATCATGCCCCGCGTCGCAGATGACCCCTGCCAACATGGGGCAGCTGAGAAAATGCCCTTCAGGGGCGGCATGAACCCACATGGCCTTAGGGCCCCCACGGGGGCCCTCGCAGCACATCTGGCACGTCTGGAAACGTTGGAGCGGCCCGCTGCCATCCGGGCCGCTCTAAGTGCCACCAACATACTGAGCCTCAACCAGGCACCACCACTTGACCGCCCGGAGCCCCCCCCCCCAGCCCTTGCTCACTCACCGGGCTGCTCAGGGGTGCTCCTCCTCATGCTGCGGGACTCATCATTACACGCGGTGGAGGCAGGCACTGACAATGTCCCCTCCGCCTTCTGTCACCATCTGCTGGTGCTTCGGGGGCTCTCCCTCAGTCCTGGGAGCCCCGTACAGGCAGGCGCCATCCTTCTCTTACTGTGAGCTTAACACGATCCCTCGAGGCTGCCGGGCGTGCGCAGGACTTCCTACCGGATCGCAGGCCCCGCCCACGTCCCGGGCAAAGGCACCTAAATTCCAGTTGTTCGTCCCGGCCGTGGCGGCGATTTTCTTTGTGCAAAATAAGGGGTGGGCACCCTCGAGATTAAAAATGGTAATCGGGTCAAAGTCGCGGGGTGGGCACCCACGCATATAAGCAATTAGACCAGTGGGGTGGCACCCGCAATAATTATGCAATAACGAAGATGCAGGGTGGGCACCAGCGCATCAACCATCAAAAACACGGGCATCATGCAGGGTAGGCACCTGCTTGTAAATATAAAAAATAAGCGGGGTGGGCACCCGTGCTGCCATCAACAAATGCAGCAATGAGGGGTAGGCTCCCTCAATAACAGGGTCATTCAAAATAAAGCGCTCATGGGGCGCTGGGGGGCATAAAAACCACAAAGGCCCCAGAAATGACCCTTACAGCAAGAGGGTCCCAGCAACAAAGACCATCAGGCCTCCAGGGGCTAGGCAGGTCCCAGAGAGGTGAGCCTTCCCCTGGGCCCCAGCAGTAGCACACCCCCGGTAGTTTCCAGTTGGAAAACAAGAACCTTTTTCATGGGGTTACAGCCCCTTTTTATACACATAAATCATTTGTTTCCAAAGGTTTAGGCAAGGGGCAAACCCGATGCAACTGGTTCTTGAGCACTTTGTTTTGCTCAGCCCCTCTGCCTATTCACAGGATGGGTCAGGAACATCAGACACACCACAGGGGGTGGAGACAGCATTGTGAAGGGACAGCCCAGCCCTATTCGGGTCCCAGGTACACTCCTCCCTTCCATCAACATGCAGCTCTCTCCATTCACCACCGGGGCAGACCCATCCTGACTCATGGAGCCAGACACACCAGCCAGCTCCAGCCAATCACAAGCCAGAAAGTCAATTCACATTTACTGCACAGACATGCCAACTTCTAGAAGTGGTACTTCACCACTAGACACAATAAATCCGCGCACATCATCGCGCAGCATTTAATCTCACGAGTTCGCACATACCAAACTCGCCCCTGCACTCCCCACACATCAGGGACTACCATGGACACACATATTCCCCATGCATTCCTATGGGAGGGCAGGCCAGTCTCACCACACATACACAGAGCGCACGCACTTTACACTGGACCACAGTGAAAAGGTGGACAGAGGCCTAAAATCACCAACACCAGGTTACAGAAACAGGCCAGGAAAATGCAAAAATGTTTCGGGGTGAACCTGCCAAAAGGGCCAAGTCCAACAGTAAGCATTGCGCCTTCACTAGCTGCGCATATCTTCAACCACGGGGGATACGGACGGCGGACCATCTGCGCCCTGTCCCCGCGGCCTGCGCCCCGTTGTGGAGTACCCTTTGCAGCTGTCAATACCCTTAGTGAGCTGGGAAGCCGGACGCGACCTGCCCTGCCTTGACAAGTTGGCGGCGGCGGTTCCTCGACTTCATAAGCGGGGCCCGGCAGTGTTGCACGGATTAGGCGCTGACAGCCTGGGCCCTGCCAGTAGTATTGGGGACTGCCTGGCTGCGCCGTACGGAATAGCGGGCGCAGGCCTCTGCGCCACAGGCCATTTTTGCTGCAGGAGACTTGCGGACCACCCCAGGCTTCACCAGTACTAGTCTGAAGAGGTACGAGGGGCTGCAGAGCTTGTAGGAGGAGTGGTCTACGGGCAGCCTGGAACCTATTTACACTGTTCAAGGTAGGGGAATCTCCCTTGCCCTGCCGGAATTAGACCTTTCTGCTGTGATTTCCAGCTGAACTGCTACAAGACGCCTCACCTGCATCGGTGTGATGGTTTCAGGAAGATCTGTGTAATTACACCATTGAACTAGACCCAGTGGACGTTACCTGCGTAGTGAATTGCAATTATAGAGCTGGGAGGTGAGTCAGGGACGTGACCAGAGGGAGCCAGAAGAGCCAGATGAAGCAATGACTTGGCCTCACCACACCTAGCTGCGGTGAAAGTTTAGCTCTGTTACCTGAGCGTCGCCAGTTGTCCTTTGTATTGCATGAATGGCGATTTACTGCCCTTGATCCAACGGTAAAACCTTTTTCTGAGGATAAAGGTGCCCAATAAGCTACACCTACTATTATAGCACGTGATGCTGACGGAATCTGAGAGAACTTTTGGAGGCTCTCGACACTGTGCGGGACCAGTGCACCGTCCGGAGGGTGAGATCTGGAGATACTCGGACTCCCATCAGACCCTAGAAATGGGTAAAGTTGATAAGACGCAAGCAACCTAAGTTGCAGTTCGAACAACGGAAATCGAGATATAGAGACTTGGGGGATGTTCGAACCTCAGACGAGCAAACAGATGCACCAGAAGAAATAGAGGGGGACATCAAACAGATCGTAGCTGCGATGCATAGTAGCCTGGCGACTATCTATGGAAAAATAGATCCGCTAGCGTGTCGCATGGACAGAATATCAGAGCGCATTGATAAACATTCTTAAAGGTTCGACATGACGGAGCGGCGGGTGTCAGAGGGGAGGAAGTGCAGACTGAAGTAGACAACTCAAAAACAGGTGGCGAAAACGATTATGGCGCTTCAAAGCAAAGTAGAAGATTTAGAAGCGGGGTCCAGGAGAAGTAACCTACGCATCACGGTCCTGCCGGAATCCACCACAATGGGCAGCATGGAAGCCTTCGTAGAAAACCTACTGGTCGCTTTGCTGGGCCATGAAACATTTTCGGATATCTTTGTGGTGGACCGTGCTCATTGGTCTCTTGGTCCTAAAACTCCCACAGAAGTCCAGCCATGCTTGGGGATTGCGAAATTGTTAAATTACAGGGACATGACTCTGCCCCGACGCAGGCCAGGGGAAAGAAAGACTTACAGTATGAGGGCTTCAAAATATCATTGTTGCTGGATTTTACTATGAAGGTGCAGGAAGCCAGATGACAGTTCACACCTTTGAAGAGACGCTTGCAGGAACAAAATATGGACTACGCCTTGCTGTATCCGGCCAGACTCAATGTAACTATGAATGGCAAGTTCAAGATCTTCCTGGACCCAAAATTGTTGCAGATGGCCTTAAAAGAGCGCTCTAAAATACAGGAGAGGAATAAAGAATCAGAAATGCTGGACGAGGCGGCTGGTGGCGGAATAGATGAACAGGATTGAGGGAGCATTTAAGTGATAAGACTCACTCTCCGTTTGTTGGGCTGGGCTGCTAGGATCTGATCTTAGAAATGCCTCATCATCTGCAGTAGGTTTATTAATTACTGCATCCTGCGTCCCTGGTCTCTTCTTCAGGATGCTCAGGAATCTACATGTTGCAAGTATAGCTCTGGCTATAGCTTTGAAGCGAATGTGAGAGTTATCTTTTGACTGAACTAGTTATTAGGCCGATAGTCCGACTGGCACACAGTGAGAATAGTTTATCTGCTGTTATGGATGCACTAGATAATTTTGGATGGCACTGTGGTGAGGTGTGCTAGTAGAGCTCTCACCGGAGCTGAGTCAACATGTGCCCCTGCGTGCTACTCACTCTACGTTTTATACTTGTTCTTTGGTGGGAAAGGGTGGTGGGAGGTGACATTTAACTGTTCTTAGTGGAGGTTTGCATGGCGTGGGTGGCGAGGGGGACACTGGATATTGGATTTTCTTGTTTTTCCCCTTTTTCTCTCTTTTGTTTTGTACTGTGCAATTGTTGCTGTAGTGTACATGGCGTACCCATTAATTCTATAGGTGGTGTCTCAATACTGGAAGATACCCTGGGAATACAGATGGAATATAATAAAGAGAAAGCGATCACTAGCTTAGCCTCCGGTGGAAAGGCTGCAACTCTTGATGTGGAATATTCAAGGCCTAAATGATTTGAGGAAAACTAGAAAGGTAGGTGCTTATCTCCCTAGACATAATGGGGACGTTGCTCTTCCACAAGAGTCCCACTTGCCTGCAGACTGTCCGGTGCTCACATGCAGGAGAATGTGTGGTATATTTCATGCTGCAGGGTTATCTACTCATGCACGGGGGGGTAACCACCTGGGTAAATCCACAAACTGGTATCTCACTAGAGGCGATTGAGACGGATAAGGAAGGCAGGTATGCCATTTCTAGATGTAAAGGAAAGGGGCTGGATATCATTATAGTTCATGTATATGGCCCTAATTCTGACAACCCGCAATTTTATCGTGCTCTACTGGGGTGCATGTGCTGACTGGCATCGGTCACTCAAGTGGGGGGAGGGGATTTTAATTGTGTCTTAGATCAGACATTAGATCGCTCAGGAGGGCTAAGCCGGCGTAAATCTCTAGCGGCAATGGCAGTAGATGATACTATTGTCGAATTAGACCTGGTTGATGTCTGGCGCTCGAGGGGGAGTGGGAGAGGGGGGCTTCACACATTACTCAGCCCCACATCACGCGCATACCAGAATAGATTACTGGTTCACTTCTAGATCCCGGAGCTCATTGATTTGTGGTTGTGAGATTCATCCCCGCTCGTTCTCATATCATTCACCTATCCAACTTGATTTTACTAGTCCATCAAAAAGACCAGCCCTGTTCACTTGGAGGTTCCCTCCTTACGCTCTCCTTGACAGTATTTAAATTTGGTTCTGTCCCCTAGTTTGCCACGGTGTGGGAAACGTTCAAAGTATATATAAGACCAAACATTCAGGTGTACTACGGACCATTAGGCGGCAATTTGAATCACTGGAAAAGAAATTGGCTTTGCTGGAGAGGGAAGCACAGGAGGATGGGAATGATCAGACATTGGAAGAGTTCAAAAATACTTTGGAGGAATATCATGAGACCGCTGACAGGGAAGTTAAGTATCTGGGGAAATATACAGTAGCAAAAACATATGGTGAGGGTGAACGCCCGGGAGCTACCTTGGCAGCCATGTTGAAGGGTAGGCAGCTAATATTACATAACTATGTTCTTCAACTGGATAAATTCTACGGGATCCTGATTCCATAGCAGACAAATTCAAGGAAAACTATGCAGAACTGTATCGCACAAAAAGGGTGGCAGATGAGGCAGCAGTACTGGACTACCTGGAATATATCAAACTCCCATGGCTGGAGGATGAACATAGAGAATATCTTATGAGGCTTTTAGAGACCTGGGAGATCCAGACCACTTCAAGCTCCATGAGATCTGGTAGAGCCCCGGGGAAGGATGGCATATCAGTCTCTTTTTACAAAGAATTTACGGAGCTTCTGGTACCCCATCTGATCACATTATTTGAAGAGATGGGGGAGAGTGGAGAGATGCCCCGGTCTATAATAATAATAATAATACAGATGCTTGTAGAGCGCAAACAGCTACCTCTCAAGGAGGTGTCCCGGCGCTAAGAGAGTGCTTTCATCTGGGAGGAAGCTATGTGAGATGGTATATGTTTATTGCACAAAAAGCCAGGTCTTTAGGAGCTTCTTAAAACTTGCTTCTGTTGAGGCAGACTTGATTATTACTCTTTTAAAATCGGGAAAAAGTCTGGATGACTGCGCATAATTTAATAATTGTGATTATTAAATGTGGATACTAAATTATTTAATAAACTATTGGCCAACTGCCTAGCTCCCCTAGTACCGCAATTAGTTGGGCTTGAACAGGCAGGGTTTGTCTCTCTGCGCACTCTTACGCATAACTTGCGCACAGTTTTTGGCGCTATACAACATACAGTACCCGAAATAAAAGCAGCTGCCATCTTCCTTGATGCAGAAAAGGCATTTGATTCCGTTGAATGCACCTTCATGGCAGCAGTGCTGAGGCGCATGGGAGTTGGTGATCTTTTCCTACAGCTGGTCAGGGTTCTATATAACTCCCCGATGGCCAGGATTAAAATAGGAGACTTGGTGACTTCTACAAAAATCTCTAGAGGCACTCGGCAGGTATGCCCGTTATCGCCCCTACTTTATGCTATTGTTGCGGAGCCTCTGGCTTGTGCACTTCGAGGGTACCATAGTCATCGAGGTATCCGCTTCCCTGGTTATAATTGAATAATTTCCACTTAGGCTGATCATACATTACTATATATCAGAGACCCGGAGGTTAACCTATTCCCGGTACTGAGAGAAGTAGTTGGGTATGGAGAATTCTCAGGCCTCAGAATTAACTGGGCTAAGTCCACCATTTTCCCCCTTACTTCAGCCATGGAGCTGATAGGCCTGGATTTCCCATTCAACTGGTCTACTTAATCGGTGCGGTATCTAGGTATTCAGTGACATACTATCTCCAAAATAGTATTCAGAGAAAACTTTGGTAAAGCAATCACTAAAATGGATGATGATGTTACTAGATGGGTGTGATTACCATTATTGCTAATGAAAATGGTAGTGCTCCCCAGATTTCTGTTTCTATTTTTGAAAATACCAATGGACCTTCCTGGGCATTTTTTAAAATGCATAAGGTCGTTACTGATTCGTCTGGCCTGGGCTGGTAAACATGTGAAATCCTGACTCTACCTTACTCGTTGGGTGGACTCTGTGCTCCAGTCTTGGAGCTCTACTACAGAGTGGCGCAATCCTCCAGTGCTTTTTATTGGTTGCACCAACAATACCCCCCCTCCACATCTGCATATTGAAAGGGTTGCGGCAGCGCCCTCTCCTTTGGCCAATTTGTTGTATCAAGCCCCATCTCATGTTATGTTAAAATATTTTATACCGCGCATATTCACCGAAACGGTTTCTTGGCGCTCATAACAAATGCGGAGGGCAAGGGCAGAGGTTTACTCAAATGCTAACTGATAAAGAAACGTCTTCAGTGTCCTACGAAAACACTCGTAGGTAGGGCAGTGGTGAAAAGAGGACGGAAGGGAGTTCCAAAATTTGGGGGCTAAAAAAGAGAAGCGGAGGCCGCCATGTTTTTTGCGACGAATTTGAGGGATAAGCAGAAGGTTATCGGCGGAAGAGCGAAAGTTTCTCGTGGGTGTATACCGCTTCAGGCTAAAAGAAATGAAGGCAGGCGCAAGACTGGAAAGGGCTTTGAATATTGTACAGCCAAGCTTGAAAGTGCAGCGTTTGGCCACCGGGAGCCAGTGCAGGCTCCGTAATAGCGGCGAGACGTGCTGATGCTTAGGCTGATGGTGTACTAAGCGAGCAGCCTGGTTTTGTATCAGCTGCAACCTATGGAGCTGGTAAGCGGGGATCCCTGCGTATAGGGTGTTAGCAAAGTCAATTCTAGACATTACAAGAGCCAAGATGACGAGGATAAGTGCATCTCTGGTGAGAAATCTGCAGATTTTGCGTATCCTACGCAGGTGGAAGAAGCAGGATGATGTTACAGCACTGCTCTGAGGCTTCATAGAAAGGTCCCCAGAGATGACTACACCGAGGCTCTTCACGGAATTGACAGGACGGGGGGGATCCCAAGTGAGTGGGGCCAGAAGCTGTCATTCCATGGGTTCGCGGATCCACCCACCAACACCAGCTCAGTCTTTGTGGGGTTTAGTTTGAGCAGGCTGTGAGACATCCAGTCTGAGATGTCTAACGTGGTGGTTTGAAAACTGATACGGGAGGAAAGGGAGGTGTCTATAGGAAAGATCAACTGCAGATCATCCGCATAGTTGAAAATTGTTGCAGAGGATTTGCGAAGAGAAACTATAAGGGGCTGCGTATACAGGTTGAAAAGCAAAGGGGATAGAGCGGAGCCCTGAGGGACTCCGCAGGAAAGAGAAGAATAAGGAGCAGAAAAAGTGGAGAGATGTACGGCTTGGGAACGCTTGTCCAGGAAAGATCTGACCCAATCGAGGGCTACGCCCTGGATGCTGGCATTGTTTACACGGTCGATCAATATAGTGTGATCGACCGTGTCAAAAGCCGCCGACAAATCCAACAGGACGAGGGCTTGAGAGATGTTATTATCAGCACCTGTTCTTAAAGTGTCCATAACAGCCACGATGACCGCCTCAGTAGAATGAAGAGGGCGGAAACCGGCCTGTTGGGGATCTAAAAAGGACGAGCTCTTGATGAAGGCGCTTAGGCAGCGCGTGACGTAGGTCTCCAAGATCTTTCCTGGGTAGGGGAGAAGGGAGATGGGCCTGTAATTACTTAGGACTGTAGGGTCAGCATTAGATTTCTTTAGAATTGGTATCACAACTGCCTGTTTAAAGGAGTCCGGAACTACTCTAGTAGACAGCGAGTTGTTGAGTAGTGCCAAGGCAGGGTCAGGGCAGGCCAGGAAGATTTCTTTAAGAATCTGGGGAGGGCAGCAGTCATTGGGGGAACCGGAACTAACTTTGTGCAGTAACCTATGAAACTCAGTGATAGAGATAGTGGGGAAGGCATCTAGATAATGTGGATTATTGGGTGGTAAGGGAATAGGAGAAGGGGATGGGGGCAGGGGGATATTGTTTTTAATAGTGATGATTTTATCCAAAAAGTAAGTATTTAATGAATCGCACAGAGCCTGAGTGGGTAGGGGTGGAAGAGTGACCCGGTCTGGAAGGGAGAGCTCGTTCACTATGGAGAATATGTCTTTTGCCTTAGAGGCAGACTCCATTATTTTGTGGGAGAAGTAAGTTGTCTTGGTTGAGAGGATGGAAGAGTTTTAGGCTTTTAAGCGATTCACAAATTCAAGTTTGAGTTGAGGGTCATAGTTGTGTCGCCATCGACGCTCGGCCTGGCGGAGAGGAAGTTTATCTAGTTTTAGTTCATCGGTGAACCACCGCTGGGCGTCATGAGGGCGCATGGATTTTATAGTTTCCAGAGGGGCCACCGAGTTACATGCAGACAACAGCCATTGTTCAAGGGCAGAGGCCTGATGAGTTACTGAGCCAGAGGGCAGAGGAGCTGTAGATGCCAACATGGAGTGAAGTTCTGTCAGATTAGCTTTCTTCCAGTAACGGGCTAGAACATTGGTCGAAGGGGCGGGACGACAGGGGGTAGATAAGTTAGAAGAGAAAGAGATTAAAAAAATGGTCTGACCAGGAGCAAGGAGTCACTAAGGGGGGCGAGATTTCAAGGTTTGCCGTCCAGACCTGGTCCAGAATGTGACCCTTGCAGTGAGTGGGTGTCTTGATAAATTGACGGAAGTTCATGCTTAAGAGGAGGTCCGAGAATTCCTCCGATAAGCGACTTTCCCGAGGGTCAGAGGGCCAATAATTAAAATCACCAATGATTATAACTTTGGCGTTATTAATGATTAGTTGAGAAATTAGGACACGGACCTGTTGTCAGTGCATAGGTCTTTTAGATGAGGTGTGGGGCGACTGACTCCGGAATCTGGGGATCACGGTTCGGTCCCCGGCACGGGCGGCAGGTTAGCCCAGGACCATGTGACTCTGGGCAATAGCTTGCTTAATCTTCCACACGGCCCCCAGCACCTAGAGACCCTAACGGGTGATTGTGCGCTTTACAAATGTGGATTATTATTAATGCCACTCCCATGCCTGGCAGAACTTAATCAAGAAGCAGGCCACCTCAATTTTGTACTCCCGCTCGCCCCAATCGAGATGTGCCAGTGGCTGCCAGTTCTTAATGAGCCGGGAGTAGTCCGCGCCATGGAGATGTTAGGTATCTCAAAGATAGGTGAGCTATTCGAAGACGGTAAGGGGCGTAGTTGGGAAGAAATAGTGGTAGATCAGCAAGATATAACCCCATTTGCGATGTTCCATTTTTACAGAGTCAGATATGCGCTTCGTGACATGCTTGGGAAAGAAATGTTAGAAGCTCCAGAACTGGGTCCTTTTTCAATGTTATTGCGGGCAGATTCCCCCTGTAAAATTGTTTCCAGGACTTATCGTATGGTACAAGACTACCGGAATAACTCTTACATTAAGGCCAGACTGGAGTGGCAATCCGACCTGGAGGTTATGTTAGATGAAGACAAATGGCACTATTGCTGCAAGGAGGAATGTATCACTGAATGGTCATCATAGACTCATTAATTTTTAATCCTGAACAGGGTGTACCATACCCCTACTCGTTTGCATAGATGTGGCCTCGGAGATAATGTGAGATGTGTAGTGCGGACGAAGTAGGATTCATACATTTGGCCTGGTTGTGCCTCAATATTGCTAAATACTGGGCGCTAATATTCCAAAACAGTGGCGGTGCGTCCATTAAGGGCGCTGGGGCGTTGCCCCACAAGCCGCCTGCACACGCAGCTCCCTCGGCGTCTTTGAACTTAAGTAACTCTCAGGTTACTCAAGTTCAAAGACGCCGAGGTTGAACTGACAATCATGTCAGTCAACATGACGTCGGACTGCCCACCCCTTCAGAGTCTGAAGGGGTGGGCGGGCCGACGTCATGTTGAATGACATGATTGTCACCAGGGGCAGCAGGAAGGAGCACAACGTCACTGAGCACAAGTGCGCAAGAGTGGGGACGGAGGTCGAATTTTCCTCCGTGCCCACGCATGAGCACTAGTGTCTGTTCTGCTGGCGCATGCCCATTAGGAGAGCGAGGGTTGAGCACCTTGGTCTCCTAATGGGCAGAGCGTAACATTGCCCTAAATTAATCGGATTGGTCTGAGGTGTTGCCAGTAGTAGTGACGGAGACACGGCTGACGCTGTTCCTGTAGGCGCCAACGGGAGTCCGGACCCCGGAGCAGTCAGAGGCAGCGCGGAACCGGTAAGTTTTTTTATTTATTTTTAAACTCCTGTCGGCCCCCACCCGACTTCCCCCAGCCTCAGCGCAACCCTACCCTACTCACCCCGTAACCCCTTAGGTAGCCAGAGTCACCGACGGCAGTCTGCATCTAATGTGCGCACCCGAGCACCGTCTCTCCGGAGGGAACTGCCTGCCTGCAGCCTGCCATTTCTCACGGTAACAACAGTCTGTCAGCACATTTGAGTCACTTACTACAAGCACTGCTCTCCGGTACTACCTCCAAATCTTTCCCTCCTCACTTTGTGCCTTCTCCTCACGAGATGCACGTCTCACTGACAACAATGCTGTCACTGTCTGCATACATCACTTCTCTCACGACATGCCTACTTACTTTCACTTTGTGCCTTCCGCCCATTTCTTCACTTTTAGTTATAAATGTCAGATGTCTCTTAAGTAGAGAAATTGGTTATTTTTCCCTAAACAGCTGATATTCCTCAACTTTTTTCTATTTTCTCTACTAAAATGCAGGTCGGGGGGTCCTCCTTGCAAAACCAGGTTAGCTGTTAGTTTAAGACTAACCAGGGGTTTGACATTATTGTGTCTGTATGAGGAAAGCTTGTAGTGCAGTTGCCTATACTATACATATTCTAGTTTGTGCATTGCTGCTGCCTGTGCTGTGTGTTATGTGTGTACTGTGTGCACATGTATGACTATGTGTGTCTGTTTTGTGTAGCAACTCTTGTGCTTTATCTGTGTCTAAGGGAAACCTGCCAGAGACCATAATATACCAGCTGAGTGTGAATGAACTTTGGATGGGTGGGTGGATGGGTGGATGGATGCCTGAATGAATGATGTATGGATGCCGAATGGGTGGGTGGATGGATGGGTGGATGCATGAATGATGTATGGATGGATGCATGGATGCATGCATGATGGGTGGATGCATGAATGAATGATGTATGGATGCAGGATGGATGGGTGGACGCATGAATGATGTATGGATGGATGCATGCATGATGGGTGGATGTATGATGGATGGATGGGTGGATGCATGAATGATGTATGGATGGATGGATGCATGCATGATGGATGGATGCATGATGGATGGATGGGTGGATGCATGAATGAATGTTGTATGGATGCAGGATGGGTGGGTGGGTGGATGGATGGGTGGATGCATGAATGAATGATGTATGGATGGATGCATGGATGATGGGTGGATGCATGATGGATGGATGGATGGGTGGATGCATGAATGAATGATGTATGGATGCAGGATGGGTGGGTGGGTGGATGGATGGGTGGATGCATGAATGATGTATGGATGGATGCATGGATGCATGCATGATGGGTGTATGCATGATGGATGGATGGGTGGATGCATGAATGAATGAATGATGTATGGATGCAGGATGGGTGGGTGGGTGGATGGATGGGTGGATGCATGAATGATGTATTAATCAATCAATCAATCAATCAATCAAGACACTTGTATAGCGCGCTACTCACCCGGAAGGGTCTCAAGGCGCTTGGGGGAAGTGGGCCGCTACTGCTCGAACAGCCAGGTCATGAATGATGTATGGATGGATGCAAGGTGGTTCGGGCTCGCTCGCTGCGGTCCAATATGCAAATTAGTTTACGCCCCACCACTTTCAAATGTCACCAGCCGCCCCTGTTCCAAAATCTAAGTAATATCACAGGGGAACAGTTGGCATCCGACCCTATGCTGGCTCTTCTGGGTTACTCTAAGCACGTCCAGAAAGATAAACTGATAGATATAGGCCTATTGAATGCTAAAGGTGGGGTTGCTATGCATTGGGCCCTCCTACTCTCACACAATGGTCTAGAGACATGTTGTTCTGCAATACACAAACGGAGTTATATAGTTAGCTACTCCCTCCTCAGAAGAGACCTAAACATTTTTGGAGCTTATACCAGAGCTTCCTAGCCGGTAAAAGCTAGTACTGGTTTAATCTTTACTTACCCCTTTGACAGGAAAATGCACTTTGGGTGTTATGCATTCACACTCCAAGCTGCGCATGCACGCCTTCTAGCTGATTTTGGTTAGGATAAGAGAGGGCTACATGCAGTCTGGAGAGTTTTGTTCCTATATTGGCCCCAACGGATAACTGGACATTTAGATGGTGCGACTGCCTCGAAAAGGTTAGATATATTCATGGTTAGTTGGCTCAATACCTCCCTGTAAATATATTGCAAAGATCTGTATTATATATGCTGATATTTATATAATCACTGATTTGAACGGTATCTACACTATGGCTACTTTTTCTTTTGTACTTTTTAGTAATGTGTTTTGGTCTGTCTACTAATGTCTTATTTGCAAAATCAATAAAAAACTAAACTTAAAAAAACTAAGTGGGGAGAGAAAGTATAGTAAAGAGCCTGTATACAGTACTACCTAACTAAACTTATAACATATCAAAATAAAGAGACTGGTGTACTCTGCTAAAAAGGAGCTACATTGTATCCCCTAGTGCTCTGGTGTACCCCGTTTGTGGAGTGACACACTGGTACAAAATACTCCACGTATGGTGAGATACTAACAGAGAAATGTTTTTAAAAAACGATGCAAACCATCAACCACACAAGCTGCCATGCTTACACAGGGATGCTTCTTCACAGGCGCGCAACGCCCATTCCCCCCCCCCCCCCCCCCCCCCCCCCCCGCGGTCCTGTGTGGCCGCCCGGTCTGAGACCGCGTCCCGGGCACACACACAGCCGCACCCGAGTACTTCACAGGTCTTTAAAAGATAATTTGTTTGTTAATGAGGCTTTGTTGTGTGTTAGAGCCCTGCATCAACACTCTGCCTAGTGCTGGAAGAATTAGCGCCGTATACCCCCCCTCCCCCAAAATTGGTCTCTAGTTACGCCTCTGCCTCTTCACCAGCACCATACTAGTGCAAGGCAAGCTCATAGTGACTGAGACCCACCTGCCATGGAAGTGGAACTGGACTTTAGACAGCAAGCCGAGCAGAGATATTATGAGAAGCATGGAGTCACTGGCTGCCCACCTCCGGGAAGCTAGAGATGGAAGGATAATGCCAGGATGCCAGTCTCGGAGGCTTGAGTCTCAAGTTCCTCTAGACGACTGTCAAAAAGCTTTTGACACAGAAAGACAAGTCTCAACAGAATCGCATTCTGAGAGGGATCACATTTCTAAGTCAGGAAAGAGAACGGTTGCCATGCAACAACCATAGACAAAGTAGCAACTTAAGTCGCATTCAGTAAATAGAGGAATCCAAGAGAAAATAAACCTGCTTCTTCATGAAGTCCAAGAGGTCCTTAAAGTTAAAACCTTTCTCAAGGGCAAACAGAAGGGCTTGAAAATCAAGCATCAGGGACAATTAAGGATAACATGCATAACTCTCAGCCCTCGAAGAGAACACAGATGCTGCATATGCCTTATTCAAAAGATACCTTCACCTTTTTTTGTCTACAAAATTTGACGGAAAGACTTACTTAACAGACACGGTAATCTTACTCTGAAAGATGAGCAAAAAAGAGGCAATTTTTAACACATTGGAAATATCAAGGTCAAATTCAGCGACGGAATTGTTATAGCATTAGGAAGAAGCAATCAGAATTTTTATAATTCACGTGATTTCAAGCAATTAGCACGAGTGTGGTCTTCTTCCCTGGCCAGCCAGCGTCCAACTGACAAACCCTAGAATATCCCAACTATAGCGAACACACAGAATATATTTAACATTCAACCTTGCGTTATCAGCATTAAAGATCTCCTTTTCATCCCAACAAAGAATTTCAAAATAGGTATAAGAAACAGAATAAAACAAGCAGATTAAAACAAAAACAAAACACGTACACTAAGAAAGCAGAAGGGAAATTTTAGCCAAGGGTTAAAAAGCAATTACACAAAGGAGGCATTGCACCAAATAACCGGAAACAGTTGTTTTGGCATTATACCAGGCATGAATATATATGGGCCGGGATGCCCGCCACCCCCTCCCAACACCAATTCTCCATGGGAGGAGACAGACACAAGTTTGAGCTTTTGGAAGGCGGGGGGGGAGTTACCCCCCCGGCCGTATTTATTAAAATATGAAACAAAAAATTGCCGCTTGTTCCTTCGAGGGCTCACGAGCGACGAGTGGTGCAGGCTTCAGAGCACTGGGACAAGAGGAAGCCTTGTTGGATTCCCGCTCTATTTATCCATCTGCGGGAGGGCGGGGGCCCGCCTCAGGTACGCACATCTGTGCGCGGACTTCCGGGCGGGTGTCTAGGACAACCCCTTCTGGGCGGGAAGGGCGTGCTCCGGCTAAGCCGCTTTGGGCATACCAGCCGAACCACGCCCCCGCCCACAACGGTTTCCCGGGTGGATCGGGGCCCCCATCCATACGTTCGGGGGGACCGAGTGGTCTTCCCTTTCCATTATCGTTTTAGTATTCTTGCAAAAGTGCTGCTAATCTCACCAGTTCTGCAGAGCTTTTGCCTGCACCACTGGTAACAAAGCTCTGACAAGAGGTTTGTAGCCTGTACAAATAAATGTTACTCCCCAAATGTACATCAGATAGTATTCTAATCTCCACGCGGCATCCAATGCTTCTCTAGCACCGAATTTGTGGGAAAGTGAGCAGCAAAGCCCATTTGTTTCCTGTTATGCAGTGAATATGAGAAATAATTGTTTCAGCACCTGGATTGTACAGTTACAGGATTTGGTTTCAGCAAACGCCTATGAACTGGACTACTAAGTTGTTCCAGTACCCCCTTGAACACTTCTTTAGCTCCCTTTATAATATGTTCAAACAGGTGTCTTCTATTACAATAATTTTGCTGGGTGCCTTTTATCCGATTATAATAATCAAATCGTATTGACAGGTACATTCTAAAATCGGTGACCCATCTTCTGAAATATACGCTTTGCCATATATTCCTGTGTCTAATTCTAATCTCGGAGTACATAAAACCTAAAATAACTACCTCTTCCCCCTAACACCCTTCTAGGCGGATGTTCTTGGGTAATAATATCATAGGCCACTCCTGGAACACTTTCTTGGAACGGTGTATATATGGAGCCATCGTCACTAGATGTTTCACTCTCCTTCTATTGACCACAGATTCTGCTTTTTGTGAGTACTTTCCTCTGCTGGTCTCTTGGACATCTCCGATGCTTAATACTATATCTAAACTTTCTTCTCAAGTTTCATAGCCAAATCACAGTTTTTTCCAAATCAGCCTTTTTTCAGGGTATTTACTTTACTGCTCACTTCCTCGTCTACCATCCCTGTTCTTCATTTCTGTTATGCCATACTCTGACTTTTAAACCATTTAAGGTATCTAAATAGCATCCTTTAATGATGGGTTCCTGGGAGGTGTGGCAAGCCAGCAACCAAGATGGCCGCACGGCATTGAAACTTCTGAGCTGAGCATCTGTTCCTGTTTGCCTGTCATATGCACTCACTCAAACGCTTAAAGCCCATATTCAAATGAAGGAGGTCCCCTCTCTCCTCTCGGCCATAGCTGCATTTCTGATCCTGTGGATGCTTGGGGAGGCACCCCACATGCGGCCCTTGAATTGAGGATTGTGTTTAAGAGCAGAATAAAGCACAGAAGAATTGTCAGACATTATGCTATGCTGAAGGTAAAGTTAGAAGAAGACCTTAAACTATGTGTGTGAGAGCAGGACAGGGTTGCTACACGCAAGTGTCATGTGTTCATAAGATACCCGTAAACCTTTTCAGATTTGTAACACTGTATACATGAGAGATAGGCAAAATGTTGGTAATTCCTATTCCATTGTAGAACCACAGATGTAATCATCAGTAAGTTTGTTTTTGGTATTAAGACATGCAGATTATTTGCTTCTATGTTTTAACTGATGTGAATGTTTAAATTACGAATCAATAAAAATATATATTTTTTAAAGTTACACAAAGGAGAATATGGGTACCATTAGAGATCCTTCAGGGGAAGTAACATGTAATCCTTCTGATCTTCGTCATCCAAAAACTGCTGAATGGTGGCCTTTGCATTCCGTAAATTAATTCATCTTTTTGGATGAGAAGATCTATGGAGGGCGAGGCAAGAAGTATCATGAAGTCAGAGTGAGTAAGGCCTGTTATGGAAAATAAGGCCTGTGACACTCCAGATATATACCTGGATCTAGTAAGTTTCCTTTTTAAAATGGGAAGAAATCCATGGAAAGGACAGGAAAGGGCTCTAATAGTTTAAAAATGGCTCCCACGAGCCGTCGAGCTGACGAGCTCAGGGGGCTTCCGCCTTCATGCGGAGAGTGGAACTGGTCCTGAGAGATGAGGCAGCACGCCCTGCAACCTATGAACTTTGCTTTTTTTTCTCTCCCTACGGACGATTGAGGAATTATGAAACACGTGTCTAGGGATACGAATTGGAAATAAATAATACAGCACTGGCTATGAACACTTTTACTTGAGTATTGAGCGAGAAACATGAACTACGTGAACCATCATGCAAAAGGTAATTACGATGGGGCGTGTCTGGCGCGCTCCCACCCCCCTAATACTCTAAATCAATAGCACAATTGAATTCTGGATATGACATAACTTAACAAGAATCTTAGATCTGGCCAAAGAGGCATATTATAAGCACATAGATGTGAATGTCCCGCACAGAAGGAACCAAAAGGCTATAGGTTTGTCATGGTAGGTTATGCTGTTTTCATTTCAGAAAGGTGTAAAGCTGATTTAGCATTAGTTCGAAATTTGGTGTATGGCCAAAAGAATGTGAAGGTTCAGAGGGACTTATTCTGAGAAGGAATAATGAGAACTATTGGCACATATGTTTCAATGTTCACTACACTGGTTAAGCACAAAGCTGTTTAAGAATTCTTCGGTGGCAGTGAAATCTTTCGAAGGGCTTAAGGAAGGGGCTGATTCTTTAACCATGATTACCTAAAGTCCCATAAACACCTGCAAGGAAGGTGACTTTTCAGTGGATTCCAGAGTAAGATAGGCGTTTTTTTCACAAAGAGATAGAATTCATTATGGAGGTCGAAGATCATAATCTAATTCAACTCAGAGGATGGTAACTGCTTTTCCCCAAAGAAAGCGAGGAGGAAATGGAGTTTGTGAGTGGAAAATATGAGATTAAAGGTAACCCTTAGGTACTAAAGCGACTGTATAAGGTTTTGGGACTCAATTTGTGAGGACACTATTGCAGGAAAAAGAACCAAGAATGACACTGCTTTCTAAGGAAGAGATTTCTTTCGTGAATGCAAGCATGTGTCAGATGTTGATCTAAGGTGCAGTTATACAGCCGCAAGAAGAGACAAAGACTTTTGTAAGTTCTCTCTTTTTAGTACAAAAGGATGACCTGGTGGGAAGGCTCCCAGCAATACATTTAAAAGATCTCAATTGACTTATTGCTCATTCCCGAATTGACATCATACTTCTCAATTGCTCGTCACTGCCCTTACTGCATTGGCACTCTCTACAATTGCTGTCATATGAGGAATGGCTTGCGGAGATGTACAAGACTACATCATATGAAAATATCATTTACAATTTAATGGACAAAGCAGACACTTTTCTTCTTATATGGTCCCCCTTTTTGCAAGATGCCATTCCCTTAATAGTTCCCCTAGACTCTTGCCTTTTCCTCATAATTGTACTAATTACCCCTCCAACCCTTTCTTCCCTGCTCTGTAGTTTTTTTTTTTCCCTTCTTTCTCTGTCCTTCTTCCCTTCCTATTTTGTTTTATTTCTTCTATAACTCATTCTCGCGCCCCTCTCTTCCCTTTTCTATCTCTCAATATTATATGTAAGTATTGTTTGCTATTGGTGCATGTATCATAATCAACGTTTATATCTCTATATGGGTATAAGCTGGACTTGCAGGTCATTGTATTTGATGTTAGTTCTAATTTCTTAATGTTATCAAGAAAATAACTGATACAAGAAAAAAAAACTACCACTAGGCAATAAGGTTGATCTTTTCTAGGAGTTAGTATTGGATGTCCTTGGGAATATAGCAATAAAGGAACAAAAACACACCTTCATAGATGCAGAGGGAATAAGACCAAGAATGACTGGTCAGCATTAAACGAACTTCAAAGAAGTTATTAAGACATGATAATTAAAACCTCCGATAAGGGTGGCAACATCATGGATAATAATAAATATTTTTTCAGAGGCAAAAGGGCAGCTAAATAACCGCAATCACTATGAAAAATTAATAAAAGATCCAACTAAAGAAATAATGCAGGCCTTTCATTAAACATTCAGTGATTGGCATGGCCAAGAACTCCTCCATGAAGAAGAATATGAATATTTAAACAATCATTTGCAATTCAATCGGTCTCGCCTTTGGGACCTTATATGTATTTACCCATGCACCATTTACTGTTCTAATGTGCACGAAGAAGGGAAAGGGTGCAGTACCACAGGCTGTCACTAGGTGTCCCTTGGGACCACTTTTGGCCACATAAGTTACTGCATTCTTCTTTACCAATATAGCAGAGGCAGCAAAGAAGTGGTAGTCGATGCAAGGAACATCAAAGAATATAATTTGAAGGTTTGTTTTTTGCAAATACATTCTTTTAATGTAACCACGTCATTGTGCCCACTACCACGTTTTCCTGACTTCCAAAGGCAAAGGGAGATTAAATGAGGGCTCTGTCATGCAAAAGAAGCCGTAGGAGGAGGCTTAGGATGAGTAAAAGGGTTGTGGAGGGGGAAGAGTCAGAGGGAACGGTTTAGGAAGGCTTGTTTTAGGGCTAGGAATAGTAAAGAGGTATGATATGATGCAAGGAGGGGTAGAGTAGGGAAGAGTCTATAAATGG
Organism: Lissotriton vulgaris; assembly: GCF_964263255.1. NCBI lineage: Eukaryota > Metazoa > Chordata > Amphibia > Caudata > Salamandridae > Lissotriton > Lissotriton vulgaris. Next base: position 356,615,786 of record NC_141699.1, read on the forward strand.
TTATTTTGGGGATCATAGTAGTGGTATGTGGTTTGGGATGAATGAGAGAGTGGAGGTAGAGGATATATTGATAGAGGTATAGGGGGATGAATAGGGTAGTGCGTTAGATATGCTGAGTTAAAGAAAAGTAATAAATATACAGATCCATAAGTACATGGAAGTTATAAAGACGCATTAAGGAAGGTTGTATATGTAAATTAAAGATGCAATAAATAATATAATCCTTAAATCAATGAGGGGCGGAAGAACTTAAATTTAATGAGGCCCTACTCCCTGGCTCCTCCCAGGAAACGATACAAATGTTATCAAAGAAGGAGTAGTTCCTTGGCCAGATCGGTGCAAGTAGTTGCGCTGAGAGGCTGGGGTACATTTTGCTAGATCTATATTTCAGATCTTAATGCCCTTGCACACCTGTTAGGGTGTCATGCTTCATCATGGAGCGTTACTCATCTGACCGACGCTGCCTGACAGGCCTGGGGGCTGCTTTTTCTGAGATATTTTGATCAGTAGGTGCTGTATTGATGAATGCAAGTGGGCGATTTTGGGGAGACTCTAAGGTGTGAAAGGTGACTTAAAATAGGCTCTGGAACCCACAAACTAAATATTTAATCAGAGATGGGCCCCAGGACTAGGCATAAATAGTTGTGCTATCTTGTGGTCCTTAGGTACCAGGATAATTACTATTCGAAAGAGGTCACTAGTGTCATGAGGTCAACATGTTTCGTGCCATCTGAGCCCCACCGTCGGGAGGCACTTCATCAGGACCAAAGAAATCAATGTGTCCCCTGTCCGGTCTAGGTGTACCCGTGCTAGTCGAGAAAGACCTAGTAATGTGTACCTGTGTCCCCTGCTGGGGTGCCGGTCTGTAATTCCACCTAAGAAAATGAGTGACGAAAGGTGGACGAAAAACAAGCGACATAAGAACTTGGTGTGCCACATTAGGTGCAGTACTTAATACAGTAACAGTAGTATATTTACAATTGCTACTGGACGGGGTGACATGTAACTGCTGTGTGTCGCAGTAAAGTCGTCACTCCTCGTCACTAGGGGTGCAGTAGGTGTTAAGATAAAAAAAGAAATTACTAAGAGAGGTTAAAAACTGCTTGCACGGGGGAGGAGCTTCGCCGGCGATCAAGATGGCCGCGTGAGCTCGGAGCTCCGAAGACCTCCCGATCCTCCGCAATAATCCTGATGCCTATCCTGTCCCACAATTGTGGGAATCGATTGCTGAGTGGGTCCTGATGCGGCGCCCGCTTTCGGAGTGAAAATCGGACATTCCTGGACCCCGTTAGCTCGACGGACCTCGGTGGCTCCGCCCGTGACACTGGTCGATTGCTGGGGTGCGCAGCGGTGCTCCCATGTGGGCGCTCCTTTGTCTACGCCTGGACCCTGCGGTGTGTGACTCCGCTATCTGAACTCCCTGAGACTCGGTTGGTGTATCGGACCCTGGCAACATCACTGAATGTGTGGCGCACCTCCCGCTGGACTTCTTGGTCCCTGTTGATCATCTTGTTGGACGTGCCAATATGGCGGGCAGAGGGGACCTGGACAAAGGCAAGTCCCAACGGGTCAACAGAAAACCGTCCCAGTCCCAATCTACCATCCCAGAGCGCTTCTCCCAGTCGAAAGGCTCGCCGGTTCTGGCAGGCCGTGCTAAAGACCCGACTAGGGATCGATCGCCGGAGGACTCTGAGATAACGCTTCGGGACGTTATGGGTGCAATCACGGGAGTACAATCAGAAATGCATACTCTCCGAGAGGAACTGTCCAGTAAGGTCGACTCCCTGAAGATTGAGTTGAACCTCATCAGAACTGACCTCGGAAAAACCAATGACCGGGTCAAATCGCTGGACCTTAAGACGACTAGCCTGACCACTGATGTATCGGATATACAGACGGAGGTGCGTGACTTGAAACTGGCGAACGGTATGCTGGCGCGCCGGCTGGACGATTTCGAAGGCCGTGCGCGACGCCAGAATGTCCGCATTACTGGGGTCCCGGAGAAGGCCGAGGAGGACTCGGTGGAACTTTTCGTGGAGGATCTGGTGCTTAAGAACTTGATGCCCGGAGGCTTAAGTAAGTTCTTCTCGGTGGAGCGGGCCCACAGGATACCGGGGGGACCGCCGAAGTCAGGCGCCTTCCCTCGCCCTATTATCGCACGGCTATTTAACTTTAGGGACAGAGACGCTATCCTGCAGGCATCGAGGACCGCGGGCCCTCTGCGTTTCCAAAACTCCGAAGTTAACTTCTTTCCGGACTTCACCCAGGCCGTGCAGAAAAAACGTCAGAGTTTTACCGGGGTGAAACGGCGACTGAGGGAAATGGGCCTGCGGTACTCCATGCTCTATCCAGCCAAGCTTCGGATTGAGCGTGACCACCGGACCTTGTTTTTTGACTTTCCGGATGAGGTGGGACACTGGCTGGACACCCTTCCCCAGGAGCGACAAGAACCGGCTGACCAGACGGAGGAGGCTACCGGAGGCGCGGAAGCACGGGAGTGATGGTTTTCAGTTTGACTTTCCGCTAGCTGGGTGACCGTGTTGGACCTCAACTTCAGACATTGCTGCTATTGGTTTTGACTCTTTTTGTCATTAATATGGGGGATGACGGGGGGCGATAGGATGTCTCCTTTCTCCTCTGTAGACTTCTTGTAGATTAGTTAAGGGGCGACAGGCACACTGCTAGTTGGGGTGGATTATAGTCTAATGCAGGGGTGCAGGGTGGGGGGTAGTTGGGGTGTGATTTTTCAACTTTCTTTTCTGTCTTCTTCTTTGTTCTGGCTGAGGGTTCCTTGGACTGTTATGTCGTTGTGGTGGGCGCCATTGCGGGGGGTGGGGAGGGGGTGGAGCTTCCTTGACGATGGGGGGTAAATCTTTAAACTTGTTGAGCTGGAATGTCAACGGGTTAGGGGACCGCATTAAGAGGGGTGTTGTTTTGCAGATGCTTAAACGTTATTCGCCTGATGTCGTTTTCTTACAGGAGACCCATCTAGTGGGACACACTTGTAAAGCACTGAGCAGACGTGGATTTAAAATGGTGGCACACTCGGGGTTCTCTTCGGGATCACGAGGGGTGGGCATCATGGTGCGCGTGTCCCTCCCGTTGGAGGTGGAGTCAGTGACTGCGGATGAGAGAGGCAGATATGTGGCTGTGGTGGGCAAATGGGAGGGCCGTACTCTGGTTTTGGTTTCAGTTTACATTCCCCCGGGGTTACAGGAAACTACTTTTAGGGACCTGGCTGCCGCCATTTTGGGTCTCCCCGAGGGCCTGTTGTTGGTGGGTGGAGACTTCAACTCTGTCGTGTCCGGAACCCAGGACCGCTTCCCATCCAGAGACCTGCGTCCTTCCCAGTCCTGGTTGCCTGACTTTTTGGGTTCAATGGGGATGGTTGATTGCTGGCGGTTGATGCACCCCTCCCAGCGACAGTACACGTTTCTCTCCGGCGCACATGGTAGCCTATCCAGGATAGACTACATTCTCACTCCGGCTGCCCAGGCGCAGTCCGTATCCACGGCGCGTCTCCTGGCTAGGGGCATCTCGGACCATTCCCCAGTTTGGGTTTCCTTTGATTTTCAAATCCCCGCGTCATCGCGAGTGGCTCCCATTAACCCGTGGTACTTCCGTGACCCGAAGTCCAGGTCGCTACTGACCAAAGCAATGGACCGGTACTTTGCCGAAAACACTGGCTCAGTTGACTCAGCCGTCTCCCTCTGGGAGGCTTTCAAGACCGTGCTGCGCGGCGAGGCCTTCTCCTTGATTGCGGAGGCCCGCCGCCGGCGGGATGAGGATGTTGTTCGGCTGGAATCCGACCTTGCTGAGCTAAACTCTCAATTGGAGCTAGACCCATCTCCCGAACTGCTTCACACGCTCTCCCTTAAACAGTCCGAGCTCCGCGCGTCTGCCACGGATGCGGCGAAAGCCCTGAGTAGGGAGCAACAAGGTAGGATATACGACGCGGGGGACAAGGCTGGTAAGCTCTTGGCGTGGCTAGATAGAAGGGAACTTGCGTCTCGAGTGGTCCCGGAGTTGGTGGGAGCGGAGGGCGTCACCTTGACGGACCCGGCGGCGATAGTTGGGTCCTTCGCGGACTATTTCGAGGAGGTCTACGCCTCAGCGGACCCTCTTCCGGAGTCTGCGTCGGCCTCCTTTTTGGAAGATATAGAGCTTCCCTGTCTCTCGGACCTTGAGCGAGACGACATGGATCGGGCGCTGACGGCGGACGAGGTGGCCTTGGCTATCAAATCCTTGCGTTCTGGCAAAGCGCCGGGGCCTAACGGCATCCCGGTTGAGCTCTACAAACTCAGGGCTGACTCGCTCGCCGGTCCCTTGTTGGACATGTTCCTTGAGGCCCGTGCTGTGGGAGAACTCCCCCCGGACCAGCGGTTGGCTACCATCGTAGTGATACACAAGGAGGGGAAACCGCGCGATCTTTGCCGGTCTTACCGACCCATCTCCCTTTTGAACGCTGAGCCAAAGATTCTGGCTAAGATACTGGCTAACCGGCTAGTGGGCGTGATCTCGGACCTGGTCCACCCGGACCAGTCCGGCTTCATACCGCACCGGAACACAGCGCTCAACCTGAGACGACTTCATGCAGTAATGGCACGTGTGCACCTGATTCGTGAACCTGCTGTCCTCGCCTCTCTCGACGCCACTATGGCTTTCGACTCGTTGGAGTGGAATTACCTGTGGGCTGTACTGGCCAAGTTGGGGTTTGGACCCGCATTCATTGGCTGGGTCCGACTACTGTACTCTGCACCACTGGCCAACGTGGCGGTTAATGGTCGGCTGTCGGCCTCTTTCGCGCTACACAGAGGCACTAGACAGGGTTGTCCGCTTTCCCCGCTTTTATTCGCTCTGGCACTTGAGCCATTGGCGGCGTGGATCAGAACGCACCCCGGTATCTCTGGCATTTCGTTGTCCCCGGGGTTTGAGGACCGGGTGTCGCTCTATGCTGACGACATCCTTTTGTACCTCACCTCTCCCTGTCACTCGCTCATAGTGGCTTTTGATCTCTTGAGGACCTTTGGGGCCCACTCGGGCCTGGTGATCAACTGGGCTAAGTCCTCGCTGTATGTACTGTCCGGAGATACGCCGCGTCTCCCCCGGGGATGCTCAATCCAGGTGGCCCAACAGGGCTTCCGGTATTTAGGCATCTACGTGTCGCGGGACTCCCGAGCCCGTTATTCACACAACCTCCTTCCACCGTTGGAGCGGCTGCGCCGGGACGTCGAAGGCTGGCGGAAGTTGCCGATCTCCCTTATGGGCAGAGCCGCCCTTTTTAAAATGATGGCGTTACCTCGCTTCCTGTATGCCCTGCAGAACACCCAGGACCTTGTGACAGCTAAATACTTTGCGCAAATCGAATCCCTCCAACGAGCGTTGCTGTGGGACGGCAGGCCGCGGATTTCGCTGGCCAAGCTGACTATACCGAGTTATGATGGGGGTATTGCGTTGCCCGATGTGCGGCGATATTACTGGGCGTCCCAACTTGCGGCAATCAATCACGGCCTCTACGGCCCGGCGGTTAACCCAGGCTATGCTATGGATCGATGGCTCGTGGGGGACGGGAATTACTACAGAGCGTTATACTCTAGGTCTCTGGATCGGAAGCTTACGGGTCCCACTAAGGCTATGGTTCATATCTGGCGTGCAGTTACTAAAACTTTGGGCTGGCACGATAGGGTTACCTTGGCCACCCCGCTGTTTGACTCGGACGTATTGGGGAAGTTGTGGCACACGAAGGGCTTCGACAGGTGGGACACCATCGGGATATCCAAGGTTGGGGACATGGTAGCCAGGGGTAGGGTCAAGTCTTTCGATGTGTTGCAATCAGAGTACCAACTGGCGGCAACGGAATATTTCCGACACGCTCAGCTTAGCCATGCTCTTTCCCCTTATGTATCGGGGGCGGAAGCGATCCCCGAATCGTCTCCCCTGGAGGATCGGGTGTTGGACGGCCACATGCCGGACAGCGCTATCTCCCTAACCTACAAAAAACTTATTAATGTGCGAGTGGACTTGCTGGTGCGATTGAGAGAGCTTTGGGTGCATGATGGAATTGAGGTGGATGATGAGGATTGGCAATCGGCGATTTCCTCTCCCAGAGAGGTGGCAATTTCGGCGCGTCTCCGCCTGGTGCAGCTGAAGATTCTGCATAGGGTGTATGTCACCGGCCCCAGACTAATACACATGGGGCTGTCAACGGATGGCTTGTGCCGAAGGGGATGTGGAATGCTTGGGACCTTCCTACATATCATATGGGAATGCTCTTGTGTGACCCGATATTGGACGCGTGTACATGCCGTGATGGAAGAAGTAACTGGTGTGACCCTGCCGGCTGAGGCCCGGAGATGTCTCCTTAACATCTGGGGCCCGTCTGATTATAGTGTTGCGCAGACTCGATGGGTCACCCTGGGTTACATGGTGGCCAAAAGGGATATCGCCCAGAAATGGGGTGCGCCAGCTCCCCCCTCGCTCAGCCTCTGGGAATCAAATATGGACTGGTGCATGCTGCGTGAGAAGACGGTGTATGTGGCCAGGGGTAAGCCTAGAATGTGGATGTCTGTGTGGGGTGCCTGGAACTCCTATAGGGGCGACATCTGCGACCCCCCCGTGGAACTCGATTCCGAGACCCTGCCTTCCCCGTAGTACCCCCTACCCGTGACTCCACTTTGTCTCCTGCTGCGCTACCCCCCATGTAATTCACAGTTGTCGTTCTTCTTGTGCACAACCTTGGGTGTCGAGCCTCCGACCCCCTCCCGCTACAAAAGCCCGCTATATCTGTACTGTCCTCAGCCTCTCTCTCTTTCTTTTCCGCTGTTTATCGTGCTTCCTGCACGCCTTCTTCTTTTGGCCCTTTCTGGGCCTTTCTATCTCATGGTTTATTTATTTTTGAGTTCACTCTTATTTAAAAATTAAACCTGATTGCTTCTGATTATTGTGTTGTGCACGACCTTTCCTGTTGACTTTATGCTGCCTGGCCTTCGGGATGTATGGCTGAATAGCGGTGTACTTTTTCTGCAAATAAAGGTTTTCCAAAAAAAAAAAAACTGCTTGCACACATCATATAGTCAAACAACATCTCAATTTCTTGTTAAAAAAGTTTGCCTTATTAAATCAATCAATCAATCAATCAATCAATCAGAGTACTTGTAAAGCGCGCTACTTACCCGTGAGGGTCTCAAGGCGCTATGGGGAGGGGAGAGGGGGGGGGGGTGCTGCTACTGCTCGAACAGCCAGGTCTTGAGGAGTCTTCTGAAGGCGAGTAGGTATTGGGTCTGCGTATGTGGGTAGGGAGGGTGTTCCAGGTCTTGGCGGCAAAGTAGGAGAAGGATCTGCCGCCTGAGGTCATTCGTTGGATGCTAGGGACAGTGGCGAGGGCGAGGCTGGCGGAGCGGAGTTGGCGGGTGGGGGTATAGAAGCTGAGTCTACTGTTCAGGTAGGCTGGTCCAGCGTTGTGGAGTGCTTTGTGTGCGTGGGTGAGGAGCTTGAAGTTGATCCTCTTGTCAACGGGGAGCCAGTGTAGGTCTCTCAGGTAATGTGGCTGCGGCGGGGTACGGTGACGATCAGTCGGGCGGAGGCGTTTTGAATGCATTGTAGTCGTCGTAGGTGTTTGGCTGGGATTCCTGCGTAGAGTGTGTTGCCATAGTCCAGTCTTGTGCTGACGAGGGCCTGTGTCGCCGTTCTTCTTGTTTCGGTCGGGATCCACTTGTAGATTCTGCGGAGCATGCAGAGGGTGTTAGAGGCAGGAGGAGGAGACGGCGTTGATCTGCTTAGACATGGAGAGGGAGGAGTCAAGAATGAATCCTAGGTTGCGTGCATGGTCAGTGGGTGTTGGTGCTGTTCCCAGTGTGGTCGGCCACCAGGAGTCATCCCAGGCTGAGGGGTTGGGTCCGAGGATGAGGACCTCCGTCTTGTCAGAGTTCAGCTACAGACGGCTGCTCCTCATCCAGTCGGCGACGGCCTTCATTCCCTCGTGGAGGTTGGTTTTGGTGGTGTGTGGGTCCTTGGTGAGAGAGAGGATGAGCTGTGTGTCGTCGGCATAGGAGATGATGTTGAGGTTGTGATGGCGGGCCACTTGTGCGAGCGGGGCCATGAAGACGTTGAACAGCGTCGGGCTGAGAGATGAGCCCTGGGGGACACCGCAGATGATGTCGGTGGCTTCGGATCGGAAGGGTGGGAGGCGGACGCTCTGGATTCTGCCGGAGAGGAAGGACGTGGTCCAGTCAAGGGCCTTCTCTTGGATTCTGGCTTCTAGGAGGCGTGTCTTTAGAGTGCGATGGCAGACCGCGTCGAAGGCGGCTGACAGGTCCAGGAGGATGAGGGCTGATGTTTTGCCGTTGTCTAGTTGGCGCCTGATGTCATCTGTGGCGGCGATGAGGGCTGTCTCGGTGCTGTTGTTTCGTCTGAATCAGGACTGGGACAGGTCCAAGATGTTGTTGTCTTCCAGGTGGCGGGCCAATTGCATGTTGACGATTTTCTCGATGACCTTTGCCGGAAACGGGAGCAGGGAGATGGCCGGAAGTTCTTGAGGTCCTTGGGGTCCGCCTTGGGCTTCTTGAGGAGGGCATTGATTTCGGCGTGCTTCCAGCTTTCCAGGAATGTCGCTGTTTCAAAGGAGAGGTTGATGACCTTCCGTAGTTGGGGTGCGATGGCTGTGTCTGCTTTGTTGAATACGTGGTGTGGGCAGGGTCTGACGGAGATCCTGAGTGGATGGAGTTCATGACCTTGCGTGTCTCGTCGTCGTTGACGTTGGACCAGGAGATCAGGCGGTTGGCGCTGGTAGTGTTCACAGGGGAGGTGGAGTCTGGCGTAGTCGGGGAGATCGTGGGGTTGAAGTTGTCATGGATGTCAGCGATCTTGCGGTGGAAGAAGATGGCTAGTAAGTTGCACAGTTCTTGTGAGGGCGGGATGCCATTGGCGTTGGCACTGGGGTTGGAGAGTTCCTTTACGATGCTGAAGAGCTCCTTGCTGTCGTGTGCATTGTTATCCAAGCGGTCTTTGAAGGAGGATCTCTTGGCTAATCTGATGAGGCGGTGATGTCTGCGAATGGCGTCCTTGTGGGCTACGTGGTTGTCCAGTGTTCGTTCAGGGGGCCATATCTTCTCCAGTTTCCGGCATGCACGTTTGAAGGTCTGGAGCTCGTCGGTGAACCAGGTGGCTCTCTTGCTGGCCCGGCTGTTGGAGAGTTTCTTGAGCGGGGCGAGGGTGTTGGCGCAGCCGTCGATCCACTTTCTGAGGTTGCAGGCTGCTGCGTCTGGGTTGGTGGGGTCGGCGGGTGGGTTTTGGGCGAGGGTGGTGATCAGCTGATCTTCGGTGACTTTGCTCCAGCAGCGGCGAGGCAGCTGTTGGGTGCGGTGGTGCGTGGTTGGTTTCTTGAAGGTAAAATGGATGCAGCGGTGGTCGGTCCAGTGGAGTTCAGTGGTGTGGTCGAAGGCGACGTGGGTACCTGTGGAGAAGACTGGGTCCAGCGTGTGGCCGGCGGCGTGGGTGGGTGCGGTGACGAGTTGTCTGAGGCCAAGGTTAGCGAAGTTTTCGATCAGGGTGGCGGAGTTGGTGTCGTTGTTGTTCTCGAGGTGGAAGTTCAGGTCCCCGAGGAGGATGTAGTCCGTGGAGGTGAGTGCGTGGGTGCTGGCAATGTCGGCGATGGAGTCGCTGAACTGAGGCCGGGGTCCGGGGGGTCTGTAGATGATTGTTTCTCTGTGGGTGGTGTTGGGGGTCGGTGTGGATCCGGAAGTGGCGGTGTTCGGCAGTGTTCAGGGTGTCGTCTGCTTGGGTGGCGACCTTGAGGGTGGACTTGTGGACGATGGCTATTCCTCCTCCGATTCCGGCGGGTGATCTTGTAGCCGTCCGGGATGGCTATGGCGTTGTCGGGCCCCGAGGAGTCGTTCCACCAGGTCTCAGTCAGGAAGGCCACGTCTGGGGCCAAAGTGTTGAGCAGATCCCAGAGCTCGACGGTGTATTTGCGTGCGGAGCAGGTGTTGAGGAGTATGCAGCGGAGGTGGTTGGGTCCAGTCCTTGGAGGTTTGGTGGCTCTGTCGCAGGTGAAGCTGCAGGAGCGGCAGGAGAAGGGTCCGTGGGTCCGTTTCGGGGCGGCCTGGAAGCAGGTGTGGTTTTGGCCAGTGTTAAGTGCGTGGAGGGTGCTGGCGTCGTAGTGAAGTCTGGTGTTGTGGCGTCCAGGGGTTCTGGCGCTGGGCACAGTCCAGGCGCGGTCGGGCCAGATGGGCTTGCCTTAGGTGCCTTTGGTGTGCCAGCGGCACGCCTGTTGTGCGCGTCAGCTGCACAGCTGTGCAGCGTCCGGCATTTATGGGGAGGTGGAAGGGAGGAGCAGCTGGGAGGCGGGAGCAGCGAGGGGGCAGGGGGCGGGGCCGCAGGAGACAGCGGCAGGGAAACAGTGGTACAGCAGGCAAAATGGGGCACAAGGATAGGGAAACGAGTGGCACAGAGCAGAAAACGAGGCAAGAAGAGGGGGAAACAGTGGTACAGAAGGCAAAACGTGGCACAAGGGGGGGGAATGAGTGGCACAGAGCCGAAAACAAGGCACAAGAGGGGGAGACAGTGGCACAGAAGCAAAAAGGACGGAGGACACTTACCAGCAGCAGTGGCAGCAGGAGCTCACAGTCAGAGCTGCGTGGAGGGGGAGCGACCTACCAGGAGGGTCAGGGGTCGCTCACCTCACCGCGCAGCGTCCGGCATATATGGGGAGGTGGGAGGGAGGAGCAGCTGGGTGGCGGGAGCAGCGATTTGGCAGTGGGCCGTCAGGGGGCAGGGCTATAGGGGGCACAGCGGAGGGGAAAACGAGTGCAACAGAAGACAAGAGGGGCACAAAAAACGAGTGGATCAGAGGGCAGAAGGTCACAAAAACGAGGTAAAAAGGAGTGGCACAGAGGGCAGTAGGGCACAAAAAACGAGTGGAACAGTGGGCAGAAAGGCACAAAAAACGAGGGAAAACGGGTGGAACAGAGGGCAGAAAGGCACAAAAAACAAGGGAAAAACGGGTGGCACAGTGGACAGAAAGGCACAAAAAACGAAGGAAAAACGGATGGAACAGAGAGCAAAAAGGCACAAAAAACGAAGGAAAAACGGAAGGAACAGAGGGCAGAAAATGGGGCACAATAGGGGGAGACAGTGGCACAGAGCAGAAAACGAGGCACAAGAGGGGGAGACAGTGGCACAGTAGCAACAAGCATTTGCAATGTAATAGGTCTCGCATTTACAAGATGGTCTGGCCGCTGCGCCACAGCTGTGTGGAGAATACATTTTGGCGAGGGTGCGGGAGTTGGCGTTATATGGCCCTAAAATTGCGGGCCTAAGTTGTAAGTTATAGGGTGGCTCTAAAAAGAGCCCTTGTGTTAACTAGTTGGAGCTACATATAAGTGCGGATGCACAGCTTCAAGTTATTCAGGAAAACTCTATTTCCCTGATCTGTGAAGTGTACTCCATCACTTCTGTATATATCTGCCATATCAAAACGTATGTTGTTGTTGTAGATGGAGCCCATTTTGTGGTCTCTGCGGTATGCAGATACAGCTTTGTTAACTTTTTTCCTAGATTCAATCTGAGGACAAAATTGTTTGGACCATTTCCACTTCTGTCTTTGGCATATATTGGAATATACAAAGACAGTTTGAGGCAAAAGTAACATCAATTGTCCAAAGGTGTCCTTCATAAGCATTTCCAAACCTACCCAAGTCAATGTGCATAGGTTGTTTCCCACACAGTGCACAATCATAAGGTCAGGTTGTTAGAGATGCAAATAGGTTTTAACCAAAGGCAACAATTGGTGCCACTTCAGTCCTCTCTGTCCAAACCAGTTAATGTCCACATTTTGTCAACCTAGGTCTAAGTCAATACGTCTCTGTTCTGCATACCTCTTGCACCAGAAAACATAGCTCTGTCCTACGATCCACACTAGCATTTTGAAGATATGGCTGGAAGGTACGGAAAGATGTCTGTAGCTCATGCAGTTCAGTCGTAGAATAAGAGATGTTTAAAGATGGGGAACTAGTTTCTTTTTGCATACAAAACGATACCCGATTGGGAGATGAAATGTATTTTTTTTTAAAAGTAGGGTGCACATTCGTTTTGTGGAAAAGTATCTTTGGCATTGGTGAAGATAAAGCAGTTTGCACGTGGAGTACATATTTTAGGATAAAATTTGCTCAACCACACCTGCTACTTGCATTTGGAAGGCACTGTTCGAACTTAAAACTATTGTGAACTTTTAACCTGCTTGTGCCGTTAAATGTTCAAGACAATGTTGCAAATGTTGTTTGTTAGGTTTAAAAAAACTGTAACTTTTAACCTCCACGTGTTGTAGAATGTTCTAGAAAGTGTTGATAGAATACGTTGCATTTCTGACTTTGATGTGTACTTGAATATTTAAAAAACTGTTTACATGGAAAAGTAGAAAGACCGTAATAGAGAGAAGTTTTGAAAGCTAAAAGAATCAAGGAACTATTGTCATTTGTTCTTGATTACCTACTGGCGGTCGCCAGTAGGTAGTTGTCACTGTTAGCGGTCTGAAAGTGCGGTGTTGCTCAGAGTGGCATGGTGCTGATATGATATGGTGCTCCACTCGGGTAAGAAACCGAGAGTCTAAAACGTGAGGCCATTGCTGTAAAGTGATGTGGTCTGGTGTTTGTAGCATAAATGTGCAAGTAGTGTTAGTAGGCGTTCATACCATACAGGGAGTTGACTGCTACTGTGTGTTGATAGTATACAGGAGGCGGGAAGCAAAGTAGTTACGGCTAGCGGTGTGAAGACTTGGGGATGAAACTGAGCTGATTGCTGTAAAGTGATGGGCTCTGGGCGCTGTAGGATACTCGCCGCTGTAGTATGAGTGTGTAAGTGTGTTAGTATGCGTTTAGAGTATACTAGCAGCCCGTCCCGACGTTGTCCCGGTATGAATTGCTGCCGGCCAGTAGTATATTATTTTGTAGGATTTCCTTTTGATAGCATTTCTTATCTGTGACAGGCCTGTGAAACGCTACGATTCACAGTGCACTGCTGATGCACTTAAGATTGAGCGTTCCTCGAGTTTCCCTACTTTATTTTTCCTTGCAATATTATATAGCGCAAACTCGACAACATGGCATGAACACAATGTACATTACAGAAGAACACATTCATTTGTGGTAGGCACTGGGAGACAAAGCGAATTGCCTGGAATCACAGGATGTTGAGCTGATGCCGAGATTCGAACGTGGCTCCCCAGCTTCTAAAGTTTGCAAATCTAGAACTTGTGGCGGGAGGTGTATGTCGGTGCTGGCCATCAATGAGAGAGACCTGTGCATTTTTCAAATGGGTGGTGAAAAAATATGAGTATGTTGCTGGAGATGTGGGCCGCCGTGCCACCAATGTACTTACCGGGGAAGGGTAAACACCCATTATTCCGCTGCTTTCTTTCCGCATACCATCACTCCGCATACTTTCATTACGAAAGTACCATGACTCCGCAATGCCATTATAACGGATAGCATTACATTTGATATGCTTTTACCACGCATACATTTACAACGAAATTCGTTGTAAATGCATGAATGGTAAAAGTATTTTTTTTAAATGTTTCGATAAGGTAAGTATGGGTATAGGGGTATATGTTTTGGGGTACGGAGGTATATGTTTTGGGTTTTTTGGGTATTTTAAGGGTTCAGATACAGTTTGGGGTTATGGGGTACAGGGGTAGTTTTAGGATTTAGGGATAGGTATCGGTTTTGGGGTACAGGGGTATTTTTAAGGTTGAGGGCTAGGTTTGGGTTTTGGGGTAAAGGGTTTTTTTAGGGTTCAGGGGTAGGTTTGGGTTTTGGGGTACAGGGGTATTTTAGGGTTCAGGGGTAGGTTTGTGTGTTGGGGTACAGTGTTCTTTTTAGGGTTCAGGGCTAGGTTTGGGTTTTGGGGTACAGGGGTATTTTAGGGTTCAGGGGTAGGTTTGGGTTTTGGGGTACAGTGGTATTTGCAGGGTTCAGGGCTAGGTTTGGGTTTTGGGGTACAGGGGTATTTTTAGGGTTCAGGGGTAGGTTTGGGGTTTGAGGTACAGGGGTATTTATAGGGTTCAGGGCTAGGTGTGGGTTTTGGGGTACAGGGGTATTTTTAGGGTTTAGGGATAGGTTTGGGTTTTGGGGTACAGGGTATATTTATAGGGTTAAGATGGGTTAGTGTTTAAGGGTGTTGAGGTATTTCAAGGAGTAAGGGTGGGTTATGATTATGGGGTTCAGGGGTATTTAAAGGGAGCAGGGTGGGATTAGCACACGATATGAGACATGACATGAAGGGCGGAACGTACCACACGCCCCCAGCGTTTGTCACGCCCCCGGAACACGCCCACAGCACAAAGCAGACACGCCAACAAGGAACTACTTTGCTGGCACGGTTCTTTTACCTTTTAAATGTATATGGTGGGCGTCTGTATAGCCTATGTACTTCTGCTGCAACTGCCCTTCCCAACGCTGTATTGGGTCTTGTGATTGGTGCTGTGGCTCCTGACATTACCCGCCTCAAAGGTTTGGGCTCTCGCTTTATTATATTAGTATGGATATGGATAGGGAGTGGGAAGCAAACTACTCACCCCTACTGATGTGAAGACTCGGGGATTAAACCGTGAGCTCAAATTGTGAGCTCAATGCTGTAAAGTGATGTGCTCTGGGCGCTGTAGCATACCTGTGGTAGAAGTGTTAGTTTACGTTCACACAATATAGGGAGTGGGAAGTGAAAGACTTACCCCTACCGGTCTCAAGACTCGTGGATGAAACCATGAGCTCATTGCTGTAAAGTCATGTGCTCTGTGTAGTATTCCAATGTAAGTCATAGTAGAATGTTAGTATGTAATTCTACTAGAATCAAATTCTACTAGAATCGAAGTATGTTATGTTAGAATGTAGAACTGTCATGAGGGGAACCTTGCGGAATTTGTCCAGGTGCTGGATTAGAAGGTTGCTTTGCTGTCTGCTCCTGTTGTCTTATTTTTCTTGTAATAAATCTACTTATTGGATCCACTGCTGTCTGCCTCTTCACTACATAAATTTGGCGAAGAGCGGGAGTAGGCAAAAAGAAGGCACCACTCACCAATATTTCAAAATTGTTTGCGTTGTGCTGAAGACCTGTTTTCTTCGTGTAGCTGTTTCTACTCACGCCAGGGTCGTCGGCTCATTGAACTATGTCATTCGACTTCTGGTAGGATTTATATTTTTAGATTTTGCGCTTCCTCTACTTCTTCACAATATTCTGGTCGCTGTACTACACATGTGTAAGTAGTGTTAGTATGCGTTTATACTAACAAATGCATCATGGTCCTATGGAGGGTGACCTCTCAGGCGCAGCTCATATAATGTCCCGGGGTGTGTATTCGCTGGACATTTGTGTTTGCTATTAGAGGGTAGTACATGGCTTACACCCTGTGATAGCAAATACTTGTTCGAGTACTTGAAGCATGAGGAGGAATGCAAATGCTACTTACCAGTATGCATCTGTTCTTGGCATGTAGGGCTGCTGACATTCATATCTGTGCATAGATCGCCACCTAGTGTTGGGTCCGGATGATTGCACATTGTTGTCCTGGAAGAGTCTTCGAAGTATCACGAGATAGGTGGCTCCTCCCCTGGACTACAGTGCGCATGGGCATCGCCTCCATCCCCAGATTGTTTTTAGCCATTGGCAGAGATGGAGTGAAGAATGTGAGTGATGACCATGCTATGAGCATATGTATATATATGAATGAATACTGCAGCTGCTACAGGCGCCGGGGAGGAGGGTGGGCGATATGAATGTCAGCAGCCCTACATGCCAAGAACAGATGCATACTGGTAAGTAGCATTTGCAGTTCGAGGCATGTGGGCTGCTGAATTCATATCTGTGCATAGAATACATAGCAGTCCCTCCATTAGCGGCGGCCGCCCGTGCCAGCTGCAGCAGTCTGAAAAAGTGTTTTTAGAACAGCCTGACCAACAGCTGCCTGCTGTT
Organism: Lissotriton vulgaris; assembly: GCF_964263255.1. Classification (NCBI taxonomy): domain Eukaryota; kingdom Metazoa; phylum Chordata; class Amphibia; order Caudata; family Salamandridae; genus Lissotriton; species Lissotriton vulgaris. The sequence goes on from NC_141699.1 coordinate 356,631,746, forward strand.
TGGAATGCACGTCTACACAGTAGTGCTTAGTGAAAGTATGTGTGGTAGACCATGTGGCTGCTCTACAGATATCTTCTAAGGGAATGTTACCTAGGAAAGCCATAGAGGCCCCCAACTTCCTGGTGGAGTGGGCCCTCGGTGGGATAGTGAGGGTGCGCTTAGCTTTAGCGTAACAGATTTGAATGCACTTTACTATCCACCTAGCAATCCCTGCTTTGGAGATAGCGTTTCCCTTGTGGTGTGTGGCAAAAGCAACAAAAAGCTGCTTGGTTTTGCGAAAATCTTTTGTCCTGTCTACATAATACATCAAGGCCCTCTTAACATCAAGGGTGTGGAGCATGCGCTCCGCCAGCGTCTCTGGGTTTTGAAAAAACACCGGCAATTCAATTGTCTGGTTTAAGTGGAATTGGGATACCACTTTGGGTAGGAATTTAGGGTTAGTGCGGAGCACCACCCTGTTAGCATGTACCTGGAAGAAAGGTTCTTGGATGGTGAGCGCCTGCAGCTCGCTAACCCTCCGTAGCGATGTAATTGCTACTAAGAACGCAACCTTCCAAGTCAGAAACTGAAGCTCACAAGAGTGTAGTGGCTCAAAGGGAGGACCCATCAGCCTCGTAAGAACCACATTGAGGTTCCATTCTGGAGCTGGTGGGGTCCTTGGTGGAATGACCCTTTTGAGTCCTTCCAGAAAGGCCTTGATAGCAGGGACCTTAAAGAGTGACAGGTGCTGCCTATTCTGGAGGTATGCTGCCATAGCAGACAGGTGAATGCGGATGGAAGAGTACGCTAGATGGCATTGATACAGGTGGAAAAGGTAACAGATGATGTTTTGAATGGAAGCATCTAGCGGGTCAATATTGTGGTTAGCACAGTATATGACAAACCTCTTCCATTTAGCCGCATAACAAGCTCTAGTAGTGGGCTTCCTTGCTTCCCGAATGATGTCCATGCAATCGGGAGGAAGATTGAGGTAGCCAAACTCTAGGACTTCAGGAGCCAGATCGCCAGGTTGAGCTGTTGCCGATCTGGGTGCTGATTGTCGCCATGGCTCTGCGTCAGAAGGCTGGGAGTGAGATGAAGCCTTTGATGCTGCACCACGGAGAGTTCCAGAAACGTGGTGTACCATGGTTGGCGAGCCCACGTTGGAGCAACCAGGATGAGCGTCATCGAGTGCTGCCTGAGCTTGCGTGCCACCAGCGGTATCAGAGGTGCGGGGGGAAAAGCGTACTCAAATCTGCCGGACCAGTTCATCCACATCGCATTGCCCTGTGATTGCGGGTGTGGGAACCTGGCGGCGAAGCTTTGGCATTTTGCGTTCTCCTTTGTGGCGAATAGGTCTATCTCTGGATGACCCCACCTTTGGAAGTACGGTTGGAGTACTGATGGATGTAGCTCCCACTCGTGCATCTGATGGCTGTGCCTGCTGAGCAGATCCGCCATCTGATTGTCCTTGCCCGGGAGATGCTCTGCCATGAGGAAGATGTTCCTCTGAATGGCCCACGTCCACATGCTCTGAGCCAGATGAGACAGCTGTGGAGAGTGTGTGCCTCCCTGCTTCTGAATGTAGTACATGGCCGTCATGTTGTCCGTCCGGATCAACACGACTTTGTTGCACAGATGCACTTTGAACGCCTTTAAGGCCATGAAGATTGCCATCAGTTCCAACACATTGATGTGCATCTTCCTTTGCTGTAGTGTCCATAGTCCCTGCACAGTGTAATGGAGTACATGCGCTCCCCATCCCTGGAGAGAGGCGTCCGTCGTCAGGATAATCTGTGGGACAGGCTCTTGGAATGGTCGGCCCTTGCAAAGGTTTTGTGGATTCCACCAATGCAGAGAGTTGTATGCACGACCACTCACCAACACTAGGTCTTTCAGTTGCCCATGAGCCTGAGTCCACTGACGTGCTAGGCACTCCTGAAGCGGACGCATATGTAGTCTCGCGTGCGGGACAATGGAGATGCAGGAGGCCATCATGCCTATCAACTGCATGAACACCTGCGCTGGAAGCGAGTGTTGGGGTCTGAATCTTTGGATCAGCGCCTGGATACTGGCGATTCTCACTGAATTTGGCTGCGCAGTGGCTGCCAGAGTGTTGATTGTCGCGCCCAGATACTGTCGCACGTGGGCGGGCTGGAGATGGGACTTTGGGTAGTTCAGCGAGAATCCCAGATCGTGCAGGAGATGAATGGTGCGTGACACATGGTCGACGCACTGTCGTTCTGTCTTTGCCTGAATGAGCCAGTCGTCCAGGTAGGGGTAGACGTGGACGTTCTGGCGACGGAGATGCGCCGCCACAGTCGCTAGGCACTTTGTAAATACCCTTGGCGCCGTGGTGACCCCGAACGGCAGAACCCTGAACTGGTAATGCTGGTCTAGAATCGTGAATCTGAGAAACTTCCTGTGGGAAGGATGCAAGGGGATATGAAAATATGCATCCTTCAGATCCAGCGTAGCCAGGAAGTCCCCCTGCCGAAGCAGGGGAAGCACTTGCTGTAACGTGAGCATATGGAAGTGCTCCGAGAGAATGTACCAGTTTAGGGGCCTGAGGTCCAGGATGGGCCGGAGGGATCCGTCCTTTTTGGGAATCAAAAAATACAGTGAGTAAACCCCTGTTCCCCGCTCTTGCAATGGAACGAGCCCTATCGCCCCTTTTTGCAGCATGACTAGAACTTCTTGCTGTAACAAGGTCAAGTGCTCGCCTGACATAGGACGGCTCCTTGGGGGTATGTCCGGTGGAATGGACGTAAGCTCTAGACAGTACCCGTACTGGATAAGAGACCTCACCCACCTGTCCGTGGTGATGGACTTCCACGCCGGCAGGAACTGCTGAAGTCTCCCCCCGACCGGTGTTGTGTGGTCGGGGGGCAGTGACAAGACGTCACTGTTTGTTGGCGGTGGTGGACCTGGAGCTATTGTTTCCACGTCCCCTGCCCTTGATATTATTGCCTCTGTAACCACCTCTACCCTTGTTGTTATACGAGGCTTGGGTGTTACTTTTGTAATATTGCGTGGACTGGGATGCCTGACCCCTTGAGGTGCCTCTGGAATTTGAGCGGCGAAAGGAACTACCCCGAAACTGCTGACTTTGTAAAGCCCCCATAGACTTGGCAGTTTCCGTATCTTTTTTCATTTTCTCCAGTGTGGTATCCACCTCAGGGCCAAACAGGTGGTCAGGATTCACTGTTTGATTCAGTATCGTAGTTTGGATGTCGGGTTTGAACTCCGAAATTCTAAGCCAGGCATGGCGCCTAAGCAACACACTGGTATTGATAGCCCTGGAGGCCGTGTCCGCCACATCCAGTGCACATTTGATGGATGCATTGGTAATGAGTTTACCCTCCTGAATCAGCATCTCTCCCGCCTCCTTGTATTGGTCAGGCAAGTGTTGCAGTATGGCCTCTAATGTGTCATAATGGGCCCTATCATAACGTGCAAGTAGGGCTTGGGTGTTAGATATTCTCCAGATATTAGCTGCCTGTGCAGCAATCCGTTTGCCTGAGGCCTCAAAGATCTTGGACTCTTTGTCTGGGGGAGGAGCGTCACCAGTAGTTTGAGAGTTTGCCCTCTTCCGAGCGTTGGAAACAACCAAGGAGTCCAATGGCAAGTGTCCCTTGATATATGTAGGATCCGTGGGCGCTGCCTTATATTTCCTGTCGATGCGAGGGTTGACCACACGCGCTCGGGTGGGCTCCTTGAAAACCTCCGTTGCATGTTTAAGCACCCCCGTAAGCATCGGCAGCGTTTTGACTGACTTTTCAGCCACTGAGAAGGTGTCGAATAAGAAGTCCACATCCACGGGGTCCGAGTGCAGCTCGACATCGTGGTTCGCCGCAGCTCTTTCTATCAGAGCATTGAAGGCCGCCGAGTCCTCCGTCGGGGACGTTTTGGCCGCAAAAAGTTGAGTGTCCTGACCCGACTGTGGGTCGTCCGCGTCGCCTCCGGCGGACCAAGGTACGTGCTCCTCCTCCGGATCCGAGTACGCCGGATAGTTGTACTCGGCATCTTCCTCGTCCGCATCGGCTGCGACGGAATGCGTCGGCGAGTGTCCCAGGGCCTGCGGGGACACAGGTTCCACCAGAGCCGAAGAGTCTGTAGAGTCCCTTTTGTTTTTGAGAGGGATCTTAAAAGGTTCCAACGCCGGCTCCGTCGTGATTTTCCTTTTGAGGAACAACAGTTTCCCGGTGTTGGCGTAGATGGTCACCTCCCGACGTTCCTCTTCCGCAAGCGGCTGGAGTCGAAGCTTCGACACCGCCAAGGTAGCTTTCGGAGTCAATGCCTCCTTTGAGGGTCCACCCTGTTTCGGCGCGAAGGCCTTCGGCGCCGACTTGGGCGGCAGGGTGAAACGGATTGGCGTTTGCCCCTTCGCCAGCTTAGGAGCGAGCTTAGGCGTAACAGAGTCCTGAGTGGGAACCACACTGGCCTTTCGAATCCGCTGCAAGGATTCCGTCACCTTCTTCGTCCTCGGGGCCGACGCCCCATGCCTATGCGCGACGTCGCCCTGACGCTTCCTTGGAGCCGTCCTCGGGTCCACGACCCCTTTCGGCGCCGACGCAGCCGCGTCGGAGGACTTTGCCTTCGGCGCCGACCCCGAGGGCTTTGGGTCGGCCATCTTGGCGTGGCTCTTCAAGTCGGCCATTTTGGTGTTCTTGGAAGTTGACGCCTCCAGAACCTTCTTTACCAGCGCAACTTTCACTTTCGGTTTCGCATCCGAGGGTGCGGGACCAGTCGGTTGCACTTTCGTTTTCGGCAACTTAAGTGATGGAATATAAATGTCCGTGACCGGGCCCGGAGGCGGGGACGTAGGACTCATAGTCAGATCTTGGGTAAGGCCCGAAGGCGATCCCTCGACCTGGGCCGTATGAAGGGGAAGAACCCCTGAGTCTGGATGGGGATGCTCCTCCTCCGAGCTATCTCCCATCGTGGCAAAAGCCTGATCGTCGTCCCCTACCTCGTCGGCGACTTCGTCAAAGTTCTCCTCACCCGCGTCGCAGGTTTCCCCCTCGGACGCGGGACCCGAGTCCGAACCTTGCTCGTCGTCTTCCTCGACAGATTCTTGGAAAATGTCGTCTGGTGGGGGCGCCGTAGCTGATAACTGAGCCTGGAGCCTATTGGCCCGACGAATCTTTAAAGTCTTCTTGCTCCGGAATTTCGAACACGCCATGCAGGTGTCTTCGCGGTGATCCGGTGACAAGCAGGTATTGCACACAGGGTGCACGTCGAGGTGTGAATATTTAGAGTGACACAACGGGCACTTCTTAAACGGAGTTCGCTCCATAGCAAAAGTGTAGTGTAGGCCCGTCCACGCCGAAAGCACGTGGAAGGGCAGCAAAAGAGATCGGAGCTGAGAGTCAGAAAGAGACCCGTACGCAACTATACCGACGCCCAGCCTAGAGACCTTTTGGTCTCGAGTAGAAGTTGAACAACTATCGGTTCCGACAGAGGGAACCGAAACACATCCGAACCCAATGGCGGAAAAAAACAATCTGGGGATGGAGGCGATGCCCATGCGCACTGTAGTCCAGGGGAGGAGCCACCTATCTCGTGATACTTCGAAGACTCTTCCAGGAAAACAATGTGCAATCATCCGGACCCAACACTAGGTGGCGATCTATGCACAGATATGAATTCAGCAGCCCACATGCCTTGAACAACCTTGTATTGCTGTAATAGAGGGGATGCGGATTGTAACAATGGAGAGAAAAGAGCAACAAAAAAAAGCAGGGTCTCACCCATTCCTTTAAATGAGGCCCCTGGTGGGTAATGATCCGTGGCCAATCCAATTATTATATTGCGGGGTCTCTGTAGGACTAGGGATCTTAATGTCACATGTAAATTAGGCGCGGAAGGGCACAGAGACTTTTTGCAGCCTAAGGGAGCGCCACCTTCCCGGGTATTGTTTACTATTTGTTCGGGGGGTTCGAGGCCAACTGAAGTCTGGGGGATCACCACACTCCGGGTCTTTATTTAAATATGCAGGGTGGGCCTCGACAGTCCCTGAAGCCTTGGAGGTCCTAGGCAGTGCCTTATTTGTTCTGTAATCATACGGGCAGTACTTATCCATACTTAATATAATAAAGAGAGAGCCCAAACCTTTGAGGCGGGTAATCTCAGGAACCACAGCACCAATCACAACACCCAATACAGCGTTGGAAAGGACAGTTTCAGCAGAAGGACATAGGCTATACAGACGCCCACCATATACATTTAAAAGGTAAAAGAACCGTGCCTGCAAAGTAGTCCCTTGTTGGCGTGTCTGCTTTGTGCTGTGGGCGTGTGCCGGGGCCGTGACAAACGCTGGGGGCGTGTGGAACGTTCCGCCCTTCATGTCATGTCTCATATCGTGTGCTAATCCCACCCTGCTCCCTTTAAATACCCCTGAACCCCATAATCATAACCCACCCTTACTCCTTAAAATACCTCAACACCCTTAAACACTAACCCATCTTAACCCTATAAATATACCCTGTACCCCAAAACCCAAACCTATCCATAAACCCTAAAAATACCCCTGTACCCCAAAACTCAAACCTAGCCCTGAACCCTATAAATACCCCTGTACCTCAAAACCCAAACCTATCCCTGAACCCTAAAAATACCCCTGTGCCCCAAAACCCAAACCTAGCCCTGAACCCTAAAAATACCACTGTACCACAAAACCCAAACCTACCCCTGAACCCTAAAATACCCCTGTACCCCAAAACCCAAACCTAGCCCTGAACCCTAAAATACCCCAGTACCACAAAACCCAAATCTAGCCCTGAACCCTTAAAATACCCCTGTACCCCCAAACCTAGCCCTGAACCCTAAAATACCCCAGTACCACAAAACCCAAATCTAGCCCTGAACCCTTAAAATACCCCTGTACCCCAAAACCCAAACCTAGCCCTGAACCCTAAACCTAAAAATAACCCTGTACCCAAACCTACCCCTGAAACCTAAAATACCCCTGTACCCCAAAACCCAAACCTAGTCCTGAACCCTAAAAATACCCCTGTACCCCAAAACCCAAACCTAGCCCTGAATCCTTTAAATACCCCTGTACCCCAAAACCCATACCTATCCCTAAACCCGAAAACTACCCCTGTACCCCAAAACTATATCTGAACCCTTAAAATACCCAAAAAAACAAAGCATAACTCCGTACCCCAAAACATATACCCATATACCCATACTTACCTTATCGAAACATAAAAAAAATGCTTTTACCATTCATGCATTTACAACGAATTTCGTTGTAAATGTATGCGTGGTAAAAGCATATCAAATGTAATGCCATCCGTTATAATGGCATTGCGGAGTCATGGTACTTTCGTAATGAAAGTATGCGGAGTGATGGTATGCGGAAAGAAAGTAGCGGTATAATGGGTGTTTACCCTCCCCCGGTAAGTACATTGGTGGCACGGCGGCCCACATCTCCAGCAACATACTCATATTTTTTCACCACCCATTTGAAAAATGCACAGGTCTCTCTCATTGATGGTCAGCAACCACATACACTTTTAGACACACCTCCCGCCACAAGTTCTAGATTTGCGAACATTAGAGCTGGGGAGCTACGTTCGATTCTCGGCATTAGCTCAACATCCTGTGATTCCAGGCAAATCGCTTTGTCTCCCCGTGCCTACCACAAATGAATGTGTTCTTCTGTAATGTAAATTGTGCTCATGCCATGTTGTCGAGTTCAAGCTACATAATATTGCAAGGAAAAATAAAGTAGGGAAACTCGAGGAATGCGCACTCTTAAGTGCATCAGCAGTGCACTGTGAATCGTAGCGTTTCACAGGCCTGTCACAGATAAGAAATGCTATCAAAACGAAATCCTACAAAACAATATACTACTGGCCGGCAGCAATTCATACCCGGACAACGTCGGGACGGGCTGCTAGTCTCCTATAAACAGATGATTTTCACAATAAATAATAACCAAGTGTTGTCAGAAAAAGAAGACCTATACACTCAGTTACTAGTCAAGTCAAGTCAGAAATTTGTATAGCGCGTTACTCACCCAGAGGGTCTCAAGGCGCTTAAGGGAAAGGGGATCGTTACTGATCGAATAACCAGGTCTTGAGTTGCTTCCTGAAGGAGAGGTGGTTCTGGGTAGAGCGGAGGTGAGAGGGGAGGGAGTTCCAGGTCTTGGCCGCCAGGTATGAGAAGGATCTTCCTCCCATTGTGGCTTTTCGGATGCGTGGGATCACGGCGAGGGCTAGGTTGGACGAACGTAGTTGGCGGGTGGGGGTGTAAAAGGATAGGCGATTGTTGAGGTAGCTAACCTTTATTAAAAGGTGCTCATCCCACCTAGTGAGGAACTCTGCAAGAACTTAGCCAAGTTCTTCCTAAGTAAGGTGGAACTTATTTTTTCCGCACTTGAGCCTCAGGTCAGGCAGTCTACTAGAGGGCACTCATAGGAATCTCGCGGCCTTCTCACAGGAGGCAAAACTTTTAGCATTTGGCCTGGTGAGTTCCGAAGAAATTAAAAAACAGCTGTATGCGACAAAATCTGTTTCTCCCCATGACCCCTGCCCGGCATCAGTGGCAAAGCTGGCGGCAGCTCCGATAGCTGGCACCCTTGCCAATCTTTTCAATCAGATGTTTGAAGCGGGGGATTTTCCAACATGTTGGAAACGGGCATCAATTGCCCCTTTGCTAAAGAAACCTACACTGGATATCGCCGATCCCAATAGCTACTGGCCCATTGCCAGACTACCGTTGCCAGCCAAACTCCTAGAGAAAGCCATGAACTCTCAGCTCTGTGCATTTCTAGGATCCACTCAGGGCCTCGACAAAGCTCAACATGGGTTCAGGGAAGGTCATAGTAATGAGTCCGCCCTGATCAAATCCACCGAGGAGATCAGGAGGGTGATGGATGCGGGGGGCCAAGCGGCACTGATCCTCCTGGATCTGTCTGCGGCCTTTGATACGGTCCACCACAGTATTTTGGTGGAACGTTTAGAGGACTGCGGGATCCAGGGGAGGGCCCTGAGCATATTGAAAGCCTTTCTTACAAATAGAATCCAGGTGGTAGCCCTGGGAGAGTTTGAGTCAAGACCTTTCGAACTCCCCGGGGGGTTCCCCAGGGATCCTCTCTAAGGCCCACCCTTTTCAATATTTACGTCTCCTTTCTGGCCCCGGTTATTCGCTCATACGGATTTGAACTAACATCTTATGCAAATGATACTCGGATTGTTGTCTCATGCTCCCGGGGAGTGAAGACGGCGTAGCCGTCAAGTTTCAGGAATGCATGACAGCAGTCAGCATTTGGATGGCTAGAAACTGCCTAAAATTGAATTCCTCCAAAACAGAGGTTTTACTCTTCGGCTCCAACGTCAACTTTTGGAGTCCCAAGTGGTGGTCAGAAGAGATGGGAACCCCCCCCACCCCCGCCCCACCCCCCCACCCCCATTCCGGTAACGAAGGTTAGGAACTTGGGAGTCGTGATTGATAACCAACTCTTTTTCAAACCCTAAGTAAATGTGCTGACCTCTTCCATCCACTGGTCTCTGAAAATCATCCGGAAGATCCTCCTCTTCCTGCCGGATGGGTGTAAGAAAACGGTGGTGATGGCACTTGTGCTCTCCCGCCTTGATTACTGTAATAGTTTATTTCTAGAGGCCCAACAGGGGCTGCTTAACAAATTGCAGGTCCTGCAAAATGCTGCAGCCCGTCTTATTGTGGGCCTTCCTAAGTTCGCGTCCGATTCCCGGAAGCTGGGGAAACTACACTGGCTCCCAGTGCGTAAACGGATACTGTTCAAATCAATGTGCATAGTCTACAAGGCGGTCCATGGATTGGGCCCTTCGTTTCTTCATCAGCATTTCCAATGGTACAAACGGGGTAGACAGCTCAGGTCGGCCAACATGGGGCTGATCAGGACCTCTCGCATCATGAAGACACGCTGGGGGCAGAAGCTTTTTCAGAGGGGGGGCTAACGCCTGGAATGCCTTACCTATGGCACTGAGACAGAGCACGGACCTGCTGGCCTTTCGGAAAAGTCTTAAAACCTGGCTTTGGAGGCTTGAAACCAGGGGAGCTATCACTACAGCACCAGGACACCGGTTGGTAACAGCGCACTTTATAAATGATATAAATAAATAAATAAATAAAGCAAATAAATAGAAAAGTAACTTTAATAGAAGAAACAGTATAATAAAAAAAACGTTGGTTGGACTCCAGTGGAAGCAGCGTAGGAAACCTGCAAGACAAAAATGAAACATAAGTATGTGTGCTATGTGGAAGAGGTAAAGAAAGGTAGTCCGAATGAAAGGACGATAGTGGAGGGGGAGTGGGCGAAGGAAGGAGGGGAGGGAGAGTCAAAAGAAGAGAAGAAGGAGGAGACAGAAGGTCGGCCTATTGCACCCAGCCCTTAGTGTTTACCCTCCCGTCACCCGTTTGTATAGGACGCTGGGGTCCGCAAGAAAGACTATGGTTCAGCTAGTCCTTAAAATTAAATACATGAGGCCAGAGATTATGGGCCATATTATCAAGGAAGGGTGATAACAGTATCGCCCCTTTAGGGGCAGGAAACAGCTGCTAAAGCGGCGATAAGGGATTGATAATATGCCCTTGTGAAATCCTATAGAAGCCCAGGTTCTGGTGTGAACCTGGGCTTCTATGGGAATTCCCAAGGGCCTATTATCAACCCCTTATCGCCGCTTTAGCGGCAGTTTACTGCCGCTAAAGCCCTTTCCCCCGCACTGTGCTCAATTGTAGGTCTTTCACACCAAGGCTTCACTGCTCACCTGCCACCACTGATGTGTCCCACGACGTGTTGGTGCAAGCTCCTAGTCCGGGGTACCTTTGTACGGTAGACCTGGTCTCCGGTCGGGGACCGTGTCTTGATACCACGATGGAAGGTGTCAGAATTTCAGGGCATCATCGCGGGGTCAGCTCCCGCTTCGCCCTTCTTTTTTTTTTGTCATTATTTGCCTTACTTCCACCCTTTGTCTTTCTATCAATGTCAGCCTTGGGTTTTCTGACCTCATTTGCTAAGACAGGGATAAATAAGGTCTAGGCTCCCAGAATAGCAACCATGCTATCTTTTAGCGAGAGCTCCTCTTTCTATCCAACATAGACCCGTACCCATATCTTTCTGTTCGCACAGAAAAGACTATACACAGCGGAGGCAGTGGAAGGCTTAATCATTGGACCATTCCCTCTTAACATGTAGCTCACCTAGACACAAACGGAGTCCAGAATTTGTATCTTCCTTTCTCCTGATCCGAAATGTCCAAATTGGCAGTATAGCTCATAGATTTTAACCAATCACCCAAACTTGGTGGTGTCGGAGATACCCACAATTTACATATCTCCCTACGAGCTAAAAGCATAGCATAAAATACCAATTTTGCATTGTCTTTAGTAAAGAAACTTTGGCATTCCAATACTCCAAAAATAACTAACACAGCGCTTACCTTGATCTGCAGGTTTAGGGCGCTAGTTAAACATTTACTTACTGCCTCCCAGAAAAGCTATAACTCCGGACAGTAGAAAAACATATGTAAGTCATCGACTGCTGCATTTTGGACATACCACCATTCTTCCTGGGCCAAATTTAGAAAGTCTTTGTGCAGTCCAGTAAGCCCAATGTACAGTAAAGAAATTATTCCCCCTGAGATATGCAGGTTTAACTATTTTATAAAGTGTAGTCATAGATACTTGTCCTTGGTCTTCCAGCTTAGTCTCTGGCAAGCATCTTCCACACAGATCTGCCGGCAAGGTAAATACACCATCCTCCATCTCCAGAATCATCCAATATCATAGAGCGATTTCTTTTTTAACAACTGTAGCGGAGAGAAGTTTTTCTTCTAACTCATTTGGTTCTCCTAACTTTTCCCCCATAGTCTGAAATCAGCTTTGCACTTGGAGATATTTAAAGCTTGAGAGCCTTGGGCCCACCACCTGCTCGCACCAGTTCCACAGCACCAACTGACCGTCCAGCGGCATGTGCTTCCATCTTAAAATGCCTTCTCCTTTCAAAGGCAAAACCAATGAGTCTTTTGTCCACTCAGGAGAACATGTGGAGTCCCAGATAGGGGCCCAATAGCTAAAATATGGTATATTTAACCCCTTCCTAATTTTAAACCATGTTTCCGCCATCTCCCTCAGAGTCTTCAACCTAATCTTCTTTAAGTATTTCGAATCGGCTAATTTAAAAAAAAATTAATTCCTGCTCCCTTCTCCTTAATAAGCATCGCTCTAAACATCCTGCCTATTACTAAATCTAGAGGGATATCCAATAACATTCGACTGTTTTTTAGAGAAAAGGCCCAAGAGTAAAATCTAAAATCTGGAAGAGCTAAACCACCCTTCAACAGCCTCCTCCTTAATTTGCGCCAGGAGATTGATGCCCAGATAAACAAACTTATATCGCTCTGTAACTTAACAAACCACTCTTTTCTAAACGATAAGGGGATAGAATCAAACAAAAAAGTTAATTTCGGACACAAGATCATTTTTACTAAATTCACTCTGGCAAACAGAGTTAGCGGAAGACGCTTCCAACCCTGAATATTAACACAAATCTCTTTTCTAACCCAGTCAAAGTTGACTTTAGTAAGGTCGGCAATATTTTGAGTGATCCTTACCCCCAAATATCTCATTTCTCTTTTAACAGCAATCCCCGTCTCGCCCATATTATAGCTCATCACTTCTGTCTTGTCTCTGTTAATATCATAACCTGACACTTTACCGAACTCGGTTGTTAATTTCATTACAGCCTTAATGGTTCTTGCAAGATTTGTTGTAAAGATTAAAATGTCGTCAGCATACAACCCAACCTTCTTTGTCCAGCTGTTGAACTCAAAAGGCACAATACTGTTACAACTTCTAATTTTTTCAGCCAGTGGCTCGATATAGAGATCAAACAATAACGGTGAGAGCAGACACCCTTGCCTGGTCCCTCTCATGATTTTTACTGGAGAAGTCAATATCCCATTAACTAGCACACTAGCTTCCGGAGAGGCATGAATACTATTTAAAGCTCTACGGAAGTTAGGACCTAAATTAAAGTGTTTAACCACCTTCTGCAGATAACTCGGTCAAATGCTTTAGCCGCGTCTAATGCTATCACTGCCAGGGTGAGGCCATAAGCAGTTGCCATTGTAGGAAGGTGGATATCTGACTATGGTTACCCCCAACTTTTTGCCTGGTATTTTGCTGGTTTTTCGACTTAGTTGACCTGGGACATTGCTATTCAGGGCCCCAGGCCTACTGCCCTCTCTGTAAAAAGGATTCCATGTACCTTAGGTACATATCTAATTGGATACTGAGTCACCTTATCAGTCCCTGTACAGTGTACCTTAGGTACCCAGGGCATAGGTGTTCCCAGGGCCTACCAGGGGCTGCAGCATGTATTATGCCACCCCGGGCTGGCCATCCAAATCTGACACAACTGGCTGCACGACAGCTGGGGCAAGGTGGTGTAATCACCCTTTGCTTTAGATATAGTATTCCTATATCTAACCCTAAAATGGACACATGTATTCCTATCAGTCACTCCTATGGCAGGCCTTAACAATCCCGAAGGCAGAGTGCTTGGAATTATGTGAGATGGTGCTCTGGCAAGAGCCGAGCCCGTCTGCAGCTTGCGGAACCAAGTCCTAATAGCTGTTCCATGATAACGCGTACCATATACTATTAAGTGCATTATAATTCTCGCGGTTATTTGCTATCTTTGGTATCGCTTTATCAAAACATGTCGAGTAAGGTGTCATACGAATTGGAATACTAACCCTCGCCGATTCTGGCGACGGGGTTAGCATTCCACCCTTCTAGAGGGACATGACATGTATGTAACTGTGAACCCCAGTTAAAGCTAACTCGAGCCTCAGTATCACCAAATGGATGCTGCCACCACAGACACAAGTCTGACCTCCTGCTGCTGGGAGTCCTTCCAGCGAGGAGAGGTTGGGACAAAGGGTTTCCTGTCAGGGGCGGTGCTAGCACCATCCCAGACAGGGTTTTGTGTATCCCAGGTAGGCAGGGCTGAGAGGAAGGTGACTGCAAGTGGCACCCCGGTGCTCACTGTGCATATGCTGGCTTAAAGTAGTTCCAGGGGCACACCAGCCCCTGAGCTGGGGAAAGTCCGGACAAGGGAGAGGGGTGTTAACACCCCCCTCCTGGTCCCACCCATGGGCAGGACCTAGTCGCGTGCCAGCCCCTTTTTTTAGAATAAAGGTAGGAGCAGGCCCCCTTCCCAAATGAGATAATTCTGAATCTTGAACTACTTTCCACGAAAGGAACTCTTGATACCTTCTGAAGACTCTCCCTTGTGGCTAAGGAGTAGCCACCCTGCATCCGCAGGCACCATCTAAGCATCGCGGTTTGCTGTGAGTCCATCCTCCGGATCAAGACTGCCCAGCTCGACGAGACCCGGATTCCCTGGCATCTCTGACCTCTACCTGCATCATCATCCCCAGCTGAGATTCGTGGGTGTGACGAGACCTGAGGGACCGGCCATCTTCAAAACTGCACGACGCTTAACCAGCACAACCGCCGAGGGATCCTCGAGTGAGTGCTTTGGGGTTTGAGAAGCCCTGGCCCTGAGCAGCTCCAGCACCGAAGTCCAGCCCCCCAGCATCCACGAGATCTGCGTGGGGCCCTTCTGCTCTTTGCTGCTCACCGCGTTGTCCGGTCACTTGCCTGCTGGCTAGTGGCCCTCCTGACGATGAACCACGACGATTACACCGCTGGTCTGGTTGCTCCAGACTGGCCCTTGCTCCCTTCCAAAAGAGGAGCACCCCGGACCCTCCTGGTCCACTCCAGACGCCATCTTGACTCCACCGCGTGGGCTTGACTTTGCCAAGGTTGGTTGCCCCAATCCTGGGTCCAGCATCGCCGACAGCAGACACCTTCGTGTGACAGCTCGCACCTCCAGCCCGGTCGCCGACAACGCCTCCTGGTCCGAGGGACAGCAGAGTCCAGCGTCGCCCACTCATCTGGTCGAGGTGACTTCATCCGATGCCATCCTGGTGCCCACCTAATCACTGGCTAGTGATTAAGAACTGAGTCCCCTCTGCTTTCAGGTCGTCTCCATCACCGATCCAGGCTTGGATCACATCGAACATCTTCACTGGTCGCCTGCCAGCAACTTCTTTTTTCAGGCTCCATAGACTACAACGAGGATTCCCGACGTCTTTTGAACCCTATGCAGCCGCAGCCCCTGGGCTAGGTAACCTGAGCATTTTGCTGCTCCAACGTAGGTTCACTATCTAAGTGTCCAGATCCTTTTTCGTTTTTAGTCTATCTAGTCGGATTCGTCTGATAACAGTAACTTTACAAATACTAGCCTCCATAGACTTTGTCCCGCATCCCGCGTGAGAGTGCACACTCTGCACCTGATCTCCCTAGGCCTCCTGCTCCTAACCTTAGTGTTCAGTAGTGTAGTCCTAGCGATCCTGAAGCCTCTGGATCTTGTTACTTACCTGCTAGTATTTCGCATTCCACTTTTAGTGTATATGGTTTTTCGTGCCCCTCGGGCATTTGTGTAAATTGTGCGACTTAAAAGTATTTTCGTAAGAGTTTTGTTGTGTGCTTAGCTCCCTGACTCATAAAGAGATCAGGGTAGACTTGTTATAAATAAATATCCTTTTATTTTCATAACAACTTGTGTGGTGTCCTTTCACTTGGTGTTCAAGGGGTATATGTGATAGTATAACAGCTGGCTTAACACGCCCTCTAGAGTTTAGCCTAAAGACTGCTCTTGTCCATGCTACTAGGATAGCTGGTCTATAAGGTTGACTTACAACCAATCATCAATAAGGGTTGTTTGGTATGATACAAAGTGATCACTAGAATAGTGAGCACTATATATATCAGGCCAACTTCTCACATTGGTGGCAGCGGTGGGATTTGAGCTTGCTGTTGTTTTACCACACGAATCCTAAGAATATCATTTGAAAGATCACATAAGTACCAAGGTACATATAACTTAGCTTAGAATACTCTGAGTTCTACTGAACCAGCTGTTGTAGTGTAACAGGGCTTAGCACACCCCGACTACAACTCTTAGCAAGGGATCAGTAGGCAAACAAATAGTGTAGGTAAGTGCACCACTTAAACCTCACTAGAAAGCATGTCTGACCAAGGAGAATCTTCACCGACTCCCCTAGTGGTCATTGACCCTCCACAGGTCATGTCAAGATATGCAGCTCTTAGCTTCCAGGAGATGAGACAACTGTGTACCTCCAGGAAGCTAAAACAGGGTTCTAACCCTACCACTCCCTTTCTGATAGGTCTCTTAGGGCCAGATGTAGGAGCCTTAATACCGGTCGGAAACGGCCGATTTCGGCCGTTTCCGACAGGTATTTGGCTTTTGAGATGTAGGGGGCATTTTATTTACAGAATCGGTATATTTACCGATTCGGTAAATATACAGAATCGGTAAAATACCGAATCGGTAAATTTACCGATTCTGTAAATCAAGATGTAGTTGGCACTGTAATCAGTGCCACAGGCCCTTACGAATCGTTATTTACCATGGAATACTATTCCTTGGTAAATAACGAATTCCAGTGTACATGCACATCTGTGCATGTACACCTGTGCCATGTGGCACGCAGACATGCCCTAAGGGCATGTCTGTGTGTCACATGGCACACAAGCCAGAAACAGGGGTGCAACAGGGTGTCAAAGTGACACCCTGTCACCCTTGCAAAATTCGGTGATTTTACCGATTCTGTAATTACAGAATCGGTATTTGCCATTGATTCCTATGGGCTTCAAGGCCCATAGGAATCAATGGCAAATACCGATTCTGTAATTACAGAATCGGTAATTACCGAATCTTACAGATTCAGTATTTTTACCGATTATTTTACCTACATAGCAATTACCGAATAGTGAATACCGAATCTGTAAAATTTGGTATTTACCATTCAGTAAATTGCTATTACCTACATCTAGGCCTTAGAGACTTATGATGCCAGGAGAGCTTTTAACACAGGCCCTTCTAATCCAGATGGGAGCATGCCCCCCTTAGAGGGAACCCTTGGGGACCCTGACCTCAACCTCAATGGAACAGAAAGTGAAGAGGAGGAAGAGGATCAGGAGTTGTCAGGGGATGAGGCAGACAAAGGTCAGGTAGTAGTCAGAAGACTCACCAGGACCAACTTAAGCAGGCATGGGAATGGAACTGGGGGACCCCCAGGCCCTCTTTCAGGCAGGCTTAACATTGGGAATGGATGAGTTAGGTCTCTCTCCAGAGGCTCTAACAGAGCTATTCGTACCAATGGCTCTCAAGCATCTTCTCACAGAGGGATGACATCCCCTCAGAGAAGAGAGCATGAAGCTAAGATGAGGGAAGTCAATCTGAGGATTGAGAGGGAAGAACTTGCCCTTGCCAAAGAGAGACTTGCCTTTGCTAGAGAGCAGAAATTGTGTGGGGCAGACCCCACTGGTGGCAGCATTATCCCTGGAGATAAAGACAGGAGTTTAGACACTAGACACCCGAGTAAGATAATGCCCCCCTTTAAACAAGGGGATGACATCCACAAATGGATGACTGCTTTGGAGAGGGCCTGCACTGTCCAGTGCATCCCCCAGAGTCAGTGGGCAGCTATTCTGTGGCTCTCCTTTGAAGGCAAAGGTAGAGATAAGCTCCTCGCTACTAGAGCTGAGGATTCTAATAATTACCAAGTCCTGAAGAATACACTGGTTGATGGGTTTGGCTTAACAACTGAACAGTACAGGTTGATGTTCAGAGACACCCAGAAAACTCAGTCTCAGGATTGGGCTGACTTTGTTGATTGTGCCACTAAGGCTTTAGAAGGCTGGCTATTGGGTAGTAAAGTTACTGACTTCACAGGATTGTATAATCTTATTATGAGAGAGCAAGCCTTAAATAATTGTCAGAACCAGTTATTACACCAGCACCTGGTAGACTCTGATCTGACCTCTCCACAAGAATTGGGTAAGAGGGCAGACAAATGGGTCAGAACCAGGATTAGGCCTAAGAACCAGGGTGGTGACCAAAAGAAAGAATCAACCAAGCCTCAAGAGAAGGGTGGGAATAAATCTTCTGATCAGACCCCAGGGCCCCAAAAATCCTCTGAAAAGGGTGGGTCCCAAAATCCTTCCAATACCCAAAAGAAACCTTATTGTCATACCTGCAAACAGGTAGGCCATTACAAAACTGACAGCAGTTGCCCAAGGGCCAACAACAATAAGGAGAACATACCCCCAAGTAAAACTTCCCAGCCTCCTGTTACTACTAGCAGTAAACCCCCAGGTGGTGGGAGTGCCCCCAAGAATCTGGGTGCATTTACTTTGGGAGTTCCTGGGGACTCTGGCCTAACCAGGTCCCCTGACTTAGATACTCTTGTCTGTGAGACTGGCATGGGGTTTGCCAACTTCACAGCTTGTCCCAACACTTTGGGCAAGTACAGACAGGAGCCCCTCATCAATGGTTTAAAAGTTGAGGCCTACAGAGACACAGGGGCTAGCATCACCATGGTGACTGAGAGCCTAGTCCCCTCAAGGCAACTTATACCTGGCGCCACATACCAGGTAACCAACATTGATGGAGTGCAGAGAGATCATCCCATAGCAGTGGTCAATCTCAGCTGGGGAGGTGTCACTGGCCACAAGAGAGTGGCAGTGTCACCAAACTTGCCTGTAGATTGCCTACTGGGGAATGATTGAGAGATCTCAGCCTGGGCTGAGGTAGAGCAAGAAACCCATTTTAAAATGGTAAACCTCCATGGTAAGGTTAGTGGGGCAGTGATAGCCACAGCCCCAGTCCAAGATGTCCTCCCTGAACAGGTCAGGAGGGCTGTGCCAGTCACAGCCCAATCTCAGACAGATTCCTTTCCTGAACAGGTTGGCAAGGCTGTGATGGTCACAGCCCATACCCAACCTGAGTCCCTTCCTGAAAAGGTTGGTGGAGTTGTGATGGCCACAGCTCAAACTCAGACAGATAATAGTGTTTTGAAGCCTGAAACTATGGATCACTCCCCTCAGACAGAGAGCATGGAGAAGGAAGAGAAATCTCCCTCCCACGAGACTTTACGAAAGGATCAGCCTCCTCAGGGAACTGATCTGACCCCTTGTGAAGAAACTGCCCCAGAGGTAGTCAGGCCTAGCCTGGCAGAGCCTCTGATGTCAGTGGACCCTTCCAAGGTGGGACCCAGTCTGGAGCAGGTAACCTGCCCCTCTCTACCCTGCCTCAGTCAGCCCAGGGCTGTGGAGGTCAGGGAGGCCAGTGGTGGACCCCAAAGGGCCCCCTGTCCAAAAGAACTCCCCAATCAGCAGATTAAGGGCACTGAAGCTAGCAGTCCTAGCCCAGTGAAAATAAAACAAACTCATGAGGGATCCCCCTTAAAATTAGCTAGGGACCTCCCCCAGATGGACACTGTTGGGCACAGCCAAACCTGGGGCCTAAAAACCCCAAACCTGACCTGTCCCTCCAGTAAGCCAAACAGAGGGACTCAGCCTCCAGCTTTAGGTAGCCAGAGGTTGACCCTGAGAGCTCACAGCAACTCAGTCATGGAAAGAAAGGCATATATGGTGGATAGTGATTGTGTCAGAATTCCCCGGCCGCTGGTAGATCACTGCCTGCAGTCCGAGACCTTAGCGGGCTCCGAAACTACAATACCCATGATTCCTAGAGCGGCGCGTCGGGATGACTCTATGCGACAGGAAATAGGATAATACGGCACTCGCGGAGAGACGCGCTGCCGATTATTCTTCCTGGCGAGCAAGTGTGATTCCGTGGAAGTCTTCTATTTAGACTCGTTTCTCCAAGTGCGGGACAGCTACTGTGTCTCTCTTTCCTCCCGGCAGCCGGTCTAGCAAACCGGAACTCGATTCTAAGCCGGTCACGTGATATCTCCTACAATTATTTGCGAGGGTAGTAGCCCTTTCCAAAACAAATCCGGCGTCCCAGCAAATCAAGGAACCTACATGGATAACAATAATGCGGCAGCGTGTTAAAATGAAATCGACTCCCGCTGTCCGATATAATGAACTGCCTCTCCTAATATAATCTAGTTTAACACCATCTACACTTACTTTCCGTTGAAGTCTTCTATTTAGACTCGTTTCTCCAAGCGCGGGGCAGCTACTGTGTCTCTCTTTTCTCCCGGCAGCCGGTCTAGCAAACCGGAACTCGATTCTAAGCCGGTCACGTGATACAGCCACTAAGTACGTCTCGGACACTAAAAAAGGACTAACGAACCCATTCCCATAATAGAAAGGGAAGAAATCGACGGGAAAAACGATATATATATAAAAATATACTATGCTATCCTTACTGATTTTATAGATGTATAAATCTAGATGAGAAAATCGGCAATATTGTGAATCCAAGGGGGACAGATTAGCAAAGAAAATTCTTATATTTCAAGAGGGAGGTATAACACGTGAAACCTAGTTATAGGTCCAACCATCTGTTCAAGGGCGGAGGTGATATAGTCCATAATCTGCCACTCCGCACAATCTTTCCACTGATATTACTATATACATCCATCACCTATATACAATTTCATATATTTTAACAATATTACATTACAAATAGTAAAAAGTACTTTCAACACATATTCCATAGACCTTTTGTTTCATTGATATATAAAGTTCAACCTATCTTTAATGTGCCGACCAATAACGGTCAGAAGTATTGCAAGTCATATTTACACAATTCAAATATTCCAGTGAGTGATCAAGTTAACACTCTATCTTTAAATCAAATTAATGCCCAGATTTCATCTCTATCAGTTAGTCCAGTGTTGGCCGTCTTGTATTTTTCAATCAACCTTGCCTCAAGTCTGTCCAGCCTCACCTTTGTGTCATCTCGTTCCCCTTTTCTTAGAACACATAGAACTGTCCAAATAATGTCATTTTCCGTGTGTTGGTGTGTTTCATAATGGTGTACCAATGGAGCTCCCTGCACTTTGCATTTCACCCTCGATTTGTGTTGCAGAATACGTTTCTTCATTGCTTGTGTTGTCTGGCCAATGTAAAATCTATTGCATGGGTATTTAATACAATATATTGTATTCATTGTGTTGCAATTCGAAAAGCTCTTTTGATAATGTCTCTGTCCATTGATATCAAAGTATTTGGTATCAGCTGTTTGATCACACGCCACACAATTGAGGCACCTATAGTGTCCTATCGTAGGTGGTAAATTAAGCAATCCTCGTAAGTCAAGGGACCGGGACGGCAGGGACTTTTCTTTTCTGCTTGCTCTCACCAGACTCTGTCTAAGGTTCTTACCTTTTTTGAATGCAAAGAGGGTTTTTTTATTCCCAGATGTTCAATGACCTTCCAATGTTTCTGAATATTTTTTTTTACCTTATTGGCCTTTGGGTCATAAGTAAGTACACATGTCAAAGGAGCATCTTTTTCTTTGATTTTTGACTTCCAAAAGAGGAGCACCCCGGACCCTCCTGGTCCACTCCAGACGCCATCTTGACTCCACCGCGTGGGCTTGATTTTGGCAAGGTTGGTTGCCCCAATCCTGGGTCCAGCATCGCCGACAGCAGACACCTTCATGGGACAGCTTGCACCTCCAGCCTGGTCGCCGACAACGCCTCCTGGTCCGAGGGACAGCAGAGTCCAGCGTCGCCCACTCACCTGGTCGAGGTGACTTCATCTGTTGCCATCCTGGTGCCCACCTAATCACTGGCTAGTGATTAAGAACTGAGTCCCCCCTGCTTTCAGGTCATCTCCATCACCGATCCAGGCTTGGATCACATCGAACATCTTCACTGGTCGCCTGCCAGCAACTTCTTCTTTCAGGCTCCATAGACTACAACGAGGATTCCCGACGTCTTTTGAACCCTATGCAGCCGCAGCCCCTGGGCTAGGTAACCTGAGCATTTCGGTGCTCCAACGTAGGTTCACTATCTAAGTGTCCAGATCCTTTTTCGTTTTTAGTCTATCCAGTCGGATTCGTCCGATAACAGTAACTTTACAAATACTAGCCTCCATAGACTTTGTCCCGCATCCCGCGTGAGAGTGCACACTGCACCCGATCTCCCTAGGCCTCCTGCTCCTAACCTTAGTGTTCAGTAGTGTAGTCCTAGCGATCCTGAAGCCTCTGGATCTTGTTACTTACCTGCTAGTATTTCGCATTCCACTTTTAGTGTATATGGTTTTTCGTGCCTCTCGGGCATTTGTGTAAATTGTGCGACTTAAAGTATTTTCGTAAGAGTTTTGTTGTGTGCTTAGCTCCCTGACTCATAAAGGGATCAGGGTAGACTTGTTATAAATAAATATCCTTTTATTTTCATAACAACTTGTGTGGTGTCCTTTCACTTGGTGTTCAAGGGGTATATGTGATGGTATAACAGCTGGCTTAACACGCCCTCTAGAGTTTAGCCTAAAGACTGCTCTTGTCCATGCTACTAGGATAGCTGGTCTATAAGGTTGACTTACAACCAATCATCAATAAGGGTCGTTTGGTATGATACAAAGTGATCACTAGAATAGTGAGCACTATATATCAGGCCAACTTCTCACAGCCATGTCTATAGAACCGATCAATCAGTATGTCAACTCTTAACGCCCTTCCTCTTATAAACCCCTTTTGGTCTTCATTCACCATCCAAGGCATATAACTATTCAACCTTACTGCCATAACCTTTGCAAACACCGTATAATCTGCATTTAACAGAGAAATGGGCCTATATGAGTCCACTTTTTGGGGGGATTTCCTGGGTTTTGGGATTAAGGCTATAATAGCTTCCTTCCAAGAATCAGGGAAAGCAGAGCTAGAGACAAGGGAGGACGCGTTGCAATACATGGAGCACATTAACCTCCCAAGGCTTGAGGAGATAGACCGACAGAACTTGGAGGCGGATATCACAGAAGAAGAAATTAGAAAGGCACTGACTAAACTCCGCGCAGGGAAGGCCCCAGGCCCTAATGGCTTTCCGGCAGAATTCTTAAAAAAAAAGGCGGATCTCCTGACCCGCCACCTGCTGGGCCTATTTGTGGAGGCAGAAGCAGAGGGGCAATTCCCGGAAGGGATGTATGACGGTACAACGCGTACCGTCACAACGCATCCCTTACCACGACTTGCGTTGGGGGTGCGGATTTCGAATAGTTTAATTTACTATTCTAACACCAGTCCCCGTGGACCCTAGGGAAGGTGTTGGGATAGTAAATTAACTATTTTTAAACCTTTAGCGCCCTCCAGCGCAAGTCGTGGTAACGACTTGCGTTGTAAGGGATGCGTGCTAAAGGTACTGCGTTGTGAAAACATCGTGGTAAACGATGTTTACCTCCCGGAAGACCTCCGACAGTCCACGATTGTCCCGATTCACAAACAAGGTAAGCCGCCGGATGATTGTTCATCCTACCGACCCATCTCCCTCCTTAAAGTGGAGGTGAAGCTCTATGCAAAGATTCTGGCCTTCCGCCTACGAGGAGTCATCTCGGGGCTTGTCCATCTAGACCAAACGGGGTTTCTCCCGGTAAGGGCGACCAGATACAACCTGCGGCTAACCCATAATTGGTTAATAGAAGAGTGTCGCAGAAAGGATCCCCATTGGTTCCTCTCCCTAGATGCTGAAAAAGCATTTGACGCAGTCCACTGGCCCTTTATTGAGGGGGTGCAGGAGCGTCTTGGCTTTGGACCTGAATATAGACGTAAAATTAAACTGCTTTACACATACCCAAGAGCTAGAGTTCGGGTCAATGGGACGCTGTCAAGGGACTTCCTGTGAGAAGAGGCCCTAGGCAGGGATGTCCCCTGGCCCCCCTGCTCTTCGCGCTTACTATTGAAATAATGGCATGCGCAGTCAGACAGAATGTGGGGATTACCGGCTTCCGGATAGGGCAAGCTGACGACACCGAAGAAAAACTGTAACTGTACGCAGATGACGTTCTTCTTTACATCACCCAGCCAGAGGTTACTATACCGGCGTTGTGTTTGGAAATGGACTGTTATGGGGCCAAGTCTGGGTACCAGATCAATTGGCATAAGTCGACGCTATACGACCCACAGGGAGGGGATGGATGGCCAGCGCTCCTTGCGAGCCTGCAGACAACTAGAGAGGGATTCATATACCTTGCAATATTCATAACCACTGATGCAACTCTGTCCTACGAACGGAATGTTAGCTGTGTACTACGAAACTTTGCTGAGGACGCGGCTAGATGGCAATCGCTCCCACTGACGCTGCTGTAAATGTAAATGTAAATGTATAGGCATTTATATAGCGCACTACTTACCCGTAGGGTCCCAAGGCGCTTCGACCGCTGCGAAACCCTTCCTGGCTTCCCTGAGAGATGGTCCCTTAATGGGTATCTCCAGGGTGAGACCAGGCATCCCCGGCGGTCTGGTGGGGCCGTTAGTGAAGATGAGGCAAGCTAATGCCCAGAGTTGCCGAGTGTGATCGCTGGTCAGAGTGGGCACCGAGGCGAGAGAATTATCGAGTCCGCTGACCCTGGTCCAGAAACCTGCCGCGCCGGGATTCGAACCCTGGTCCCGGGCCGTCCTCTGCTCTCGGGTCTGCCGCCTCTAACCAGTGAGCCACACTACTTCACTGGGAAGGGCAGCAATGTTTAAAATCATTTCTCTACCGAGATTTCTATATGCCTTTCAGAATGAATATTTCCCGGTGCAGAGAGGGGTTTTCCGCAACATCCACCCGGCACTGGGGTCTTTCCTATGGCTGGGAAAACAACCTAGGGTAGCACTATCCACCTTACAGAGACATCAATATGATGGGGGGTTTCCCTGCCTGATCTAGAGGCCTACTACTGGGCGGAACACCTGGCGCCCGTTAATGAGTGGATACATGCATCTGCAACACATCCGACCTATGCGCTAGAAAGGCACTCCATGGGCACACGCACATGTATACACTGGCAGGGGGCAGGCCAGACTACTACCCGCTCCGAAGATTACACTGGGGGCGTGGAAAAGGGCAACTAAGACAATTGGGTGGGAACACAAACCTACAAAACAAACCCCACTATGGAAATGCACCTGGATGAGAGAACTAAGCAAGTTGAGAGGGTTTCAGTGCTGGGACGCAATCGGCATCTCTACGCTGGGAGATGAGATTAAGAGGGGGGCGTTGCAATCCTTCCCCTCCCTACAACAGGAGTATGGGCTCCACCGCTCCCAATATTTTAAATGCTTACAATTAAGACATGCATGAAGGGCAGAAGGAACATTGATGGAGGCACTCCCCGAGTATGCTCCATTAGAGGGCCGCCTTCTACAGGAACGGATCTCTGGGAGGGCAGTGTCGCTGACGTATAAAACTATAATGAATAATAGACCTGATGCACTACGGGGGCCTTAGGGACAAGTGGGAACGGTAGGTAGGGGACATGGACGAAGTAGATTGGGGGGGGGGGGTAGTCTTGATGCATCCTAGAGAGGTGGCAATTAAATTGCGCCTCATACTGGTACAATTTAAGATACTCCATAGGACATATTTTGATAGGGTGAGCTTGTATAAGAAGGGAAGAGTGTCCGATCCCTGTTGCTTACGGTGTAGACATGAGAGGGGGGACTTCCTACACACGCTCTAGTCCTGTCCAAACATACAAACATATTGGAGGGCGGTCCTTTCAGAACTGGGGGAGGTGTTGGACACGGCTATTCCGTTGGACCCGAAGTTAGTACTACTGGGAATGACTAATGATGTAGACTTGGCCTGCCCACTGCTGATCTTCCTGGTGCTCGCCTTGGTGGTGGCCAAAAGAGACGTGGCACGGAGATGGGGGGTGTCTGATATGCCCCAGCTGGAGGAGTGGAGGAGGGGGCTAGATATGTATATGGCGGCCGAAAGGGTCACATACAAAGCAAGGGGGTGCCCAAAGAAGTTTGGTAGGGTGTGGGGCAAATGGCGTTGATACCATGGGCTGGATGGAGGGCTTTAATGAGACATGGAGGCTTGCATTTATGAGGGACATGGAGGGGGCGGGGCCTTGGGGCCCAGCATTACTACTATTGAGGACCTGGAAGACAATGCCAGACGGACTAATGGACTATGGAAACTGTGTCCTGGAACTATGGAGGGGAGGGAGGGGGCTAAAATTGGGAATGTGGAAGTATTGCTCGACATTGACATGCTTATTCTTTGTTTTCTATGCTGAAAAATTAATAAAAAAGTCTTTAAAAAAATAATAATCAGGAAAAGCAGTGTCTGTCTGAAATATTGTATTGAAAAGTTGTCTAAGAATAGGAATTATAGTGCCAGCCAGAACTTTGTAAACCTCAAAAGGGATGCCATCTGGCCCTAGTGCCTTCCCACGCTTCCCACCCCTTATTACATCTTCAAGTTCCTCCGAAGTGATCTAATCATCAATGGCTTCCATAGCCTCATCTGGAAGGGGCTCTAGGTGCTCTAGCCACGATGACACATCCTCCCCCTTCATAACCGAATATTCTTTATATACTCTCCCAAAGTGACTAAAGAAAGCCAAACTAATCCCTTGGCTGTCACTCAACACTGCCCCCGAATCTTCACAAGTGATCTCTTTTATAATGTTTCTAGCTCTGTCACTCTTTGCCGTCCATGCAAGTAATTTACCGCAGCCTTCGCCGTATTCAAAATGTGCTAACTGGCTGGCCTCCCATCTTTCTCTGACACGCTAGCTTATAACTCCTGACAGCTCTGCCTTTAGCTTCAAGATTTCAGCCACAACCTCTCGTCTTCCACCGGTCCACCTAGATTATTCAAAGCCCCCTCTGACTTCTGAATCCGTTCTTCTAGTCCTGATACTTTACCATGGTAAACTCACCTTTTATTTGCCACTAGAGTGCCCAGTCTTCCCCTTAAATAAGCTTTATAAGCATCCCAGACTGTCCCAATCTTGGCCGAACCTAGATTACTTAAAATAAATTCTTCAGTCTCAGCTTTTAAACCCACAATGACCTCCTCTTCCAGTAAAATAGTACGGTCAAGCATCCACCTAGAACCTACACTCCTTTCCCCTAACCTCAAATGAAGAAGAATGGCTGAATGTTCAGACAGGTGTACTCCAATGTGTTTTACTTCAACTACCACATCTTTAAGTACCCTATCAATCAAAAAGTAATCAATACGAGATTTATGTTTATACTTTTTATTGTAGTACGTAAAACCAAGTTGCGAGCCTGCCATGCACCTCCATATATCACAAAGACAACACTGGGCCATCAACATCCGAACTCTAGACGACATTTTAGGATTGCAGGCCGCTCTACTATGTTGGGATCTGTCCATTTCATGGTCTAGAACAGTAATAAAATCTCCTGCCATTATAAGCAGATCTGGAAAACCTAAAATCTCATTTGCCAACTCATCTAATGAACCTATTTCGTCCTGATTTGGACCGTAATAACCTATCAAAGTAAAGTTTTGACCAAAAATATTTAACTTTGCTACCAGTCACCTTCCTGCACTATTACAGAAACTTATTTCTACTAAAATATTTATCCCTTTCTTAACCAATAAAGCTACCCCCTTAGTAACCAATGTCTGCTTCGTGAAGACAGCATGTGCAATCCACCTCTGGGATTTAGAGAACACCCTACTGAAAAGTGTGTCTCTAACAGAATAATGACTTGCGCTGGGCATTCTTTTAAATACAACATTATCCTATCTCTCCTACCCTTACCCCATTTACATTCCATGCAAAACAAATATCTCCTTGGCCCTATTTCTAGACATCCCTTAACCCCTTCGATGCTCATGACGAGCTGAGCTCGTCATGCCCACGCCCATTTACATTAAGGTCCAGCACAGCAGAGGAATATCTGCAGCATCCATGTGGTTAAAAGAAAAAGGAAAAAAAATAAGAAAAGGGCTAGCATTGCTGACCGATTTGACATAAAACAAGACATTTGAGTTTTTTGTTTTTTTTCCCCTTTATGCTCCCCACCCTGTGCTCCCCCCAAACTACATCCCCACACTTAGAAAACCTATTCTTGTGACAAAAAATTGAATTTCTGAAAAGGGAGAAATAATTTAATGGTGGAAACATATGGAGGGAAATGTAGGTCTATTTTAAGCTTGATAGAAAATAGGAGTTGAGTGCATCCTTCGTTTTTGAAGTACGATCTACCAACTGTTAGTGGTAATCGTGGTTCAAAGAGGAGTTGGAGTGCAAGAGAATACACAAGGTTAAGTAATAATATGTTAAGCTAACATTCACATACAAAGGAACAGAGCTCATGCTAGAAGCATAATGTGTACGTGTAATGCATTGGCGGGAGCCTGTGTGCATGTACACTTAGTAAGGAGCGCACCACACTGTCCTAAAAGCCAACGCCAGGTGTCTGTAGGGCAGCGCTGTCCTCTGGCTCAGGCCTACAGTACGGTCCAGCAGGTCCTTAAAATTAGACCAATGTGACTGAATGAAGTCAGAGATCACATCATTATGAAGGGCAACATCGCTTTTTCGCATGTGCACACTCAGGGTGATGCACACCATCCCTCCCACAGCATCGCGCTCAACCGGTATCTGTAGGGCAGCGCTGCCTGTAGGGTCAGGCCTACCTTATGGTACAACAGGTCTTTAAAATGAGACCAAGATGTGACTGGAAGAGGTCAAACATCACATCATAACACATGGCAATATCGCTTATTCGAACGTGCGCACTCTGGCTGATGCATCCCACCCCTCCCGCAGCACCGCGCTCAAGAGGTGTCTGTAGGGCAGCACTGCCCGCTAGCTCAGGCCTACAGTACGGTCCTGCAGGTCTTTAAAATGAGACCAAGATGAGACTGAATGAGGTCAGAGATCACATCATTACGCACAGCAATATCGTTTGTTCGCACCTGCGCAGCCAGGCTGAATCAGCCCACCCCTCCCGCCGCACCACGCTCAATTGGAGGCCCTGTGTATCCAGGCCGCTCTGCTTTTCTGCTGTCATTGTTCTGTGAGCTAACACTATGGGCAGCAGTGCTCACAATTCAGATGGAGAGTTGATTGCAGGAGAGTGTACACCTCATGGATCCCTTTCATAGACGACAGGAAGTGGGCTCACAATTTAGAGCCCGTATTGATTGCCATGATGGTGTACACCTCATGGATCCATTTCTTTTTTTTACTGCACATTGTGATATGTGAGGTGGATGCGGCATATCATTTGAGGTAGTGTGGAAGAAGAGGGACGTGTGGCATCCTGTTTATCCTATTTATACGTACGCAAAGTGGGCTGAGCTTGCGTACGCCAGGCCAGCGTAGGGGTGTGAATAATTATTCCGGGGATCTGGGCCTTGTTCATTTCCGGTCTGGCCAGGAAGTGTACTTATGTGTGTTTCTTTTGTAGTTTTGACCTTGCAGAGTGTGCAATGTAGATTAGTGTAGCATGTGTCGGGAGGGCGGAAAATATTGTTAATGAGATGGCATGTGATCTAGGATGTGCAGTCTGCCCATGGCTAATGATACTCTTTAGAGTCACCAATACCCAGGCCGAAAGGCAGTACAATAATGTGCACACACACCAGGGGCATCGTGTAACACATATTTGTTTTTTGATGGAACGTTTGAGATGCATGGCAAACATACGTGGAAGGCTAATGTACAGAGCATGAATATTGATCAAGATAATCGTTGCATATTGTGTGTAGTACAAGATATGTGTAAACAGGAAACACTTTTCAACAAGCATTTGCAATGCAATAGGTCTCGCATTAATTAACTTTGAGCTATTGGCACTGCTAAATATTGCAACAAAAGTCTATAATTTGTAGGCCACAAAAAGTGTATTTATTTTTTTAGCAATGGTGGCATGCTGCACTTTAGATGAATATGTTTAAAAGTAAGATACGTCATACTGCGATTGCTTCAATAGTTAATTGTGGATGCGTTAACAATTGATGTGTGCACTGATGGCTGGTGGTGTGTGTGCATGTAGAAATTGTGCACTGATGGCTGGTGGTGTGTGTGCCTGGTGGAAGTGTGCTCTGCCGGCTGGTGGTGTGTGTGCCTGGTGGAAGCGTACACTGACAGCTGGTGGTGTGTGTGCCTGGTGGAAGTGTGCACAGACGGCTGGGGGTGTGTGCCTGGTGAAAGCGTGCACTGACGGCTGGTAGGGTGTGCCTGGTGAAAGCGTGCACTGACGGCTGGTGGTGTGTGTGTGCCTGGTGAAAGCGGGCATTGACGTCTGGTGCTGTGCGCCTGGTGGAAGCGTTCAATGATGACTGATGGTGTCTGTGTCTGGTGAAATTGTGCACTGACGGTGTGTGGTTGTGTGGTTATGTGCCTGGTTGTATGTGTGGTTGTGGGTGTGGGTGTGTTTGTGGGTGTGGTGGTGTGGTTGGTTGTGTGTGTGTGTGTGTGGTTGTGTGGTTGTGTGTGTGTGTGGTTGTTTGGGTGTGTGGTTGTGTGTGTGTGTGGTTGTATGTGTGCGGTTGTATGTGTGCGGTTGTATGTGTGCGGTTGTATGTGTGTGGTTGTATGTGTGGTTGTGGGTGTGGTTGTGGGTGTGGTTGTGTGTTGTGGTTGTGTGTGGTTGTGGGTGTGGTGGTGTGGGTGTGGTTGTGTGTGTGGTTGTGTGTGTTTGGGGTTGTGGTTGTATGTGTGTGGTTGTGTGTGTAGTTGTGTGTGCGGTTGTGTGTGCGGTTGTGTGTGTCTGTTTGTATGTGTGTGGTTGTATGTGTGTGGTTGTATGTGTGTGGTTGTATGTGTGCGGTTGTGTGTGCGTGGTTGTATGTTGCACATATTGTAAGTGCCTGTGGAGTGTTGCCAACTGTGGGGGCAGGGAGTATCACAGACGGAAGCCCTCGAGCATCGCCAAGCCACATTAGCACCCCCGAGATTGAACACAATAGCGAGGCTTTGTTATCAGTGGGGAAAGTGCACACAGGACAGGACACGTAGGACAGTGCACAGAGGTGGTGCATCCAGGGCAGTGCACACAGGACGTGCACACAGGGCAGTACACATGCGACAGTGTTCAGAGGTGGTGCATTCAGGGTAGTGCACGCAGGACCATACACACAGGAAGGTACACAGGACGATGCACTCATGACGTTGCACACATACTGTTGCACACAAGCCAGTGCACACAGGACAATGAACACAGGAGGGTCGACACTGGGCGCTAGTGTGCAGCTCTTGCGACTGACCGCCTGCATGCGAGCTAAATGTACCACGTCTGAAGTGTGACTGGGGAAGAGGAGGTGGGCGGTGAGCACGGGGCCAAGGTTGTGTGTCTTACAATGAATAACCTTGCCTCCAAGATAAAGCATTCTGCCTTTTAATGTGCTAAGTACTGACTCGCTTATAAGAGAGATTGAAAGAAACTGCTTAGTCTGCTTTAGCCAGAAATGTAGAGACAAAAAACTGTGCCCCCACCTACACAGACACACAACTGAAAGGTGCTGCACTCAAAGCCAATAAGTCTCGTATTTGGGGCCTAAAAAGTGTTTCGCTAGATTTATTGGTTTAGCCAATGTGTTTAAGCTGTAAGGGCCGAGACACGGTTAAGAAGCCCAGCAAGTCCTAATTCAATAAACAAAAACAATCCTAGTAAAAAACGGTGTGTTTCTCCTGTAAGTATTCCATTGCCTGAGTAAGTTTTATTCTTAATTATAAATAAATTCCTATCACACTATCATGCCATCTAAGCACAGTCCGAAGTATGTATTGAAAATAAACTGTAAATCCATTCAGCAGTGTGTGTTTATTTCCAAAAATCGTTTCTTATATAAAAATTCCAATGGTTGGGCATGTGTAGTTCTACAATATAAATACATTTAGAAACCTCCATCCTGTCAGCTAAGCACTTTCACAAACATATATTTAAAATGTGAAAAGCTGAAAGGGCTGGCACAAAGTCAGTGGCACAAGTTCTGCTTTATGTGGAGTAAAATGCCATAATTATATTAGCCTTTTGCTAATTTTGCGCAAAGTATGCAGTATACTAAAATGCAAACAATGTACCATCCACTGACAGCATGCCAGCCCTTTGAGCGTTTCAGACAGACATAATATGTACTCCTTTTGATAAAACAAGCTTAGACGAGGTGTAAACATGTAAAATGTGGTGCTGTTCATTAAAAAGAAACCATGTCGCACTACACCCCATTCAACATCTGGTGAAATATGAAATTTCAGAGGTCATAAGAAATCGAAGGGCTTTAACAGTCAATGTCTCACAAAACAAGTTGCTGTGAATTGCTTTTGAAGGGCAGGCAGCGCTGGGAGGAGGGCTGATTCTGCGGAGCGCCTGAAGTGGCAGAGGGGGGCAGAGCATTCCTTTGAAGTCTGAAACTCTCGGCGTGTCTGATGCGATGATGCGAGGCGGCTGGGGGGAAGTGGGGGGAGCAAATGGCAAGAGCGCGTGCACGGGAACATGCACTCTCAGTAATCCGCCTGCCAAAGCCCTTGGTTTCAAGAGTTTTTTCAACTGCTATAAACTCGCCTATTAATCCCTGCGGGATATAATAGGCGAGCCCTATAAAAAGGTTTTCTAAGCAGAAGAAGTGTCTCTCATCAAACGCTGTCGAGAAAATGAGTAAAATGGGTGGGGTCGTCCAACTGTAACAATGGGCAATTTTATGAACAAATCAAATGCTTTTTTTTTTTAAGGTCACATGGCAATCGCGCACTGAGCGTGCAAGGAGGCCACACCCGATGTGATTTTGACAAAATATGTTTATTACAGACAGAAATGTATACATGTTTAAAATAATTTCGATTTTCGCGTACCCTCATATACTGTTTGAAGTTATTTAGATAAACTTTTGAGACAAAAAAAAAGAAGAGGCAATGGCGTAACCGGCGCGATACTATACGTCTGTGACTTAACACAGGGCCTGGCAGCGTGTACTCATCGAATACACAGAGCGCAGCGGGCACAACCCCACACATACATGACGTAACGCATGGCACGGTACTGCGTACCCGTCGGATACCAAAGTAGCACCTGGGGTGACTTCATGCGTATATGTTACGCGGGACGCGGTTTCACGAACCCTTTGGATACGAAATGCGCATTATTTACGAGTTTAGCAATATGGCCAATATGATTCATGTGGTGATGGAGCTTGGTATGCTACCAGTATGGGAGTGCAGTTTCACCCTCCCCCCCCTCCCCCCCAAAAAAATATATACATATTTTTTGGGGAAGATATAAAACATTACATAATTTTTAAAGTTAAAAAGAAGTTTAATAAAGTTCCAAAATATTTAAAAATATAATAGAAAAAATATAGGCTTTATAAACATTAAAATATGAAATTAGCATTTAAAAAACCTTTAAAATTCACTGAAAAAAACCATAGGTTTTACAGACGGTATAGTTAGGAATTAGCCTTTAAAAAAGCTTTGACGAGGGAGGAGCTACGAGCCTCAACATGATGGCCGCAAACACTCTCGGCTCTGCCGAGTCCGTCCGCCGGCCCCGAAATCCTGTTTGCCATCTTGCCTCCTGAGCCCGGGAAATTGCAGCAGAGTTGAAGCGGAGCGAGTGGGGCATTAGCCAGGGCTCCGGTGAAGCGCAGGTCGGGAGTTGTGCCCGTTCGAACGTCAGGGCCTACTAGTAGCTGAGACCGGGGGCCGGAGTTGAAAGGCCGGCCGCCCCGGAGTTGAACAACACTGGGGACCCGGAACCGGAAGTGTCCAATCGGATCCCCTCGGAACGGCGTGGATTCGGAGGGGGCAGCTGGCTGACTGGCGGGTGGGGCGGTCGGATGCCTCCCCCCGTCACCCTCCTGTGCAGAGTGTTGTGCCGGCCTGGAGGTCTCAGGAGCGGCATCTTTTGAGGGAGACGGCGGGGACGGGTGCCTGCCAGCACGATGGTGGCAGTGGATATGGTGTGCTGTGGGGACATCACCCCCCCCCTCTCCTGAATGACTTCCGGTGCTCTATGGTGGCATAGGTGGATTTGAGGGGTGCTTGATAGGCCCTCCGGTGGACTTCAGTGCGCAGCTTGTCATTTCCAGTGGTGACATATAGAGGGGCCATAGTCGGTGGAACAGACCTGAAGTGCAAAAAGTGGCGGTGTGGCCCTCCTAGGCCTGGTACACAGGGACGCCCGGATGTAGCAGAATTGGAAGTCTTGAATGTGTCTGATTGCCCCCAGGGTTGTGTGTAGAGCTGCAGCTGGTGACCGGGGTGCGGTTTGATCTAGAGATCCAGAGAGAGCCGGCTGAGAAGTCCGTGCGGGGTTGGCTGGACTGGGCGAAAACGGCAGATTAAATGGCGGCCAGGCAGGAGGGGGAGAAGAACCCTCGAGATCAGAGAGAGCCCCGAAACCGACACAATCCAATAAACTGGACCGCTATACCCAGCCTAAAAACTCGCTTTCTGGAGCGGGGTCCCCTAGGGTGGTCTCTGGTGCAAGACCGGACAAAGAGGGGGAAGTCACGCTACAGGACATTATGGGCACAATAGACAAGAGTTAAATCCTCTCTGGGTCAGCAAATGGAGACTGTGGACGCCAAGCTGGACACGGTGTCTATAGAAGTCCATCTTATACGGGCGGATCTGACTAAGGTGAATGGGAAGTTCAAAGCCTTGGACATTAAAACTTCTAATTTGGTTGATGATGTTGCCCAGCTCCAGCAGGAAGTACGGGTGCTCGAACCTCCCATGAGCTAGCGGAACGCAAATTGAATGAGTATGAAAGCAGGGCCCGGAGAAATAACGTACGAATAATAGGTGTTCCAGGAAGAGCAGAGGGGCCCGCCCCTGACCTATTTGTGGAGGGACTCATCCTCAACCAGCTCCAGCCCAATGGCCTCAGTAAGCTTTTTACCGTGGAGCACGCAAACAGGGTGTCCCGGGGGAGGCCGACACCGGGGCACTGCCCCGCCTGCTGATTGCATGGATACTGAACTTTTGTGACAGAGACCTTATCCTGCAGACAGCCAGAGTTTGTGGCCCTGTCCGAATTGAAAACGCAGCCATTTCCTTTTTCCCGGACTTCATGCAGACAGTACAGAAGCAACGTCTGAATTTTCTGGCAGTTAAAAAGAAACTACGCGATAGAGGTTTGAAATATGCCATAATGTTTCCTGCGCGCTTGAGAGTGGAGGCACGGGGGAGGGTGTGTATTTTTGATAATCCGGAGGTTGTATCTGACTGGCTGGACACTCTCCCTGGGGACGGAGCGGGGTCGTGCGGAGGAGGAGGCGGAGCTGGAACAGGAGTGAGAATCTTCTTGCACTTCTTGTATGTCTTTCTCAGGAAATGGTGCCGGGACTGAGTGGAACTGGAGAGTATCCTGACTTATTGGAACTTTGAGGGATGATTGGATTTGGGGCTCAGGGGGGCTTTTGTGGTTGGGGGGGGTTCGGGGTGGTGGAGCGGGATCCTCCTCCATTGTTTATTTCTTTCTTTGAAGTGTTCGGGCGACAGGCACTCTGCAGTTTTAAGCAGGCAGTTTTGAGCCCCGTGGGAAGAGCAGCAGGGAGGGGGCAGTTGGAGGGACATGTTCATGTTTAGCATTGTTAGAAATGTGGGTTCCATCAGCATCCAGTATTGGTCAAAAGGGCAGCGAGTGGGGGGGAGGTAAACGGGGCTGGGTAGGCGATGGGGGGTAGTGAAATAAAAGTTTTGAGTTGGAATGTTAACGGGTTCGGGGACAAGATCAAACATAGTGTTGTCCTTCATTTTCTAAAAATGCGAGCACCAGATGTGGTACTACTCCAAGAAACCCACTTGGTAGGCAATTCATGTAAGGCGTTGCACAGAATGGGGTATAAATTAATTGCACATTCGGGGTTCACCTCAGGTTCGAGAGGAGTGGGAGTGTTGATCCGTAACTCATTCCCGCTGTCTGTTACCTCTGTGTGGGAGGAAGAAAGAAGTAGATATGTTGGGGTTTTGCAAATCACCCTTCTTTCTGTCTATGTTCCACCTGGGCTTCAGGCTTCGACGTTAGGAGATCTGGGTTCAGTCCTCCTGTCGCTCCCAGAGGGTCTTTTGATGCTGGGAGGAGACTTTAACGCCGTTATTTCAGAAGATATGGACAGATATCCCCCTCGAGATTTAGGACGGGCGGTGTGCTGGTTACCTGACTTTATAGAAGCAATGGATCTGGTGGATAGTTGAAGGATGCTGCATCCAAACCAGAAGCAAAACACATTCCATTCGGGGGCACATAATAGTCTGTCGCGATTGGACTATTGTCTAGTCCCTGCAGCTTAATCCATGTATGTGGCGGAGGTCAGCCATTAGGCCAGAGGGATTTCGGACCACTCTCTATTATGGGTCCATGTTATCGTACATCGCGGCTCCGCAGGGCGAGTGGCCCCTATAAATCGATGGTATTTGCGTTGCCCCAAGGTTCCTAGGTACCTCTTCGCCAAGCTAGAAGAATACTTTGTCCTGAATGAGGGGTCTGTTACTTCTTCGATATCCTTATGGGAGGCGTTTAAGACTGTGGTTAGGGGGCAGGCGGTGTCTCTGATAGCGGCGGCCAAGAAAGATAGGCAGAGGGTAGTGGTGGAATTGGAGGCTGAAAATGAGCAACTGGAAGGAGAGTTGGAGCAAGGAGTGGCGCAGGACAGGCTCCATCATCTAAGCCTTAAACAACACTATTATAAGGCGCTTGTCCTAGACAGGGCGAAAGCAATTGGTAGGGAACAGCAAGGCAGACTATGACCTGGGGGATAAGGCAGGAAAACTTATAGCTTGGCTGGATAGGAAGGAACTGGCTAGCCGTCTTGTCCCTGAGTTGATTACGGAGGAGGGTGAGGAGCTAGTAGATCCTCAGTGTATAGCTGAAAAATTCTCCAATCACTTTCACACTTTCTATACTTCGGTTTCGACTAGGCCGGGGGAAGACT
This sequence comes from Lissotriton vulgaris, assembly GCF_964263255.1. Classification (NCBI taxonomy): domain Eukaryota; kingdom Metazoa; phylum Chordata; class Amphibia; order Caudata; family Salamandridae; genus Lissotriton; species Lissotriton vulgaris. Next base: position 356,668,435 of record NC_141699.1, read on the forward strand.
CACCATTTGCTCCGTGATCTGCAGCTCCCACATCTTCCTTCAGAAGATAAGAATTTCATCGATAGTGACCTTACGGCGGATGAGGTCGCCTTGGCTAACCGCGCTATGCACTCTGGTAAGGCATCAGGCCCCAATGGTCTCCCTATAGAACTTAATAAGCTCAGACCGGACCGCCTGGCCCCCTATTTAAGAGGAATGTTTCTGGAGTCCCGAGAAAAGAGGACCCTTCCGAGGGACCAGAGGATAGCATCAATAGTTGTGATACATAAAGAGGGTAAGGTTAGGACCAGCTGTGCCTCATATAGGCCTATCTCCCTGATGAACGCAGAACCCAAAATTCTGGCCAAGATATTGGCCAATAGGCTGATAAAGGTCATCACTGATTTGGTCCACCCTGATTAATCGGGCTTTATGCCTCACAGAAACATAGCTCTGAACCTGCGCAGATTGCATGGGGTTTTGGCCAGGGCACAGACGCTACGAGAACCGGCTACAATTGCTCCCCTAGATGCTACAATGGCTTTCAACATGGTCAAATGGCCATATTTGTGGGTGGTGTTGGCCAAGTTTGGCCATGGATTTATTGGCTGGGTGCGCCTGCTGTATTCTGAATCTTTGGCGCAAGTAGTAGTGAACAATAAAGTTTTGGCCACCTTTCTGTTGGGGCGTGGCACCCGGCAGGGCTGCCCACTGTCCCCTCTTCTTTTTGCGCTGGCCATAAAGCCTCTGGCGGCCTGGATACGCTGGGAACCCTCGATTAAGGGGCTGAGGTGGTCCCCTGAATGGGATGATTGCATATCCCCATATGCGGATGATATTTTGTTGTATTTGACCTCCCCGCGTAAATCTCTCATGGTAGTTTGTGATGTCCCTGCCTCTTTTGGAGGTAACTTTGGCCTCTCTATTAATTGGAGTAAATCGGTTTTATTTGTGTTAAGCGGTGATTCTCCTGTACCTCCTAGGAACTGTCCTATACAGGTCAGTGAAAACAGCTTTAAATATCTGTGAATTTTTGTATCTCTAGATCCATCAGTTAGGTATTCCCGTAACCTTCTTCCATCTCTTGGTCGGCTCGGGAGGGACATATCTAATTGGTAGAAGCTTCCTCTTTCATTATTAGGCAGAGGGACATAGTTTAAAATGATGGCTTTCCCACGCTTTCTTTTCGCCTTAAAGAACTCCTTGGATGCGGTGCCCTCAAGCTATTTCTGTGAGATTGAAGAGCTACAGCGAAGTTTGCTCTGGAAGGAGCGGCCACGCATTGCATTGCACAAGTTGACTCTTTCATGGTATGATGGTGGCATCGCTCTCCCGGATATTAAACGATGTTACTCGGCGGCCCATTTGGCTGCAATTAACCACTGTACGTAGGGCCGGATTGATGATCCCGGCTACGCCATGGACAGGTGGTTGCTTCCCAGTAATAATTATAATAGAGCCTTATATTCTCGGCCTAACAGAATGCAATTGACGGGGCCTACTAAGCATTTGGTACATGTGTGGCATGGGGCAACGAACTCCATGGGCTGGAGGGATAGAGTGACTATGGCTACCCCGCTGTGGGACTCAGAGCCTTGGTAAGCTCTGGAAGACGAAAGGCTTCGATAGGTGGGATCTTTTTGGTATCTCCTCTGTAAAGGATATCTGGGGGAAGGGGGAGATTAAATTGTTTGAAGTGATGCAGAAAGAATATAAGCTTGCACCCTCTGAATATTTTCAATACGTGCAGATTCGACACGCTCTCCTATCATTACTACCTGGTGGTGCTGAACCCTCATAGCCTTCTCCCCTGGAAGACAGGATACTGGATGGACACTTGCCTGATAAGACGATCTCTCTCATATATAAGAAATTGATCAACCATAGGACCGACTCTCTTGGGGCACTGAGGGACAAGTGGGTGAGGGACAGGCTTGAGTTGGATGATGAAGATTGGCAGTCAGCAATGTCGTCGCCTACAGAGGTCGCGATTCCAGCTCGCCTCCGTCTAATACATTTAAAAAATTTACATAGAATTTACCCAACGGGTCCTAGGCTGATGCACATGGGTCTCTCGGACTCGGGGCATTGTAAACGGAACTGTGGCTCTATTGGTACCTTCATGTACATCATTTGGGAGTGTGAATCCGTAGGCGCGTATTGGTACAGCATTCATGACACAATCAAGGAGGTGCTTGGGGTTTCTCTTTCTCCAGAGGCGAAGAGATGCTTGCTCAATGTATGGGAGCCTACTGATTTAAATAGCTCGCAGACGCAATGGGTCACCGTCGGCTATATGATTGCCAAACGTGATATCGCGCAGTTGTGGAGAGCGGAGCAGGCCCCCTCGGTTGAAGGATGGGAAAATAATTTAGATTGGAGTATGTTTAGGGAAAAGACTACATATGTTGCGAGGGGGCGCCCTCGTAAATGGTCAAAGATCTGGGGACCTTTTAATAGCTACAGGGAAGAAATTTGTACGTCTCCTTTCGAGGCTGTATCCCATGATTCCCCCTCCCCGTGAAGTTACGACAATTTTCTTGGACTCTGTATATTCTGTTGTCCCAGGTCGTTTGCTCAGCTACTGTAATTGACCCACTGTAATGTTTTTACGCTGATGTTTGTTTCAATAAAAAAACATGGGTTTCGGGGACATTATAGTTAGTTGAATATTTGACTTGTATAAAACCATAGAAATTCACCTGTTATATTTAGTTGAGAACTATATTTTGCGCACCCGCAATGCACTGCTGATGATGTCACATATTACATCACTCATGACATGGTCAGTGACATCACTCATGACATCATCCACATGACAATCTGATGCACATACTGATGCCCTAATATAAACTATGATACACCCATTCTAAAATGCTGACTACTATTTTTGGAACCACACACAGAAGAATGCCATATACTACCTAGCACTCACTATTTCCTATGTCTACACACACATCCTGTCTTTTATACATGTAGTCACTCATTAACCACAGTACTTCAATAATGACATGCTTCCAATTCTTTATAATCCATATTTAAAGTACATTAGTGACAAAGAAATATTGTGTGAAAATAAAAAGTAGAATAACCTACTCGTGTTTGTCACTAATGTACTTTAAATATGGATTATAAAAAACTGGAACCATGTCATTATTGAAGTACTGTGGTTAATGAGGGAAAATTTATATTTTTGTGCTTATTCATTCCCCTCTTTCCCTGACCTACTTTAATCCTGAGGGGGTCCCTTTATTTCTGCTATTGACTTATACATTTAGTTACTCATCAATACAGGACTATAATATGCACTTATACATCTATATATGCAGTCACTCTGCCACTCATCCATAGAGTTACTCACACACCTAGTCAGTAACCCAAAGGATCAATCACATACCCATATAATCATGTATACAATTATACACACCAACTTCGTTATTTTTAGACATACCACATTACTTAATTATACAAAAACAAACACATATTTACTGTCTTATACAATCACGATAGGAGCAGACACTCATTTATACATCCACTCTTGAAAGAACTTAGTCTCCCGTATACTCATTTATATTCTCCAACACTCACATATAGTGGCTTAAAACATATGTAGTTAGTCACAGATATGACATTTATTCACTCACCAACACACCCACAATAATTCACCCATACAGCCCTTCCCGGATGCACTTTTTAGTCCATACAAACACTGAATCACCCACTCAGACATCTATGTACAGACTCATACACCCACCCTCCCACACAGACACCAGGGACCCATACAGATACTCAGACAATACATCAATAACCTATACAGACACTCATGTAGCTATTCAGCAACCCATACAGTTGCATACACACCAATGGAGAGACTAATACTGACTTTCACACAGTTTAGTCACTAACCCTTGCATTCAGTAAGACATGTTCAATCACTCATTTATACAGTCAGTCACGCACCTACAAAATAATTCCTTTAGGCACTTGTAAATGCATTCATTCTTCAATATGCCTCATCATATATATATAAAACATATTTAAACTTTACAGAAATACACATTCACTGGATGATGTCGTGAGTGATGTTGTGGAGTGGTGTGGCTCACTGGTTAGAGGCGGCAGACCCGTAAGCAGAGAAAGGCTCAATTCCCGACGCGGCAGGGTCATGGACCAGGGTCAAAACAGACTCAATAATTTTGGCCTCGGTGCCTACTATAACCAGGGAACACAGTCGGCAACTCTGGGCATTAAGCTTGCCTCATCTCTACAACGGCCCCCCCACAGACGCCGGGGATGCCTGGTTTCACCTTGGAGATATCCAGAAAGGGACCATCTCACAGGGAAAACCAGGACGGGTTCCCCAGCAGTCTTCAGCGCCAGGATACTCCATGGAGTCACAGTGCGCTTTACAAGTACACCCACACATGTGAGATGTCATGAGTGATGTCATTGACCAGGTCATGAGTGATGTAATATGTGACATCAGCAGTGCATTGCGGGCGCGCGAGTTATAGTTAGCTCACCTAACTATAACAGGTGAATTTCTCTGGTTTTATATGAATCAAATGTTCAACCTATGTTTTTTTGTGAATTCCAAAGGTTTTTTTAATGCTAATTCCTAACTTAACGTCTGTGAAACCTATGTTTTTTTTCAGTGAATAATATATATATATATATATATATATATATATATATATATATATATATATATATATATATATATATATATAAAATAAAACTTTTCTGCTGAAACTGCTGCTGCTTTTTTCGTGAGTGCTGGCTTTCCTTCTAACCCGGCTGGGTATTTTCGAGGGAATTGGATATGGATATGGATAGCTATCTATCTATATCTATATCTCTATATATATATTTATATATATCCAAGCTCCAATTCCCTCGAAAATACCCAGCCGGGTTAGAAGGAAAGCCAGCACTCACGAAAAAAGCAGCAGCAGTTTCAGCAGAAAAGTTTTATTTTTCGAACAAACGCGTTTCGGGAATGAGATCCCTTCGTCAGTGTTAACATCGGAATGCACTGCGCGGCACCATTATCTATGTTTGCAACCCTTATTGACACAAACAACGGACTTAGGTAGTTACACACAGAATGCGCGCCATCTTGAAATGTGTTAAGATTTCACAAATGACCATAGAAACATCTCGCATTTCTTTAGCTTCAGCATGTATGACATTTTTAACCATTCACTGTTACTTCGACATAATGCACATTAAGGCAACATTTGTCATAAGAACGGCTATTGGATAAACAATTATGCCGTGAATCGGCTACCCATAACTGCATCGTATGAAAAATCATATCCCACCTATTTAGTAGGTACAATTGATCACAAAACATCTCTCTGAGCAAAGTGGCATTGCACAAGACAATGCTCGTTCTATACTGGATGTATCATATTTGTATAGCTATATTAAACAGAATATAGCCGTGGATCGGCAATTGCAGCCTCAGTGGCCGCTAACATCTCAGAGTTATGTTAAGGAAAATGTCAGACTTTACATATAGTTTCTCGGTCATCAAAAATTACATTGGAGTACATCCTCAAGTTAAAAATCAGAGTTTACATCACTTTTGTGTTTAGAATATGAAACAAACTAATGTACATTCTAAACATATATTATTCAACCCAAGTGAGTTGACAATTCTTCCCCAATATTCAGTCCCTTCGGAGCCGTAGTTTCAAGATCAATAATGAAACGGGACTCCAATCTTCTCAGTGTCTGTAATCTGTTACCCCCTCTGGGATTTTCTACAACTTGATCTAAACAGAAATATCTGAGGAGATTCCTGTCACTATTGTGTTTGATAGCAAAATGCCTGGCTACCGGGTATGTGAAATCCTTGTTCGTTATAGCCCGCATATGCTCCAACACTTGAAGTTTGACAGGATTGATGGTACTTCCCACATATCTATACAAACAGGGACACATCAGGCAATATACTGCATGATCCGTATGGCAGGACATAAATTTGGTGATTTTTCTCCCACCTTTACAGCCTGTGACTTTATACGACAGAGTTCTTTTACTAGCAGAACAGGCTTCGCATTTTCCGCAAGGAAAAAAGCCCTTAACATCCTTTAGTGTCCCTATCTGTTTCTCCTGTGGTTGTAAAAAACTGTGAACCATCTCATCACGCAGTGAACGTGCCTTCCTGAAGGTTATTAATGGTTTCTCAGGAATGTCAGACCCTACTATTGGGTCAGATTTGAGAATATGCCAGTGTCTTGATAAAATAGATCTTAATTTAAAGGAATCCGCAGAAAAAGGTGTAATCATGCGGAAGTTCATTTCTTCAGGGGACTCAATTTTTTTATTTTCAAAGAGGGTCCTGCGAGGTATTCTTTAAAGTATCTTGAAGGAGGTTCCAGTTATATCCTCTATTACAGAATCTCTCTATACTGTCAGCGGCTGCTGTTTCAAAATCCTCATCCTGTGTGCAGTTGCGCTTGAGTCGCATAAACTCCCTGTAAGGGATATTCTTAATGAGTTTACGGGGATGACCGCTAGAAGCGTGTAAAACGCTATTGCCAGCGGTCGGCTTACGATAAAGTTGGGTGCAAATGTGCCCATTTCTTACAGTCACTTGGAGGTCAAGGTAATTCACCCTTTCTTTATTTATTTCCCCTGTGAATTTAAGATTGCACTCATTTTCATTCAGCACTTCTATGTACCGATTAGCCTCATCAATGGACCCACCCCACACTAGGAACAGGTCATCGATATACCTGCTCCATAGCACCACCTTGTTGTTCCAGGTGGCGTTCCTGGGGGCCCAGGCTACCTGCTCCTCCCACCAGCCTACGAATAAATTTGCATAGCTGGGGGCGAAGCAGGAGCCCATTGCCGTACCAGAGCATTGTTGATACAGTACATCCTGAAAATGAAAGATATTATTATATAGACAGAATCTTATAAGTTCCAATAACATCTTATTATGAGTGGCAAATTTCAATTCTCTTTGATTCAGGAAAAATTCAACAGCTCTAAGACCTTGTTCATGGTCTATGCAGGTGTAAAGACTTGTTATGTCTAAGGTAATTAGTACATATGAGGATTGCCAGACAAGAGGTTCCACTTTCTTTATGAAGTCCGTAGTATCCCTGATATAAGATTTCAGAGATAATACGAAGTTGAACAAAAAGTGGTCCAAGAATTTTGAGAGATTCTCTGTGAGGCCTCCAATGGAGGAAATGATGGGTCTGCCAGGAGGGGCTTCAATGTTCTTATGCACCTTGGGCAGATGATAGAAACAAGGAAGAATAGGGTTCATTGTTTTTAGAAAAAGGTATTCATCAAGGTCAATCATCTGTCTATCGTGCCATTTCTTGAGCAAGTTGTGTAATTCTTCAATACTTGCGCAGTACTCCTTTTTTGTGATGGTAACGCACAAGTTACTACTTGTGAAACGATATATCTGTAAGAGACATTAGTTAGTGATAGATTCCTTACCTTAGAATATCCCCAGGCGTCAGACTGGATCCCGAAACTTTTGCGTAGCAATACCTCTGCGCGCCAGTAGGCGTCGTCTGCGGCTTCGCGTCCGTCGTCGGCGTCGTGAGCGCCGGGATGACGTCGTCGGAGTACTTAGACGGCGCCCATGCGCGCTGACGTCAGTTCTGACACACAGCTTTTCCGCGCCAGATACGCAGAGCCATGAGAGAACTAACACTGGTGCCATGAAACTAGGGCCCTGAAAGGGGATGACCTTAACCCTAGATATCGGTTCGCAGAACGGGGAGGATGGGTGGGTCGGTAAGGAATCTATCACTAACTAATGTCTCTTACAGATATATCGTTACACAAGTAGTAACTTGTGCATCTGAAAGAGACATGTTAGTGATAGATTCCTTACCTTAGAATAGATACCCCAGCAATACCAACCCCGGTGGTGGGACTGCGAACCAATATCACACCAGAAAGTCCTGGAGGACGGAACGGCCAAAAAAGCCATCCCTCCGGACTTGACTGTCCAGGCAGTAGTGTCTTGCAAACGTGTGCAGCGAGGACCACGTAGCTGCCTGGCAGATGTCCTGTAAGGGGACTCCTCGGCCCAGGGCAGTTGTTGTCGCCGTGGCCCGAGTGGAGTGAGCCCGCAGCCCAGCCGGGGGCTCCTTCCTCGCCATGGAGTAACATGCTTGAATACACAAGATGATCCACCTAGAGATGGTCCTCTTGTGTACAGCCTTTCCCTTCTTCGTGCCCACGTAACCAACAAAGAGTTGGTCATCCACCCGGAATCGGCGTGTGCGATCTAAGTAGTAGGAGAGCGCACGTTTTGGATCCAGACGGTGGAGCCTCTCTTCCTCTTTTGAGGGATGCGGAGGCGGAAAGAAGGTGGGCAAAGTGATGGACTGCCCGATGTGGAAGGCTGTGACAACCTTGGGCAGAAAGGAAGGTCGCGTACGTAACACCAGCTTGTCAGGATGAACAGATAGGAAAGGTGGAGAAGAAGAAAGAGCCTGGAGCTCACTCACTCTCCTGGCAGAGGTGATGGCAACCAGGAAGGCAGTTTTCAACGTGAGAAGACGGAGAGGAGAGTTATGGAGTGGCTCAAAGGGAGCACACATCAGGTAAGTGAGAACAAGATTCAAGTCCCATTGGGGCATCACGAAGGGAACAGGAGGGAACATGTGCGTGATGCCCTTCAGAAATCTACTTACAATGGGGGACTTGAATAAAGAAGGCTGATGAGGTAGCCTTAAGAAGGCGGATAGAGCAGAAAGGTACCCTTTAAGAGTGCCCAGAGCAGAGCCCTGCTGGGCCAGGGAAAGAAGGAAGAGCAGCACTTCCGAAAGGGGTGCAGAGAGAGGATCCACAGCCTTTGCTGTGCACCATGCCACAAATCTGTTCCACCGGCAGGCGTATACCGACTTTGTGGAGGGACGCCTGGCTGCCAGAATGATATCACAGACTTCAGGAGGCAAGTCAAATGGCCTCAACTGCCGCCGCTCAATCTCCAAGCTTGTAGGTGGAGACTGGACAGGTTCGGGTGCAGGACCGTCCCCTGCTGCTGCGACAGAAGGTCCTCCCGAAGAGGCAGATGAATCGGGGGATCGACTGACATGCTGAGTAGCTCGGGATACCAGTATCTTCGTGCCCAGTCCGGAGCCACAAGGATAACCTGGGCCTGGTCGCGCCTGATCTTCTTCAGCACTCTGGGCAGAAGTGGTATAGGCGGAAAGGCGTACAACAGACCGCAACTCCACTCGCGACGAAAAGCGTCTCCGAGCGAGTGCCGCCTTGGAAATTCCAACGCGCAGAACTGATGACATTGCGCGTTCTCTTCTGTGGCGAATAGATCTAACCAAGGCTCTCCCCACTGCTGAAAGAGACCTTGCGCCACGTCCGAGTTCAGACGCCATTCGTGATCCATCATGCACAGACGGCTGAATTCGTCGGTCCTGGCATTCAGAGAGCCTGCCAGGTGTTGAACCACCAGGGTCACGCCCTGATGTTCCAGCCGTTGCCATAGGCGCAGAGCCTCCTGGCAAAGGGTCCACGACCCCACCCCGCCTTGTTTGTTGCAGTACCACATGGCGGTGGTGTTGTCGGTGAACACTTGCACTACACGTCCCCGGACAGAGGGGAGGAATGCCTTCAGTGCTAGACGAATCGCCCGAAGCTCCAGCAGGTTGATATAGATCCGGGACTCCGCCGGAGACCAGAGGCCTCTGATCTCCGCCTCTCCCATGTGGCCCCCCCAGCCCTGGAGGGACGCGTCCGTCACAACTACGTGCTCCGGGTGGGGTAGGGAGAGGGATCTGCCACTGACCCAGTCGCTGTCCGTGAGCCACCACTGCAGTTGTCTCGCAGTGCCCTCCGAGATCAGGACATGATCGGACAGGTTGCCCTGATGCTGGGCCCACTGAAACTTCAGGTCCCACTGCAGAGCCCGCATCCGCCACCTGGCGTGACGCACCAGAAGGATGCAGGAGGCCATCAGTCCCAGAAGCCGCAGCGTCAACCTGACCGAGACTCGGGATAACGGTTGGAAGATGGGAACCAGAGCCTGAATATCCCGAACCCGCTGCTCGGGTGGGTAAACCCGAAACTGTGCCGAGTCGAGAACCGCTCCGATGAAGAGGAGCTTCTGAGAGGGACACAGGTGTGACTTCGGCACATTGATGGAGAACCCCAGCAGGTGCAGGAGGTCGGCCGTCGTCTGGAGGTGGCTGACGACTGACTGGGGCGAGCCCGCCTTCAACAACCAGTCGTCGAGGTAGGGGAAGACTGATACCCCCTGCCTGCGCAGATGAGCTGCGACCACCGCCATCACCTTCGTGAACACCCGTGGGGCGCTGGTAAGGCTGAAGGGGAGCACGGTAAACTGAAAGTGCTCTTGGCCTACCGTGAACCGCAGTTAACGCCGGTGGGCCGGCAGGACGGGGATGTGGAAATAGGCGTCCTGCAGGTCCAACGCTACCATCCAGTTTTCCGGGTCCAGGGCAGCCAGGACCTGAGCCAAAGTGAGCATCTTGAACTTCTCCGTCCGGAGGAAGCCGTTGACGTTCCGCAAGTCCAAGATAGGGCATGGGCCCCCTTTGCCCTTCTTGGGCACCAGAAAGTAGTGGGAGTAACAACCACACCCTACTTCTGGCCCAGGAACGCGCTTGATGGCCCTCTTGGCCAAGAGGGCCGAGACCACCTCTTGCAGAAGTTGCAAGTGATCCCCCGACACACGGTGGTATTGTGGTGGCATGGATGGAGGGGATGCCTCGAAGGGGAGGGAGTAGCCCCTTCGGACAATCTGCAGCACCCACCTGTCCGAAGTGACGGTATGCCAGTGGGAGAGGTGATGGCGAACCCTGCCTCCCACAGGCGTCACATGGGCCTGAAAACTCGGACTAGGAAGGTTTTGAGGCAGGTGCTGCTGAGGGAGGTGTGGACTGGCCTCTCCGTGGGCCCCGACCGCCGCCGCCGCCGCCTGCTGGACATTTTGCGGCATGTGGCTGACGGTACGTGGTGGGGCGCCCCTTCCGTGGCCACGAAAGGAGCGAAAGGCACCCGTTTGCTGGCGTGGGGCCGTGAGGCCCAAGGACTTGGCCGTAGCCCTGGAGTCCTTGAAACGTTCCAGCGCATGGTCTGCCTTGTCGCCGAAGAGGCGACGGCCATCAAACGGCATGTCCAGGAGGGTGGCCTGGACATCGGCCGAGAAGTTGGCGGACCTCAACCAGGCGTGGCGTCGAACCGCCACCGTCGTTGCCATCGCCCTGCCTAGGGAGTCCGTTGTATCCAGCCCACACCGGATAGAAAAGCGTGCCGCATCTCGGCCGTCCGCAAGGGCTTGGCCGAGTTTTGCCTGGACCTCCTCCGGGCATCTAGGCAGCACCTCCGCAACCGTGTCCCACAGAGTGTGGGTGTAGCGGCCCAAGAGACAGGCGGTGTTCACAGACCGCAGCCCCAGGGTAACAGACGAGAAAACTTTCTTCCCGAACTGTTCATATCTCTTGGATTCCCTGTCGGGCGGGGCCGACGGGAATGCGGTTTGGGAGTTTGAGGCCTGGATGACCAGACTCTCGGGAGTGGATTGGGTGGACAAAAAGCATGGGTCGCCCGGGGCCGGGCGGTAGCGTCTGGCCACGTTCCTATCCACAGGTGGGCCTGTGGCGGGCTTGGACCAAGTGCCCAGAAGAACGTCACATAAGGCCTCATTGAACGGCAGCAGGGGCTCCGCGGAGCCTGACTGCGGTTTGAGGACCTCAGCGAGGAGATTAGTCCTCACGGCCGCGACGGGGAGCTGAAGGTTTAAGGCCTTAGCTGCCTTCGTCAACACTACGCTGTAAGCAGAACCCGCCTCCGAAGCCACAGTCGGAGGCGATGTAAATCCAGTGTCTGGCGATGTGTCAATACCACTGCCCTCCCCAAGCTCATATGTCCAGTCCTGCTGTGACTGGCAATCTTGTGCCAGAGGGTCCTCGGACCCCTCCCAATGCTCCTCGTCACCTGTGTCCTGGAAACCAGGATTAGCAGACAGGGCCTCCTCGTGGAGATAAAAATCCCCAAAGGCCGACGGAATCGGCGCCCAGCGGCGCCCTCCCGACGCCTGAGCAGGACCGTAGGAGACATTGGGGGCAGCAACCACATCGGCTGCCGGGGACGACACCTGAAGGGACGGCGCCGGCGAGGTCGTAAGGTCGACCGGCGAGGTCCCGGATCCGGAAGCGGATCCAGCGAGGTCCTGCGGCGCCGAGACCGAAGTCGCCAGCGGCATCGGGCCGAAGGACCCGACGGCGTCGGGGCCGAAGCGCCCGACCCGGAAGGACCTCAAGACGGAACCGATCGGCCCGAAGGCGCCACGGGAACCGACTGAGGAGGGAGGGCCCTCATGGCCTTGAGGTACCTCTCGACCTCCTCCGGCGTCACGCCGTGCCCAGGGACTTGAAGGTGTGGGGCAGGCGGCAACGCTTGCGACTCCCGCGGAGCCGTGTGGGCGGTGTCGCCCGAGCCCCCGGCCTCATCGTGCGAGCGTCGGGTCGGAGGATCGATGACGTCGCTCCGACCTCTCATGCCTCTTACCTGAGGACTTGGAACCAGACGATCGGTGTCCACTTCCGGAGCGCCGATGACTCCGACCTCGCGACCTGTCCCTCGACCTCCCGTGGGACCGGGACCGGGACCTGGAGCGGCGCGAGGCCGACTGCCTCAGCTCGAGACGCTTGCGGGACCGCTCCTGCCTAGCCTTCGACGTCAGGGCCCGGCAGTCGGAGCAAGATCGATCGTCGTGGTCGAGGCCTAAGCACTTCAGGCACCGGCGATGGGGGTCCGTGACCGACATGAGTCGACCGCACTTCGAGCAAGGCTTGAACCCGGGCATCCCTGGCACCGATAGTCAAGAATTCGACAAAAAGAGAGAGATCAAAAGGATCAAAAAGTTCAGTCAAAAATTGACTGGGGGTAGAGCTTCTTCCGGATCTGCGCTAGCTGGCGCGGAAAAAAGAAGAACTGACGTCAGCGCGCATGGGCGCCGTCTAAGTACTCCGACGACGTCATCCCGGCGCTCACGACGTCGACAACGGACGCGATGCCGCAGACGACGCCTACCGGCGCGCAGGGGTATTGCTACGCAAAAGTTTCCGGATCCAGTCTGACGCCTGGGGATATTCTAAGGTAAGGAATCTATCACTAACGTGTCTCTTTCAGATATAGCACGACGTGTCTTGGAGCTGACGCATGGCATCTGCAACGTATTGTGGTCTGGACATGATGACAATGCTGTCCCCTTTGTCAGAGGGTTTACATACAATCGTTTTGTCCTCTGTCAAACCCTTGATGGCCATTTGTTGTTCCTTCGTGATATTATGATGCTTGTTCCGATAATTGGGTCCAATCCTCATCATCATCAGATCCCTGATGACTACATCCGAAAAGATGTCAATAGCATCCATGGCAGTTTGGGGGACAAATCTAGAAGCAAGTTTAAAGTCAGTCTTAGGTGCTTCTTGAGCAATGTTCACACCAACCAATCTTTGTGTTAAGGAGTTGCTTGTTGTATATGGTTCCATGTCAGCTTCTCGTCTTAGATTCTGTAGAACCTCACAAGCAGTCAGATCATTCACACATAATAGATCAGTGTCTTTTTTGTTATTTCTGAGATGTTTCGCTTCTTTGGCAGTAGGTTTTGTTTTAAAGAATTTATGTAATTTGACTTTTCGAACGAACTTGTACAGATCAATTCTTGTCTGTGTGTATTCCAAGTTTTTATAAGGACAAAAGGTGAGTCCCACTTTTAAAACGGACTCCTCTGTGGTTGTTAATTGTCTCTGTGATAAATTAACAATGGTTAGCTGGTCCGAGGCATTTACCATCTGCCTCTCCTTTGACTTCTGGTAACCCTTGCATTTGTTTTTGTTTGTCCTCTGCCTCTTCCCTTTCCAACCTCCCCTTCTGGTTTGTTTACCTTTTCTGGGGGCTTCTTCTTGCCGTCTCGGAGCCAGCTCTCTTGGATGACTGTGAACTCCTCTTGAAAAGGGGTCTTGGTGGTTGAAGTCGAAGGTGCTGCAGTGGCGTTTGCCATCTCATCTTCCGATAACTCACTTGCAGTGACTTCTGAGTCGGAGGTCTCAACTCTTGTTTCCATGTTGCCTTTCGGCATGAGGTTTATTCTCGCAACCTCTTTCCGTGGCTGATCGTATTTCTTGGAAAAAGTCAAAACTCTCCCCATTGCATAGTCCCGTTCATCACGGTCAAATTTTTCTTGTTTTCTCTGCTTGACTTTGGTTTCATACTTTTGTAGTCTCTTTTTCATATTAGCCCTGAGTTGTTCTTGTTCTTCCTTGTTAGTATCCTGTGCAATCAGTTCTTCCAACTCCTCTATTTCTTTCACGAGCTTGTCATGGTCGCTCCACGCAAATTGAACCAAAATCTCCAGCATACCTTTGCAAGAGTTGGCTATATGCGCCGCCCATGTTTCTAACAGTAGGGGGTCGGGGTTCTCGTATGCGGGTAGGGTAAAGATCCGAACACCTCGAGGCACCCTCTGTACCTCTATGTACCCCTGCAATGATGTACCCTCCCACCATTTGCGGAGTTCGCGTTCATATAACTTCTCCAATTTTTGAAATTGGGTTGCTAGAGTGTTGGAGGCTGCCACATTGGTTGTTGGTGGGGGTTTAGTGATGCCCGGATTTTTATTTTTGAAGATATCTCCAGCCGTATCTCGGCGTTCCGACATGTTAAACATGTTCAGTTTCTATGTATTGTACAGTATCCCGGTCCCGGGAGACGATACCCACAGTCTGTCTGCCTGCTGCTGCTAGTTTTCTCGCTTAACCGTCTATGAAAACATGTGTTGGAATCGCATAGGGCAATACATTAAGCAAGCAGGCTTATCGCTTCTGAAGTTATGCCGGTTTTTGTACTGCTCGTCGATTCCTTTGGACGCCACTTTTCAAATCCAGGGGAGTCTAGTTCTTTGTCCCTCAAGCTGTCCGGTAAGGGTGGTGCACTCGTTTCAAATTAATGATCGCTCCAACAACACCAAAAGTACGAGTCACTCTGAAAGCGGATGCCAACAACGTGATGGTGTTCGCGTCTTACAAATCCAAGCTCCAATTCCCTCGAAAATACCCAGCCGGGTTAGAAGGAAAGCCAGCACTCACGGAAACAGCAGCAGCAGTTTTTTTTTTTTCCCCCTCCTGGCAGACCCACCATTTCCTCCATTGGAGGCCTCACAGAGAATCTCTCAAAATTCTTGGACCACTTTTTGTTCAACTTCATATTATCTCTGATATCTTATATCAGGGATACTACGGACTTCATAAAGAAAGTGGAACCTCTTGTCTGGCAATCCTCATATGTACTAATTACCTTAGACATAACAAGTCTTTACACCTGCATAGACCTTGAACAAGGTCTTAGAGCTGTTGAATTTTTCCTGAATCAAAGGGAATTGAAATTTGCCACTCATAATAAGATGTTATTGGAACTTATAAGATTCTGTCTACATAATAATATCTTTCTTTTTCAGGATGTACTGTATCAACAATGCTCTGGTACGGCAATGGGCTCCTGCTTCGCCCCCAGCTATGCGAATTTATTCGTAGGCTGGTGGGAGGAGCAGGTAGCCTGGGCCCCCAGGAACGCCACCTGGAACAACAAGGTGGTGCTATGGAGCAGGTATATCAATGACCTGTTCCTAGTGTGGGATGGGTCCATTGATGAGGCTAATCGGTACATAGAAGTGCTGAATGAAAATGAGTGCAATCTTAAATTCACAGGGGAAATACATAATGAAAGGGTGAATTACCTTGACCTCCAAGTGACTGTAAGAAATGGGCACATTTGCACCCAACTTTATCGTAAGCCGACGGCTGGCAATAGCGTTTTACACGCTTCTAGCGGTCATCCCAGTAAACTCATTAAGAATATCCCTTACGAGGAGTTTATGAGACTCAAGCGCAACTGCACACAGGATGAGAATTTTGAAACAGCAGCCGCTGACAGTATAGAGAGATTCTGTAATAGAGGATATAACTGGAACCTCCTTCAAGATACTTTAAAGAAAGTTAGAAAGATACCTCGCAAGACCCTCTTTGAAAATAAAAAAATTGAGTCCCCTGAAGAAATGAACTTCCGCATGATTACACTTTTTGCTGCGGATTCCTTTAAATTAAGATCTATTTTATCAAGGCACTGGCATATTCTCAAATCTGACCCAATAGTAGGGTCTGACATTCCTGAGAAACCATTAATAACCTTCAGGAAGGCACGTTCACTGCGTGATGAGATGGTTCACAGTTTTTTACAACCACAGGAGAAACAGATAGGGACACTAAAGGATGTTAAGGGCTTTTTTCCTTGCGGAAAATGCAAAGCCTGTTCTGCTAGTAAAAGAACTCTGTCGTATGAAGTCACAGGCTGTAAAGGTGGGAGAAAAATCACCAAATGTATGTCCTGCCATACGGATCATGCAGTATATTGCCTGATGTGTCCCTGTTCGTATAGATATGTGGGAAGTACCATCAATTCTGTCAAACTTCGAGTGTTGGAGCATATGCGGGCTATAACGAACAAGGATTTCACATACCCGGTAGCCAGGCATTTTGCTATCAAACACAATAGTGACAGGAATCTCCTCAGATATTTCTGTTTAGATCAAGTTGTAGAAAATCCCAGAGGGGGTAACAGATTACAGACACTGAGAAGATTGGAGTCCCGTTTCATTATTGATCTTGAAACTAGGGCTCCGAAGGGACTGAATATTGGGGAAGAATTGTCAACTCACTTGGGTTGAATAATATATGTTTAGAATGTACATTAGTTTGTTTCATATTCTAAACACAAAAGTGATGTAAACTCTGATTTTTAACTTGAGGATGTACTCCAATGTAATTTTTGATGACCGAGAAACTATATGTAAAGTCTGACATTTTCCTTAACATAACTCTGAGATGTTAGCGACCACTGAGGCCGCAATTGCCGATCCAAGGCTAGATTCTGTTTAATATAGCTATACAAATATGATACATCCAGTATAGAACGAGCATTGTCTTGTGCAATGCCACTTTGCTCAGAGAGATGTTTTGTGATCAATTGTACCTACTAAATAGGTGGGATATGATTTTTCATACGATGCAGTTATGGGTAGCCGATTCACGGCATAATTGTTTATCCAATAACCGTTCTTATGACAAATGTTGCCTTAATGTGCATTATGTCGAAGTAACAGTGAATAGTTAGAAATGTCATACATGCTGAAGCTAAAGAAATGCGAGATGTTTCTATGGTCATTTGTGAAATCTTAACACATTTCAAGATGGCGCGCATTCTGTGTGTAACCACCTAAGTCCGTTGTTTGTGTCAATAAGGGTTGCAAACATAGATAATGGTGCCGCGCAGTGCATTCCGATGTTAACACTGACGAAGGGATCTCATTCCCGAAACGCGTTTGTTCGAAAAATAAAACTTTTCTGCTGGAAAAAAAAAAAATGTTCGAAAAATAAAACTTTTCTGCTGAAACTGCTGCTGCTGTTCGTAACAGTATGGGCAATGCTGAGGAAGGCAGGGGGCCTGAGCCACAGTGAACATTTGGGGAAGCAACCAGTGGTGCCTCTGAGGTCTTTTACCCAACCGGGTTGTTTATTTGAACTGTGTTTGCGGAAACAGTGCACAGGCTTAGAGGAGCGTATTCAGAGTCATCAGGCATACTCCAGGACTATGATATCCAGAATGCCTAACGGAACGCCCACATGGGCGGGACTTCAAATTGAATAAAGAGTGTTCCAAACTTACCTGTTTTCGACATTCATTGAGCCAGTGATCAAGAGCTTTCCATAGCTCGAAACGCGTATGGCAGTGCTTAAAGGCTGGGAGACATGCTGCTGCTTTTCCTCCTGTGGCGCCGAGTGCAGTAACCCCTGCTTGTGCGGCGAATCCTTAAAGGGCAACCTTGTGGACAGAATACTATGCGGCCTGCCTGGTCGCGGATTTGCCTCGCCGCGTTCTGCGGATCCAGAGTGCTCGTAACAGTATGGGCAACGATGAGGAAGGCAAGGGGCCTGAGCCACAGTAAACATTTGGGGAAGCAACCAGTGGTGCCTCTGATGTCTTTTACCCAACCGGGTTGTTTATTTGAACTGTGTTTGCGGAAACAGTGCACAGGCTTAGAGGAGCGTATTCAGAGTCATCAGGCATACTCCAGGACTACGATATCCAGAATGCCTAACGGAACGCCCACATGGGCGGGACTTCAAATTGAATAAAGAGTGTTCCAAACTTACCTGTTTTCGACATTCATTGAGCCAGTGATCAAGAGCTTTCAATAGCTCGAAACGTGTATGGCAGTGCTTAAAGGCTGGGAGACATGCTGCTGCTTTTCCTCCTGTGGCGCCGAGTGCAGTAACCCCTGCTTGTGCGGCGAATCCTTAAAGGGCAACCTTGTGGACAGAATACTATGCGGCCTGCCTGGTCGCGGATTTGCCTCGCCGCGTTCTGCGGATCCAGAGTGCTCGTAACAGTATGGGCAACGCTGAGGAAGGCAGGGGGCCTGAGCCACAGTGAACATTTGGGGAAGCAACCAGTGGTGCCTCTGAGGTCTTTTACCCAACCGGGTTGTTTATTTGAACTGTGTTTGCGGAAACAGTGCACAGGCTTAGAGGAGCGTATTCAGAGTCATCAGGCATACTCCAGGACTACGATATCCAGAATGCCTAACGGAACGCCCACATGGGCGGGACTTCAAATTGAATAAAGAGTGTTCCAAACTTACCTGTTTTCGACATTCATTGAGCCAGTGATCAAGAGCTATCCATAGCTCGAAACGCGTATGGCAGTGCTTAAAGGCTGGGAGACATGGTGCTGCTTTTCCTCTAGTGGCGCCGAGTGCAGTAACCCCTGCTTGTGCGGCGAATCCTTAAAGGGCAACCTTGTGGACAAAATATATATATATATATATATATATATATATATATATATATATATATATATATATATATATATATATATTCACTGAAAAAACCATAGGTTATAGACCATATATAGTTAGGGATTAGCATTTACAAAACCTTAATTTACTCGCACAAAACCATAGAAATTCGCATATATAGTTAGTTGCAATAACTATATATCGCGCACCCGCAATCCACTGCTGATTTTGTCACATATTACATCATTCATGACATGGTCAGTGACATCACTGATGACATCACTGATGACATTATCCAGTGACTGTATGTTTCTGTAAAGTTAAAATATGTCTTACATATTAAAGAATGAGTGGATGTGTAAGTGTCTGGATGAAGCATTTAGTAAGTGCATGACTGACTGTATGAGAGAGTGATTAAATGAGTCTCACTGAGTGCATGGGTTAGTGACTAAACTGTCTTAATTTGTGCATCATATCTGTTCTGTAAACTGCTGCATGTGTTGATCAGTAGCTATATGAGTAACTATATGGGTTATTGATTGGTTGCCCAAGTATTTGTATGGGAGACTGAGTGTGTGTGTGGGTGACTGGGAGGTGTGTGACTCTGTGCATAGATGTGTGAGCAGTTGATTCACTAGATGTATGGGTTTAAAAGTGCATGTGGAAACAGCTGTATGGGCGGTTGACTGTGTGCATGAGTGTATTGGTGAGTGAATGGATTTCTCAGTGCTACATGTCAAAGTAAGTACATATGTAAAACACAGTACATGTGAGAGTTGACATATATAAATAACTGTGCATAAGAGCCAGTGAATGTCTGAGTGGCTGTATGGATCATTGTGAACTTCAATCAAGGATTGTATAAAAGAGTAAATATGTGTTAGTATATGTTTGAATAAGTAAGGTGTGTATAACTGTATAGTTGAGGAAATGGAGGTGTGATTGATTCTTTGCATGATTGACTAGGTGTGTGTAACTCCATGGATGAGTGACAGCCTGTGAGTGTCTGTTTACACTGAGTGTATCTAAGGTTATATTAGAGTCTGAAGAGGTTCATCGTATTATCACATGAATGATGTCATCGGTGATGTTGTCAGTGATGTCATTTGAGTTGTCATCAGTGATGTCATTTGAGATGTCATCAGTGATGTCATCAGTGATGTCACTGACATTGTCATGAATGATGTAATATGTGACATCATCAGCAGTGGATTGCGGGTGCGCGATATATAGTTATTGCAACTAACTATATATGCGAATTTCTATGGTTTTGTGCGAGTAAATTAAGGTTTTGTAAATGCTAATCCCTAACTATATATGGTCTATAACCTATGGTTTTTTCAGTCAATTTTCAAGGTTTTGTAAATGCTAATTCCTAACTATATATGGTCTCTAACCTATGGTTTTTTCAGTGAATTTCAATGGTTTTTTAATAGCAAATATCAAAAGCTGTCAAATGTCAAGTACGTGATAGGTAAAAACATTTTCGTGTTTATACACGCTGATGTGCTTTGAACGCTGCCCCTCCCCTCCCCCCTCTTTTCTCTTAGGAGTACTCTCTCTTTGCAGATAGTGAAGGGTAGTTAACGCAGGCCTTTTCCCCCGTTGTAATCCGTCGTGCCTGCTTCTCTCTCCATTTGATTGATTGTTATCCAAGCATTTACTGTTTTAGAATTGGTTCTCTTTGGTTCATTCTCTATTTACAAACAAGCACAGTCGCAATACTCTGTTTAGTCTTTGCAGATAGTGAAAAATCGTTTAAAAAAACAAAAGGAATCAAGCAAAATCAGTAGGCCACTAATAGGATCTCTTTTTGACCTCGCTAAAATAGAAACATTAACAACAACCCCTCATGAGAAATACGAAACTAGTGAGATGAACTGAGCTCCACACCATGATGGCTGCAAGACAGCTCGGCTCCGCCACCCACCCCACCCAAAATAACGACAAACCCTATGCAAATATTATAAATATATACAACACACCAGCAAAGTAACAGGGTAAAACATTTTATTAAATAACTATTTACATAACTATTTTATACTTTTTGTTGCCCGATCCGGCTAGCTCAATCGATCGAGCATGAGACTCATGCACTCTGATCTCCTTGGCTTCAGTCAAGCATCAATAGTAAGATTTTCATACATGAGTGTACGTTCATGGTTTTGGCCCCTGAGTTGCTTCGATGTCACTGCCTTGCACAAATGGCATAAGTCCTGGATGTTGGGTGCCATAGTTCAGAGTTCTGAGCAGCGCTTGTAACACTGTCTGAAGCTTATTTGCACCTGCTGCAGCTTCACTATTCTCAAAGTAAGTGGGGGCCGTTTGTGGACCTGACTGCATTTGAAAACAATGTGATGCGGTGCCTCCCTAAACCGCTTGACGGAGGCCCCTGAGGGGCGGTGTGATGGCGTGGACTCTGAGGGGGCGCTTGGCTCCGACCCCCTCCCCAAGTCTTGTTGCCCTGGTGTGGTCTGAGATCGCCCCCGACATAGGCGGCCGGCTCCCGGGGTCAAGCGGAACTTTTTGCCTTTTGGTGACTCTTCCATTCTGGACCTTGTCCCACAATCCGTTCGACCTGAAGACACGTCCTGCGGTGCCCTTGTCCGACCATCACATATTCCTGCGCCAAGAAACGGCGTGGGATGCACTATAAGGGAGAGGCGGCGCGAACGAGCCTCCCCCACCTCCCCAGGTGGAGGTTTTTCAGGTACACCCCAGCGCTTTACGTAACCAGCTGAGTTGCGCCCGCTCTTGCGGCTACAGCGTCTCGCCCACCATCCACTTGAATTGCGCCCACTCTTGCAGTGCAGCGATAGGCGGCTGCCACAGGACTCTCAAAATGGCGGCCGGCTCTTCGGATTTAGGCCTGGCCCACTAAAATGGCCCTAGGACACCTTGGAACTCGGACGCTTGACTGCTAGGGCATGGACCCCATTCCCAAAAGCGTCCCCTCAGCCTTGAAGATTCTACAAAAGTCACCGGGGCCCCCGACTCCCGCAGACTTCCGGTGGTGAGCGACTGCCATGATTGCTCGCGGAATGGCCACGACGTAGCCACGGGGTGCTCTCATGCTGACGCCAGCCTCAATCAGAAACATCCAGAAACACTGTAGACTACCAATTCGATCAGTTCCGGTGGAGCCCCAACGTGACCCGGTAGAAAAGAACTTGCCCTCCCCTTTTTTGAGTGATGGTTTTTGTTGCCTGTCCCTTCTGTTGTCATTTTACAGAACTTTTTGGACTACTGAAAGAGGTTGTGTTCCGACCGCTGGTTGGTGGAGACATTTTGACTATATTCTGGACCTACGTTGTCGCGTAATGCGTCATATGACGCGTCGCGTTAGCGCACCCGGAAGTGCTCCGGTGCGCGAGGCGAAGCTTCCCGGAAGCGATCCAGAGCGCGGCGCGTAACGTAAGCATGACAGGTCATGTGACTTGTTAATAAAACTTTTCATTGGTTCATTTTACTTTTGTTATTCTAATGATGAAAGGCTTGGTCATAACACCTAAAAATAACGCTTTTCATTGCTTTCGAACATTTTTTTTCCCCAAATGATGAAAGCCCCACCTTTTTTTTTCTCACTCTGACTTGTAAAGCAAAGGACCCAGATGCATTTACAGTTCATCACTAACAATGTTCCAGGCTAATGTATTTTCCCGGGAAATTTACAACTGTCCTGCAAGTAAAATATTCCTTTTTCGAGAAAAAGGGCGTTTCTTCGTCCCATGAGGGAACCGTTGAGCAAAAGAGGCTCGGCCTGCTGTCTTAGTCGCTGATAGGCATGAATATCAGATTCTTATTGATCACTTTATGTTGCAGGAGTAGAAAGCACAACAGCCCTTGACCATTTATCTTTACTGCGTTCCTGCGTATTATACCTTTTAACCGTCATGTCATTGAACTGCTTTATTTCACTTGCCTTTTACTGATTCGAAAACAGTGGCTATTATTCAAAACTTTACCAATGTAAGTACTACTACCATGTTTTGTTTTAAAAACCTTTATTGTGAAAATGTCAGTATACAAATACGGGCCTATAACCACGTGGGCCGGCCACGGAGCAAACTGGAATCGTATATGATGAGGGGACAATTACACTGTAGAAGAACGTAACGGGCGGGCCATTAGGTTGCAAGAACTAAGGTGTCTAACAGTTGCGGAATCGATGGACGTACATTTTATAATTAAAATACGACAAGCCAGTTACAATAAAATTATCTAGATATACATTTGCGGGCAAGTACCATGGGTGACGTTAATTCGAACTTTCAATAGTACAGTAATCAATAACACATCAGAACTTAATATCAATAGGGATGTCGAAATGTTCAATTAATTCTCGTCCCCGCCCGCCATGTACTTCAAAACTGCATACGTATCTCGTGATATCAAGGTTGGGCAACCAGTACACAACAAGGAGTTACGAGTCCCATTTATACCGGCGCCATTTTGGGCGAAGCCGAGCAGGTCCAGGACATAGTCAAAATGTCTCCACCAACCATCGACTATGATGATGTTCATAAGCTCTATTGATTAGACTAACACTCCTCTCTCCACATGAAATTAATTTGCCGCAAGTTAAACATGTCATTTTCATTTGTCCAAAGTTCTTCTGAAGATTTAGAACCGTTTCCATTGCCTCTGATGCTGTCACTGCCACTTCACTGGTGGATGTACTGGCAGGTCGGGGGTTATCCACCAAATCTCGAATTTGGGCAGCACTATAATTAATCGGGTGCCACCTCTCCATATGACGATGCATGGTATAATTACCATAACTGTATTTTTTTTCGGTTCCTCTGGAGAGTACATAGTGGCAGATGAGACAGGTAACGTACCGGGCATTTACCTTTTTTGCATGTGGAGGAAAGGGAAAAAATTTGAGCGTCCGAGTTCCAAGGTGTCCCAGGGCCATTTTAGTGGACCAGGCCCAAATCCAAAGAACAGGCCGCCATTTTGAGAGTCCTGTTGCAGCCGCCTATCGCTGTAGCAGCAAGAGCGGGCGAAACTCAGCTAGACGGAGCCCCACTGCAGATGAAGTGCCTCCACCTGGAGAGGCGGGAGAGGCTCATTTGCGCCGCCTCCCCCCCCCCCCGCAGCATTGTAGGATGGCCACACCAGTACGGCAACTTGCTGGACACCACCTCGGTGCCATCCAGATCTCGGCCCGTTGTGCTGCCTTCGCCTACTGTAGCCGCAAGTGCGGACGCAACTCAGCTGGATAGCGAGTGAAACACCATGGGGCGCCCCACTGCAGCCGAGGAGCCTCCATCTTGGGG
Organism: Lissotriton vulgaris; assembly: GCF_964263255.1. Taxonomy (NCBI): domain Eukaryota; kingdom Metazoa; phylum Chordata; class Amphibia; order Caudata; family Salamandridae; genus Lissotriton; species Lissotriton vulgaris. Next base: position 356,692,579 of record NC_141699.1, read on the forward strand.
GCGAGGCACCGCATCCCATTGCTTTCCAATGCAGTCAGATCCTCAAACAGCCCCCACTT